>NC_135385.1:6097569-6426140 GCF_049243985.1 Paroedura picta | reverse complement strand
CCGGCGGCACGGCGCTCAGCTGGTTGTCGGAGCAGTCCAGCTCGTGCAGGTTGGGGAGCTGCTGCAGCAAGTCCTCGTCCACGTGCTGCAGGTTGAGGCCGGCGATCCTCAGGGACTCGAGCCGGCCTACGTGGAAGGTGCCCGGCTCAAGGGTGGCGATCTGGTTGCGGCTGATGTCCAGGAGGAGGAGGGTGGGCAGGTGCAGCGGCGGCAGATCCTGCAGCCGGTTGTCCTGCAGCTTCAGCTCCAGCAGGCTCTGCAAGGAGTCGAAGGCCTGCGGGTGGATCAGCCGTATCTGGTTGTAGTGCAGGTAGAGGCGCTCCAGCCGGTGCAGTCCGTAGAAGCTCTCGTTGGTGACCTCTCGGAGCTGGTTGGAGGAGAGGTCGAGGTTGGAGAGGTCGGCCAGCGGCTGGAAGACATCCCGGGGCAGGCCGGAGATCTGGTTCTGGGAGAGGTCCAGGAGCTGCAGGGCCGGCAGCCCCGCAAAGCTGTCCTCACTCAGGGAGTGGATGCCGTTCTCGAAGACATACAGGTTGGCCGTGTCCGGGGGCAGCCCCCGAGGGACGGTGTGGCTCCTCCGGGAGATGCAGAAGACCGTCCGGGGCTGGCTGCACTGGCATTGGGCCGGACAGCCCTGGGCCACGATCCCCGCCGGGAAGAGCAGGAGTGTCCAGAGCACGGGCAGCCTCATGGCGCTGACCCTGCAGGGGGAAAGGACAGGGCTGAGAGAGGGGGGGGGCTTCTGCTGGGGGTCCCCCAGGGCCTGTCCCTGGTCAAGCTGGCAGCCCGGCCTCTGCGGCAGAGCAGAGGAGAGGAGAGGAGAGGAGAGCCTGCACACCCGGGCAGCCCAGCGCCCACCCCACGGCTCCCTCCCCTCTCCCCCTCCTTGGCCAGCGGAGAGGCCAGGAATTTGGGCCTGCCTGGCCGCGTGAAGCAGGCAGGGCTGTAACCTGGCACTGGCCGGCTGTGCTGTGGACTTTGGCTGGGAGGGAAGGAGGGAACCAGATCCTGGGGCCGTGGGCCAGGAGCCACGTGACTTCCCTGCCGGCTGGGCACTTCTCCCACCGCTCTGCCCGGGAGTCCCTGAAAGGCCAAGGCCGGCCAGACCAGGAGTCAGTCAGTGCAGAGCGAGGTCCTTGCAGTGGGGCTGAGACCCACAGGAAAGGCCAGCTGGAGGCCCCCTCCTCCCCCCTCTGCATAATCCCCCTCAAATCTGTTCCTGGCTCCTATGTCAACACGAGGGGTGGGGCCAGGGAGGGCCTGGTTCCTGGAGGGCACTGGACTCCCTTTGGGCAGCCAGCCAAGGTGGACACAGTTTCAAGGGCGGGGGGGGGGGTCGGTCACGTCTGCCTGCCCCTTCCCCTGCCCCTTCCCCTGCCTCTGCTGGATCCCCCACCCACCCACCCATGATGTGATAGCAGAAACAATCTGGCCTCCTCGGAGCAGGAGGCAAGCCAAGGAGGGGGGGGGGCTGCCTTCCCTCCCTCCCTCCCTCCCTGGAAACCTGGTCTGAGTCCAGGGCTGCTCCAGAGCAGAAAGGGGGCAGGAGGCTTCTCTGCCCTGGCTGGTTGTGGGGGGAGGACTGTGAAAGGACTCCTGGCTCCAGCAGGACATTGAGAAGCTCCCAGCTGAAGATCTGCCTCTGCCGTGGGGAGGCAGCCCTGCAGCCAGTGGGTCAGTCTGTCAAGCCTTCTGCCAGACCCACAGACACTTTGGGGGCCTCAGTTCAAAGCTTCTTGGCTGATGCCAACAAGGGGGGTCGGGTCCCCTGGGAGTCCAGCCTCCTCCTCCAGGATCCCCTGACGAAGTACCAGAGGGAAGCTCCATGCAGCGTGCAGAGGATGCTGCTGGCTGGCTCCTGGGGAAGGGGGCGACAGGCTCCCTCCCTCCGGGCACTCTGGCCTGCCCAGTCCTGAGTCAGGGCCCTCTCCTTCCCGGTTGCTTTGAAGCAGCAGCAGGGAGGGGGGGGGCAGAGGGGGGAGCATGCAGCAGCCGGTGCCGGGATCTCTGCCCCAGATTACCGCCGACCTTTGGCTGCCCCCCAAGCCCCCAAATACTTATATTCTGAGAGAAGCGGAGGCAGCAGAGCCATCTGGAGCAGCCCTGCGTCAGTCAGCGGGGAGGGGCCCCCGGGGCTCCCTCAGCCCCAAACGCCTGGGCCTCCCTGAAAGGAGTTGCCAAAAGGCCGCCCAGAGGGGCCCTTCTGCCCCAGACCCACTCCGGCCCCTGTTCTTGGACACTCACGCCCCAGAAAGGTGGGCTGTGCCTCAGCCGAAAGGGCCCCCCTCGCTTTTGGGGGCGCTCGGAAGAGGGGGCAGCCCCCTCTCCACCAAAGCATCAGACGGGCCATCTGGGCCTGCCCTTTTCCCTCCCTGGAAGCGCTGCAGCGGCTCGCCCCAGATGCCTTCCACCCACGGAAAATCTCCCCCAGAAATCCACACGGATTTCGGTTTCCTGAAGTTGGCGGAGTCGGGTGTCCCAGTTTGGAGGTCCGGGGTGTGAATGGGGGCTCACAGCACACCTCGGATGGAAGGTTTCCTCTCTGCTCCCCTCTGTGCAGGAGACAACATGCGGAGGGAGAGCCAGGCTCAACTCCTGCCAAGCACAACGGCGTCCTTTGCCCCCCCCCTGGGGTCTCCTGGCTGCCCCCCTGCCCCCTGCCCCCTGGAGCATGGGCCCCCGTGTGCAGAGGCCTCCCAAGGCTGGCAGGTTTCTGTGGGGCCCATGCCCCACTCGTTCTGGCCTTCTCAGCCCGAGTATTACTGCCAAGTGGGGCTCTGCCTGTGCTTGGGGGGGCGGGGGGAGGAGAGCGGAACTTGTGGCTGGGCCTAGAGGGGAGGGGGCTGCAGGGGGGGATCCAAGGAGGCGGATTTAGGGGCCGTTTGCTTCTGGCTTGTCCATCAGCTCTCTGAATAAGCAAGAGAATTAATATTGGCTGAGGAGGGGGCTGGGGGGGCCCAGAGCTGGCATTACACAGACAGGTAATAAGCTCTGGAATGTGCAGCTGGAGGAGGAGGAGTCAGGCGGCTGCAGGGGGGGAGAACGTGGGGGGGAGGTCAGCTGCCTCCCTGCCAGGGGAGGGAGGGGAGGGGAGGAATAGCCGGAGTGGCCAGAGGAAGCTTTTCCACCCTTTCCTCGCTGAATTGGGGAAAGTGGGTGGGTGGGTGTGCAGGGCTGCCCCAAAGGGCTGGGGGTTCACCTGGGGGCTGCAGGTGAGAGAAGACCTGGAGGGCAGCCAGCCAGGTCTATCAGCCAACATGGCTGGGGGCGAACTCCAAATGGCTGGGATGTTGTCCAGGCCCCATATCTTGCTGTGCCTTAGAACGGACCCGGTCAGCTCTCCCGTCCGGTCGCTAGGGAGAGTAGCTTCTGGCCAGAGACTCCCCCTGAGACCTGCACGAGGGGCCTCCGCCTCCCCCACACACACGGTGGACAGGGGTGGCAGTGGTTGTGGGGCCTTCCCACCCACCCCCCCATCCTGCTTGTCTTCCATGGGGCTGCCCCCTTTGCTTCACCTCTCGGTGGGGCTCAGGGCTACCCCGGAGCATTGTGGGTAATGGGAGCCAGCTGTGGGGGGGGGGGCTGCTGACAGGTTGGCGTGGATGTTGAAGGGGGGGCTGGGTCTTTCTTTGCCAGGGGATCCAGTTTCTTGCTGACATCCGGCTTTAGAGGAGGAGTGGGTCCTCCCGCCCTCCCTCCCTCCCGCATGGGGGGGGCAGCACTGCCCCTCAGAAGGCTGCCTTTGAAGAAAGGAGTTGCCAAAAAACACGTGTGCGCACACACACCCCGTCCCGCACCGCAGGAGTCGTTTTGGCTGCTGGGGCCTCTGTTCGGAAAAGCGCTCAGGCTTGTGGGTCTGCCAGGAACGGTGTGGGGCTTTTGCCCCAAGCTCAGCGTGGAGGAAGCACTCTGGGTGCGTGCAGAGAGTTGTTCTCTCTTTCCCGAGCCAGCCTGCCACGTAGCTTGTAGCCTGGTGCTGCAGCCCCTTCCTGTGATTTCGTGGCTTCCTTCGTCTCTGGCCACCCACCTCTCTGGCCAAACGTGCAGGAATGAACGACCGGAGCAAAACGGGATCCACGCAAAAGTCGCCCCGCCAACCTGGTGGGCCAGTCCTCCCCCCCCAGGTGAAGCAGAGGCCCCTCCATTAAAAGAAAGGCCCTTCTGAACTTCTGCACGGGGGGGGGGGGGGACTGCCACGGAGAGCCTGAGGGCTTCACGGCCCCCCGGTAGAGCAAACCACCTAGCCCACGTATAACCACTGGCAGAGGTGCTGCAGGGAGGTGAACCTTCAGTCTGCCTGTTTCTGTGCCGGGGGGGGGGGGGGCTCTTTGGCGGGAGCGGTCACGTCTCCTCCCCAGAAGCGTGGAAGAAATCCGGGTCCCTTTGTCAGGACCATCCAAAACGGCACAAAGGAGCGTGCAAATTCCTGAGCTCAGCAGAACCTTTTATTGTTCTGGGTGCTAGAAAGCTGTGAAAGGGCCTCTGGCCCAGCCAGGCAAAAGAAGGGTTCTGTTGAGCTGAGAACCTTGCACGACGGCTACTGCTGCCCGCCTGGTTGGTCTTCCTGAAAGGTGCTTCTTCCACAGGGTTAATTCTTGGTTTTGTGATGTCTGGGGAGACGAGGGCCGCTCGGCCTTCTCTCCCGCCAGGAGGCCCAGACTGTCGGCCGGGGCTGGGTTTGCAGCCTGTGGGGCATGCTGCGTCAGAAAAGCGCCCCTCTCCCAGCCCCCTGCTGCAGCTGCAGGGCTCGGATCCTGCAGGCAGGCCGCACCAGGGCCTCTGCAGACAGCATCTGCTCTGAACATGTGGCAGCCGAACCAGAGGCGTCTCCTGACACCACCGCCCCCCCCCCTAGTAAAAAAGAAACCTCAGGCAGGGGACTGGCTCTGTGACTGGCAGCACATCAGAGGCCCTGCCCCCCCCCCCCCAGCAGTCTTCTCTTAAAAGCAGCTGCCTCCTAAAACAGCCAGACTGGGGCGCAGGCACGGTGCGGGGGGGGGGGGGGGGGCAACGACGAGGACACCGCACTGAGGGTGCTAGTGGCCAAGTGGCATTAGAAACACCTGGGCTCTCTGCAGCTGTGGAGAGGGGGCTTGACTCCACATGTGCTGGGGGGGGAAGAAAAGTGATTCCTACCCCCCCTCCCTTTTCACTTTCACTCTCCTCTGCGGTGAAATGTGCTCTGGATCCTGCCCCTTGTTAAACTGACTCTCTGCCGTCAGCGCAGGCTGGAATTCGGGCCCTCCCCTCCCTCGGCCTCGAGCTCTTTGGAGGAGGGGAAGGGGGATAAAGACTTCCTCTCTGCAGAGATCGTCAGTGAGCCTCCTCAAAGGAAGTTGCCCCCGAAATACACTGACTAGAGCCAGGGTTGAGTCCAGGGGCATCTCTCACACCAACCGGGCTTTATTCAAGGTAGAAGCTGGAATACGGCTGCCCACAAAAGCTTCTACCTGGAATGAAACTTGGCTGGTCCGGAAGGTGGCCCTGGACTCCGACTCCCTCCTGCCCCTTCAGAGCAGCAGGGCGACCCGCCTGTAGCGACCGGCATCGCTCTGCTGGCAGCTGACAGACGCCTCCCACAATCCTGTGCTGGCCAAAGGTCCCTGAAGTTGGTGCAGCAGAAACTCTTTTGGAGTCTGGGCTTATGGTGGGCACCACCCCACAACTTCTCTCCGGCAAAGGGCGCTCTGACAGCTCACGAACACACACACACACACACACACACACACCCAAGGGAATCTGGCCGGTCCTTAAGGTGCTTCTGGGCTCCGCTGCAGAATCGCAGGGCTCCCCGCCAAACTGTCCCTAGAACTTGGGGCTGCTGGAACTTGCAGGGGAAGAGGGCGAGGGTCCCCAGGAGCCAAGCCCCACATGGAGCCCCTGTGGAGCCCCCTGGTCTGGGGGGCTGCTTTCTAGGAGCCCCCACCCCTCTGGGCTCCCTTTCCAGGCGTGCCGGCGGAGAGGCCAGGCCACAGGGACACTGGTGCAGCTCTGACCCCGAGCTTCCTGCTCAGCTCGTGTTTCCCAGGCCGGCACATCCGAGAGGTCACAGCTCTGCCCCCTCTTCCAGTCCCGTGCCGGGTCAGGAGAGGCCAAAAGCCCCTCTGTGGGGCGACTCGGAGGGCCAGCCGGAGAAGGTGGAGGCGACCCGAACCAGCCTGGTTTGGGGCGAACCGCCTGTCCTGCTCCGCTCATGAACACTGGAGGACCCGCTCCGCAGCAGCCCTCTGGAGCCGCGCAGGGAGGAGGGTCTGTGGCCGGCGTGAAGATGAGCACCGCAGTTCTCTGGCCGGGAGTTCAGTGGCTCCGAGAGGGAAGGCGGACGGCCTGGCTGTGCTGCCTGGTTCCTGAGCATGGCGATCCAGCCCGGGGGAACTGCCACGCTCTGGACGGTCGTTCCTGGGAGGACACGGCAGTTCCCGGGCGGCCACCAGCGGGACGGAGTCCCCAGCCAGCGCCAGCCTCACCCGCCGGAATGCCGCTTGGCATCTGCACGGTCCGGTCGTGCGTCTCCGTCTCCCGCAGAGCGCTCTGGCCCCACAGCTCCTGGCGGCCCTCCGCTCAGTTCCCCTACAGCGGCAGCCTCAGCCGGGGCAGGAGTGGGGCAGGCAGGGCAGAGAGGGAGCCGGATTCGGAACAGCCCCCTCCCACCTGGGCCCTTCCGGCAGGGCTGGCTCCCTCGCTGCCCCACTGATCTCGGTGCAGCTGCTCCAGAGAGGGCCCCACGGATCCCTCTCTGGTCCCGCTGCCGCAGCGTAGGTACAGGCTGCGCGGAAAAGGACACGTCCCGGTTGGCTGGTGGTCCCCCCACGCTCTGAACGTACCTTCCCTGCCCCACGTCCTCTGCCCCAAGACTGTGTTTCCGTCTCTGAGTCCTCCTGGCTTGGCAGAAGGTTTGCCCAGCACCCCGGGGCTCTTGCAGTGGTCCAGACCCCACGGCAGCAGCCACTGACTTCCCCTCCCTTGCAGCCCCTGCCGGGCACGGGAGGTGAGCCGTGGGGCACTCACTCGGGCCGCCTGGGGTGGGGCCCCTGACCGCAGCCGCAGGAGCAGAGCGCTATCCTTAGCACGCAGGCAGGCCGAACCCCTCATTAGGCCGGGAGGAGCTGGCCAGGAGGCCCGCCCGCCCGCCCGCCCGCGGCCAGGACGTCAAAGGGTTGAGCTGTGGCCACGGCAGCCGGCCCCACTAAGCCACCTTCTACATTGCTTCTTCTGAGGCTGATTCTCGGGCGTGGGGGGAGAGCCGCAGACTCCCCTCTGAACGGGAAACCAGCCCCAGAGAAGAGCCCCGAAGCCGCCAGAGGCAGGGACCTGTGCCAGCCCCCTGCCTGGCTTCTGTGGGCACCCCTGTCCCCTCACAGCAGAGGGGAAGAACTGGTTTCCCCTGCCCCCTTTTCACTCCCCAACGGAGTCTCTCTTCCCTGGGGGCCAGCCGGGCGCGTGAAGCCCCTTTCCTGCCCGTTTACCTTTCCGGCTCTTTTTCCTCGCCAGCCTGGCCGAGGCAGGGCGGACAAGGGCCGCTATTGTGTGGGAGGGGAGCTGGCCCCGCGCCCTGACTCCGGCTCCCTGGAGGTAGGAGACGGCTTGCCAGCGGCAACCAGAAAGAGGGCGACTGGGGGCTCAACTGCCCCTGCACATCTCCCCCTCGGAGGAGGAAGGCGAGGGCGGGGTTCCTTTGCCAGGCAACGTGGGAGGCCACGAGCGCTTCCCCATCGGGCCCCTCTCCTCCCTCGGCCGGCCATTGAGCGTTGCCCAGCAGGGGCAGCCCTGGGGAGAGACACACACACACCCCCAGGAGAGGGATGGATGGGCTTCCTCGAGGAAGCCAGGCCCAGCTGAGCACTGGGAGTGCGCCCACAAGGGAGAAGGGCCCAGCCTGCCCACAGGCTCTCCCAGGGCTTGCTCCAGGGGAACGGCCGCCTCCCTTGCTCACGAGGAGGCCTTTCCATCCCAGTGACTGCCTCGTGGCAGCCCAGGCCCCGTCTCTTCTTGGGTCTCCCCGCCTGCCCCTGCCTCCGGCCCTGTCTTGGCCATGGGTCTGCCCTCCTTCCAGAACCTTCCCCGGCGGCAGCGGCAGCGTCTGGCCGCCCACTTGGGCCGGAGCGTTCCCGTCCACCAGGTGCCGGGGAGGAGGCAGAGCAGGACGGCCGGCTTCCAAGAAGCAACTCCTTCCAGCAGCCGAGCCAGCTGCGTGGGAGGAGGACGGCCCTCGCACCTCCACACTCTCCTGCCCCATCAGCCGACACAAACACACACACACACACGCACGGAGCCCGTCTAATGAGGATTCCAAAGCCATGACGGCACGCAGCCGCCTTTCTGGTTTGGCTGCACGTTGGCAGGCCTCCTGCTGGACAGGGGCGGGGGAGGCCGCCCAGGTGAGAAGCAGCTTGAGCTGGCCCCGCCCACCCGCCCGGAGTCTTCCTCAGGCCTGTGGTCTGGAGAAGGGTGGAAGGATTCCTGCTGGATGTGACCAGTGGCCTTTGCCAGGCGCAAGATTTCATCCGTGGGTGCCGCACGGATGAACTCTCCCCCACCCTTGATATGTGCCATGAAGCTTGAAGGAGCCTCCATGTTCAGTTGCAGTGTATCTCCAGACACTGCTTCCCAGGGCTTCCTGGAAACGGCAGGCTGGCCTCTGTGGGAAACAGGATGTGGGAATGTGGAATGTGCATAAAGTCCCCTCGGTCTGTCAAGGTCCGGTCGCGCCTGCTCAGGCTGGCTGCTGCCCCCCCCCCTCCTGCCTGGCCCTTCCAGCTGGAGATGCTGCAGGCAGGAACCCGAGCCACGGATCTGGACCTGACCTGGCAGGGCTCCTCCTTCAGAGGTCTCTCGACACACCAGTGGGTGAAGGGAGCGGCCAGGTTGGTTTAAGCGCAGCAAAGAGATTGGGAGGCCTCAGGAGAAAGCCGGCCCCTGCTGACCTTCCCCCTGAGCGGCAGACCGGGACGGTGGGGGGGGGGGGAGCTACACTTCCGGCTCCCGTCTGCCCTCCTGCACTGGCTGCTTCTAGGCCTCACCTGAGCGGCAGGGATGTAGCTCTCTAAACCGTGGCGATCCTGGTCTCCTCCCCGGACACGGCGGCCGTCCCTGCCGGTCGGCTGCAGAGGGCTGGGGGCAGAAGGCCCCCCTTGCAGGGTCTGGGGCCTTTTCCACAGGGCTGCCGGGCCAGGATGGTTCTGCCTGGCATTTCCTCCTGTGGTCGGGGCAGCAAGTTATTTGGCACCTGTTGTGTTCTGTTCAAGGCGTGTGTTTCACTGGGTTTCAGTTTTGATGGGCCAGAGATGGCTTAGCAGCGGGGAAGGGGCTTGGCAAAGGTCTGTCTCCCCTATCAGAGGGGGCAGCCGGACCCAAGCCCCCCCCCCCCCGCCCTCGGGGTTGCCAGGCACTCGCCATCCGGAGCCGTCTCGATCTGCGCTTCCCTGCGCCCCCCACCTCCACCCCCACGCCGGGAAGCCCCCGGGCGCCGGCATCGCGGCACAGAGCCCGCAGGCAGGAGGGGGCAGGCACCTCTCCCCGGTCCAGAGGGCGCCCGGTGTCCAGGGGACCCTGATGCCCCCCGGACGGGCGCCTTGGCCAGGAGGGATCGGGGGCATCCGGCGCGCGCCGAAGCCCCCTTCCCCCGCCTCGCCCTCCAAGCCGCCGTCCCCGGGGCGCCCTTCCGCCTCCCAGAGGCCAGGGTCCGTCGGGCGGAAGGGAAGCCCCCAGGGGCGCCCCGCCCCCGCCCTCCCCGCCGGCCCAGGGCCCTATGCACGGGCTCAGGGGCTCAGGAGCGCCTCCTCCCCGGCAGCCGCCCCGCACTGAGCCCTCTTCCCCCCGCGGGCTCCGGAGCGACGCCGCCACGCTTACCTGGCCGGCCGAGGAGGCGCCGCGTCGGGCGGGGCTGGGTCTCTAGCGCGCCGCTCGCCAGGCGCCCCTCCGCCGCCGCCGCCACCACCGCCGCCGCCACTGCATCCCCCCGGCAGAGGCCACGCCGCCCGTCCTTGCGCGGCTGCCACGGGCCGACCCGCCTCTGCGCTGCCGCTCCTGCTGCTGCCGCCTCTGCCTGCGCGCCGCCCGGCCGCCCCGGCCCCCGACGGGCGGGGCGAGGGGGCGGGGCGGGGCTTGGCCCAGGCCTGAGCCGGCGGGGCCCTCCCTCCCCCCCCCCCCAGTCCCGGTCTCCGGGCGCAGGGCCAAGTCGGGTGCTCGGTGAAGCCGGGACGAGGCACTGCCTCCCGGATACCAGAAGGTGACCTCCCTCCCTGCACCGGGAACACGGCCAGGTGCTCCGATCCCGCCCCCTCCCTGGACGCTCCTGGCCTCGGTGCCCCAAGCCCCAGGTCTCTGCCCCGAAGAGGGCAGCCCCCTCCCTCCCTCTTTTGCAGGGGGCGTGGCTGATGGGCAGGTCTTCCTTGGAGGGGGGGCACAAGGAGGGGAGGACCATCCCTGGAGCCTCCATATGCAGGAGTAGTCACCCCCTGGATCCAGTGGGGAGAAGGGGAAGGCTTCGCTCACTCAGCCCGGGGGCTTCCTGCTTGGCCAGCGTGCTCACAGGCACGCTCACAGGCACCCCTCCGTGAGGGGCAGCCCCTGGCTTCGCGGGCCCTCTTGGCTGCCTTGCTCAGCTGAGGGAGAGGCCGGTCCGGCTGAGGCCTCCCTGGGTGCCGGGGGAGTCTGGCTTTGGGGGCAGCTCTCTTTTCTTGCCTTGGGGAGACCACGTTCCTGGGTGTGGCACGCCAGAGTGTCCTCCGCTGGCTGGGCTTGCTGCCTTTCCTTCCCGCTGCTGGCTGAGAACGGCCCGTCCTTCTTCTCCGAGGGGCCCCCCACCCCCACCCCCACCCTCACCCTGCTGGTCCCCACTCATATCCGGTCCAGCACTAGGCGGGTGCTCCTTTGATCCCTGGCCGTGCCCGCCACACACCCAGGCCCCGTGCCTCCTCGTGCCGGGAGGATCCAGCTCCTTCCCCGGAGGAGCTCCCTCCCTCCCTCCCTTCCCAGCACCTGCCAAAAACCGGCTGGGCCCGTCTGGGCAGCAGGAGGAGGAGGCAGAATTGGAACCGGTTCGCCCGGCCAAGGGACGAGGGCTGGGGCCCCGATCCCAAAGGGTGCTGCCGGGGCTACGCCTCGGGTGGCAGCTGCAGAGGAGCGTCAGAGGCACCGCCCTGGATCAAAAACGATGGTCCGTCTTGTCCGGCTTCCTGCTCCTGACCACAGGGTGTGCCCAAAAGAGGGCAGCAGAGGTCAAGCACACCAGCCAGCACTTCACCTGTTGGGTTTGCTGCCTGTCATGCAACCAGGCAGGACTGGGGGGGAGGGGGAGGGGAAGGGGCACAAGGGTGGTTCTCCCTCTCCCAAGTGGAAGGGCTCAAGTGTGTTTTGGGAAAGGACCCCTAGCTTTGGGAACCGTGGGTGGGTGTGTGTGTGTGCTTGTGATTGTGTGGACGGGCGCTGCCTCTGCCAGGGCCTGCGCTTGGCCGTTGAGGCTCTGCCAGACCTGCCTCCTTTGTGTTCCAGGCCCCTGATGCCACTCCTGGATCCGGACACTGGCCTGCTGGTGCTGATGGGGAAAGTGAGTGCTCCCCCCCCACCCCCCAGTTCACGTGTGCCCCTCACGGCCCATTTGTCACCTGTGCACAGAGCCCGGGGGCCTCCCCCAACCCCCCACCCCCTGCAGCCTCCTGCCCTCATGGCTCAGGGCACCTCTTGCCTTGCAGGGGGAAGACGTTCTCTTCTGCTACGAGGTGCTGCCTGCTACGCTGGCCCTGGCTGAAGGTGGGTCTGCCCCCCCCCCCTGGCCCCAGAGACTAGAGGGAGTTCTTCCCCACCAGGTGCAGGCCCCGCCCACCCAAGAGAGGGGAGGGGTCCCCGGGTAACACCCGGCTGAGCTCCAGCTGGCAGAGGGGCAGCAGGGGCGTCGGTGGTGCCAGTCCTGGGGAGGGGGCATGCAAAGGAAGGAAGTTTGCAGGACTCAGCAAAGAGAGGCGTGCGGGTCGGGTGCTCGTTGGAGCTGGCAGGGTTTCTTTTTGAGGGGGTCCCACCCTTACCCTGGGCTGTTCCCTGACTGCTCCCCCCCCCCCATTTGCTGCGCTCCTCTCTAGTCAGCCAGTGCCGGACGGAGAGCAAGGCCCACGGAATCGCCCAGCTGCCCAAGCTGGCCCTGGATGTCCTGGCGTGCGAAGTGATGCGCGTTCTGCAGCTCACGGACAGCGCCATCGTCCCCGTCAGCTACGTGGTGCCACGAAAGGTGAAGCGGCGGGGGGAGGGGGAGGCGTGGCAGCGCGGCTCTGGTGGCGCACCCTGACCAGGCAGGTGTCCTGCAGGCCTCGCAGGAGTTCCACGAAGACCTCTTCCCCTGCTGCACTGGGAACGTCCCCGCAGCCTCCGGCCAGGCCTGGTGGGCAGGAGACCACAGCCAGGTGAGAGCCCCGGGCCAGAGGGCTCAGTGCCCTTTTCAAGAGGGGGGGGGCAGGCTGAGAGGGCCCCCCCTGGTGAAGCCCACTCTGCAGAGGCTTCCCTCTCTCTGCTTCCCACTTTCCTTCTGCCCTCCCGTCCCATCCCTGCCTTCAGGGTGGAGGCGACATGGCCCCCCTCTAGCCGGCAGGTCGGCCGCCCCCACCCGTACAGACGCCAAGGCTCTCTCTGCTGCTGGCCCGCCTCGCAGCCCCGTCCCGCTGCCTCTCTTCCCAGGTCCCGAGGATCCGACTGCACCCGGCCCACAGACCCCAGGGGGCCTTCACGTCCGCCTGCGTTCCAAGCCCCCCGGACGCCCCTCGGGCGGAGGACCAGATGGAGGACGTGGACCTCAGCGTGAGTGCCCCCCCCCTCCACTCACACGCATGGCCGGCTGCTGCCAGTGGCCCGCTGGCCTCCCTTCCTGGCACCCTGTGCCCATCCAGGAGCTAGCCAGGAGGCCAGTGGCACAGCCGCTGGGCATGCGGAGGGGGTGGGGGGTCTCCCTCCCTGACGCAGGCAGGACGGGGGGCCCTCGGCTGGCCAGGCTCACTCTCCCAGGTGGTGTCGCCTTTTCCCTTGCAGACGGGCAGCGGCCTGTCCTCCCCCTCCAGCTCCCTTACGTCGCCCTCCAGCGCAGCCCCCTCCCTCTCCGCCACCAGCGGCTTCGCCTCCAGCCCCAGCCAGAGGTCCTTGCAGAGCATTCTGGGTAAGCAGGCCCCTCCCCTCCCCTCCCCTCTCTTCTGGGGCCCGGCTGTGCCGTTTGCCGGTCTTCTCTGCCCACCCCCTGGAAGCCCCGTTTCGTGGCACGGCTCTCGGCTCCCCCCTTCCCCCCCCCCCCACACGTCCGGGGTCTCCTCTGACCCTCCCTGCCTTCTGCCTCAGGCCCCAGCTCTGCCTTCCGCCACCTCCAGGGCACCGTCCTGCCCCGCAGCACCCACTTCACCAACCTCAAGGGGCTGAGCCTCACCACGCCGGGGGAGAGCGATGGCTTCTGCGCCAACAGGAGGCGCGTGGCCGTCCCGCTGCTCTCTGCAGGCGGGCAGGTGGCCGTCTTGGAGGTAAAGGCCGGAGGGGGGGCGGGTGTTGAGGAGCAGCTGGACTCCCCCCTGCCCAGCGGCGGCCCCAGTCCGTGCTTGTCTGGGTGGTCAAGCCATTGGGCCCACCTCGGTCCCTGGCTCTCTCAGGCCCTCCCTCCGGCTCAGAGATGCTTGGTGGGGGGGGGGGTCTGGAGAGGCCCCGGTGCCCCCCAGGGGAGGGGCTAATGCCATGTGCCCTCCTCAGCTGTCCAAGCCGGGCCGCCTGCCAGAGGCTTCTCTGCTGACGATTGAGAACGGTGCCCCCGTCTCCGACCTCTGCTGGGACCCCTTTGATCTCGAGCGCCTGGCCATCGGTAGGGGACTCTTCCTTTGGACCGCGGGGGGGGGGGGTGAGGCAGGAGATCCCACCCTGCTCTGCTGGGTGCTGCTACGGCTCAAGCACAGGCCGAGAACGGCGCTTGGCTCAGAGTGTTGGCTTCCTTTCCTTGGCACAGCTGGCGAAGATGCCCGTATTCGCCTTTGGCGTCTCCCACCGGAAGGACTGCAGAAGAGCTTGCTAGAACCGGAGGCTGTGCTGCAAGGTCAGGGGGCTACCCTGGAAGGGGGGGGCGTGAATGCGAGGTCTCCCCCCCTGGCCTGGGGAGATCCACTTGTCCTCCAAAAACCGAGCAGAAGTAGTGATCCTTCCGGGACCCCTGACCGTTTTCCTTCCTCTCCAAGGTCACACTGAGAAGATTTACTCACTCAAGTTCCACCCACTGGCTGCGGATCTCCTGGCCTCCTCCTCCTATGACCGGAGCATCCGCATCTGGGACCTGCGCTCTGGGAAACCAGCGCTACTTCTGAACGGCCACGGAGACCAGGTGGGGGGTGGGGAGGGCCCAGGGGGTGAGTCCCCAGGAGGTGGACTTGTGAGGAGCCCGGGGGGGGGGGAGGGCAGCTGGACCGCTTGTGGTTGGGAGGAAGGCCCCTCTCAGGCTAGCAGGCTGACCTCCTTTGGGGACTGATGCCTTGCAGATCTTCAGCCTGGCCTGGAAGCCGGACGGATGCCACCTGGCCACGGTCTGCAAGGACGGGAAAGTGCGGGTTTACGAGCCCCGGAAAACCTCTGGCCCCCTGCAGGTAAGTGGGCCTTGAGGGGCTGGAGGGGGCTTCGGAGAAGGAGGCAGGGAAAGCGCTCCCTCTCCTGTGGGCGGGAGATGGGAGAGGAAGAGGGTCAAGGTGTGCAGCGGTGGGCATTACCGTGCCCTGGGTGGCTGGCCAGAGCAAGCTGAGCTTCACCCCCAGTCGCCATCTCTCCGCCTCCAACAGGAAGGCCCAGGTCCGGAGGGAGGCCGGGGGGCCCGCGTCGTCTGGGTGTGTGGAGGCCAAAACCTGCTGGTGTCAGGCTTCAACAGGTGAGGCCTGGGGGGCTGAGCTTCCTGTCCAGAAGCCACCCATTGGCTGGTCAGGCTTGGGGGGGCCTCATCGGCTCTTCCCCAACTCCTCTCCTCCTCCCCCCTCCGCAGCCACAGCGAACGGCAGCTTTGCCTGTACCAGGCGGGATCCCTGGTGGAGGGGCCTGTGGTGCGCCTCAGCCTCGACGTCTCCCCCTCCACTCTCATCCCCTTCCACGACCCGGACACAGGCCTGGTCTTCCTGACGGGCAAGGTGAGGGGGCAGACCGGCCTTGGCCACGTGCTCTCCCAGCATCTTCTGCTCAGTATTGGGAGTTGGGGTGGGGGGGCTGCCTGTGGGTCTTCCACCGCACCCTCTTGCTCCCTCGCTGGCCAGATGCGTCTACTTTCTGGCCTGGGGCTCCTGGGCAGGGCGGCTCCAGCCATTCCTCCGTCCCCCCCATTTAGGGCGACACCCGAGTTTTCGTGTACGAAGTCGTCCCCGAAGAGCCCTTCTTTCTCGAGTGCAACAGCTTCTTCTCCAGCGAGCCCCACAAGGTGAGGGAGCAGAGAAACCTCCGCCTGCGGAAAGAGAGAGAGAGACCAGCCCCACGGGAAGGCTAGGGGAACTGTCCCCATCTCCCACCGCTGTTCCCAGGCCCTTTGAGCGTGGGGACCCGCCCAGGGTTCACGCTTTTGGGTGAAAGGGCCCTGTGCTTACCCCTGGAATTGAACTTGGGGGGTCTTAACAAGCCCCTGTTCTGCCGAGCTCAGACAAAAGCTTATTGCCAGCATAAAACCCTTTCAGCCTGAACGGTGCCCGAGTGGACCCAGACTAAGTTCTGCTCCTCAGACCAACGGTGGCCCACCTGGATCCATTTCCTGTCCAGCCTCTTCGGTGGTCCCTAAACTGTGCTGGGAGCCTGCCCCCTGGTGGCTGTTGTGTCCTCTGTCGGAGCAGCACGCTTCCTGCCAGGGGTGCCTCCGAGGTGTGTCAGTGTGAGCAGGAGTGAGCAGCACTCTGTGTGCTTGGAGCCGTGCCAGAGCCCTGAACCAGGCCGACCTCTGCCCCCTCCAGGGTCTCCACTTCCTGCCCAAGTCGGAGTGTGACGTGCGGGAGGTCGAGGTCGCCCGGGCCCTGCGTCTCCGGCAGAGCTCCATCGAGCCCATCGCCTTCCGCGTGCCCAGGGTGAAGGTAGGGAGGGCTGTGTGGGCGGGGAGGGGGGCTGAGATTGCTGAGCACCTCCAGGGATGCAAGACCAACTTCCCGACTGCACTGTGTCTCTTCATCTTTATTTATTGTTATTGTTATTATTAGGGATTCGTACACCACCCCTTTCAGCCATTGCAGTCTTGGGGTGCTGAACAGCAAATGAATTGTGAAATAAAGGATTGCCTAAGGCAAATCAAAAGCTACCCCTCTCTCCTGGGCAGAATTGGAAAACTGGCCGGGTCTGGCCAGGCCTGCAGATTTCTTTGGAGCTTTCGGGTGGGGGGCTCTGCCTGTGTGCTTCCTGCCAACAGCTTCTCAGCCGAGAAGCCCCCCTTCTGAATCCGCAACCAGACTGGTACAAATCCTGTGCACACGCTAGTCACGCAGGGGTAGTCCAACTGCGGCCCTCCAGATGCCCATGGACTACAATTACAGCAAACGCTGGCAGGGGCTCATGGGAATTGTAGTCCATGGACATCGGGAGGCCGCAGTTTGACTACCCCTGCGCTAGTGCTTTGTTGGGCCGTGCACTGTCACTCTGGGCACAGCTGAGGTGTTTCCGGTAGCTCAATTGTGTGTCACGATGCCTGGCAGACAAATGACCCCCAGATTTCTAGAAGGACCAAAGCCCCACCTCCTCTCCCCCTGCTCTCCTCCCTTAGAAAGAGTTCTTCCAGGATGACCTTTACCCAGCCACAGAAGTGTGGTGGGAACCCGCTTTATCGGCTGCCGCCTGGCTGGGAGGCTCAGATGGCCAACACCGCAGGATCAGTCTTCAGCCCACAGCCATGACGCCGGGTGAGGAGTGGTGAGGGCCAGCATGGGACCAGTGGGGAGGGTGGGGCTCTGCAATCTTGGACGCCCACCCCTGCAAACAATGCCGGCCTCTAAGGCACTCCTGGGCACAAATGCTGCCTTTCTCCTGCTGGCTGCCCTCCTGCTCAGCTGGCCATGGGGCTTCTGGGGGGCTCTGGAGTCTGAAAGCCCCACATTCTGTTGCTCAGGGAGGGGGGAATTGGTCTCCCCGTTGGGCCCCACTGGATCTTCTCTGTGTGTCTTTTGCAGTGAGCAGAGCCCCAAAGGAAGCTCCTAGCAGGAAGTACGTCTCGTCCTCCGTCTACCTGGAGGAGAAGTCGGACGAGCAGAAGAAAGAGGAGGTGAGCCCCCCCCCTACGGCTGGGTCCAGCCAGCCTTCCAGCCAGGGTGGGGGGAGGGCGATGTGGGGTGGGAGAAGCCATTGCCAAGAACCGGCAAGACCCCCTAGGATGGATGCCTTCTCTTCCAGCTGCTCAACGCGATGGTGGCCAAGCTGGGCAACCGTGAGGACCCCCTCCCCCAGGACTCCTTTGAGGGCGTGGAGGAGGAAGAGTGGGTAGGTCTCTCGGCTCAGACACTGGGGGGGGGTGGAGTATGGGGACCCGCCCTGATCCCTGCTGGCTTGAGTGCTGTGAGGATGGGGGGGGGGGTCCACGCCTGTTTTCAACCCCCTCCCCTCCCAAGGAGCAGGAGAGTCTCTCCCCCTCCACTGTGACCTGTCTCTCTGCTGCTCCACAGGACTAGCCTGGAGGTGCCTTCCTGCCTGGATCGGATTCGCCCCCTCCCGCTTTGCAGACGGCGCCTGACTCGACCACCTTGCCACTCGGCTGCCCTCTCAGCAGTACGGCCAAACACTCTTGGAGGCCCGGCCATCCCACCACCCACCCACGGACTGGCTGCTGCTGGCTGCTGCCTTCCTGTCTTTGCCACCCCACTCCCCCGCAGGCTCCCCTCTGGGCCAGCCGTCAGGACAGTGGCTTGGGTCCCTCACCCTCTGTCCCCAGGCTAGCCCCCAGGGCACTGTCTGGCCCTGGCCCCCAGAGCCCTGGGCAGAGGGATGAGGAAGGGCTCAGTGCTTGTGGGTGGCTGGGCAGGGCCCCCAGCGCTTCTGCTACAGCGACCCCCGCATGGAGGGCTAGGCAAGGGACCGGGAGGCTGGGCTCCAAGGGGCTGGGCCCCCCCCACCTGTCCCTCTTTCTGCCTCCCCTGGCCTTTCTGAGGATGACTGCGGGGCTGCCTTGCCGGGACCGGGGTGTGTGTGGGTGTCTTGAAAGGGGGGCAACAGCAGAGGAAGGACACAGCCCCCTCCTGGCCTGGCTGGGACCACCGCCTCACTCGCCCGCCCGTTTGCTCCTGCGCGGCCTTTTCGGCATTGCTGTATATGTGACTGAAACACGAACGAATAGCTTCACCCCTTTGACTGTCTGTTTCACTCTGTCTCGTGTCTGTTCTGCTCCAAGCACGGCCGGGGGGGGGGGGGGCATGCAGGTGGTAGGGAGGGTGTCTTTGCCTTGACCTGCGGCCCAGAAAGCCCCTGTCCTGCCACACAAGCCCACCCCAGAGGCGCTCTCTCTGCCCCACACACGCCTTGCCGAGCATGCCTGCTGCCCTCCGCGAAGCCTTGCTCACGCCAGCCCCTCCGAGGTGGGCCAGGAAGCCCTGGCGGGGCTGCCTGCAAAGGCCAAGCGCCTCCCTCCAGGAAGCTGAGCCAAGAGACCTCCTGGAAGGCCATGGGGGGGGGGGCGTAGGGCCCATTTGGCCGGGCCCGCAGGAGCCGCAGGGGGGCGGGGGGCGGGAGTCGGGGGGGGGGAAAGGGCCCCTTCCGCGCCAAGCCGAGGGAGGGGCTCCTCCTGTCCATCCATCCACCCGGGGAGCAGCTGGAAGGCCAGGCCATCTCCAGGCAGCTCCTGGGGGTTGGCAGCCCGAGCTCCAGGCGAATTTCCCGCGAACCCTTCCTGCGCGCGCAGCATCCGCGTCCACCTCCGGCCCCCAGAGGGCGCCGCTCTGGCCCGCGCCCTTCCGGCCGCTCCGGCCCGCGCCCCTCTATGGCGCCCGCCTTCCCGGAAGCCGCGCGTGCCTCTCCGGGACCCCGCGCTCGCTCGCTCGCCCGCCCGCCCGCCGGAGCCATGGTAAGGGGGGGGAGGGAGGGGGCCCCGGCGGCCCCGAGCCCCCCGCCCTGCCCCCTCCCCGGGAAGAGGGCCCGGGCCCCTGCAGGCTCCCCGGGTCAGGGTGGGGGTCGCCAGGCCCAGACAGCGAGGCTGGCCGATTCGGGAGTGGAGCCTGGAGAAGGCGGGGCTGGGGGGGAGGGGGGAGGGAGGAAGCCCCCTCCCCAAGATGCCCCCCTCCGCTTCGGAGCTGCTCTCTGCTCTGGGAGACCTCCTGCCCCCGCCAGGAGGTTGGTAACTCTCCAAGAAAGGCGGCCCAGCCCCCCCTCCCCGCGCCAGGGGTCTTGCCGGGCCCTTGAGGAAGCGCGGGGCGACCTCAGCCCCCCCCCCTCGCCCCCTTCCCTGCCAGCCACGCACACTCCGGGGGTCCCAAAGCCGGGCTCCACGATGGGGTGCAGAGAGAGGGACCCCCACCCGCTGAGCACGTGCGCTTCCCCCGCAGGCCAAGTACTTGGCCCAGATCGTCCTGGTGGGCGTCCAGGTGGTGGGCCGAGCTTTCGCCCGGGCGCTGCGGCAGGAGTTCGCAGGTGAGGCCGAGCGCCCTTTGCTTCTCTCCGGGCTTGGGACAGCCAGTGGGGGAAGAGGGGGGCCTCAGGCTCTGACCCCGAGGACCTGGGTGCCGTGGCTGGGCCCCTTTGAGCGGCCGCAGCAGGGCCTCATGGGACCGCTCTAACCGTTGCGATGATTTCGCCCCACAGCCAGCCAGGCCGCTGCGGGTGCTCGGGGGCGCCCTGCAGAGTCTGCAGCAGCCTCCAGCATCTCTGGGATCAGCCTCCAGGAAGCCCAGCAGATCCTCAATGTCTCCAAGCTGAGCCCAGAGGAAATCCAGAAGGTAAAGCTGTGGAGACGGCAGGTGCTGGGCAGGGAGGGTGCTCCTGTGCCAAGGGCTCCCGCTCACCCTGGCTTCCCCTTGCAGAACTACGAGCATCTATTCAAGGTGAATGACAAATCAGTAGGCGGCTCCTTCTACTTGCAGTCCAAGGTGAGTGGGGGGGGGGGGTCTGTGCTGCTCTCTCAGCTTCACCCACCTCACAGGGGATCTGTTGTGGGGAGAGGAAAGGGAAGGCGACTGTAAGCCCCTTTGAGACTCCTTCAGGTAGAGAAAAACGGCATATAAGAATCAACTCTTCTTCTTGACCCAAGGGGGGAGGAGGAGCCATGTCCCGGTCTCTGCTGTCCCATGGGAGGCCTCCGGGGGTGGAGTGAGGCAGAGGGCTGGCCCATGATCGAGGAGGCCTGGGTTCAAGTCCCTCCTCTGCCATAGGGACCTGCTGCGTAACTTGGGGCTGGTCCCAAACTCTCAGCTTAGCTCACCATCTAGGGCTGTTGTGAGGATAAAACAGAGGAGGGAGAATAAGGCTGGAAGCTGCTTTGCATCTCCTTGAGGAAAGGGGGGAAATGTGGGTCACATTCAGACGGCAGCAGTTCTAGGGTGTAAGGCTAGCCACCCCATGACCTCTATCCTGAGAGCAGGGAGAAATCCGGACAGAAGGAAAGTACCGTGGGTCAGCGCTGCCTGAGAGACCGCCATCTGCTGGCAGCTCCACCAAGGCTCCACTTTGCCTCACAGGTTGTACGAGCGAAGGAGCGGCTGGAAGACGAACTGCGGATCCAGCAAGAAGACGCAGAGCGCAAGCCAGACACGTAGCGCACCCCCATCTCTCCCCTCTACCCCCCCCCCCAAGTGTTGTCTAAGTTATAGCAAACCAATAAATGTGCCCTTCTGTAGCTGACTGCTGTGGGTGTTGCATTTCATGGGGAGGCGGCAGAGCGTGCCCCCTCTCCTGCCACAGCTCAGCACTGGGTGGTGAGAACCGCCCCCCCCCAGGAACATTTCAGTTTGGTGTGTCCCCCCCCCCACAGGTGGAAGCTGTGTCAGCCCTTCCACGTTGTGAAAGCCAACATGGGTCCCCCCCTCCCAAGGAAGCCTCTGGTGGGCCTGCTTCTGGTGCCAGCCCCCTGGCGGCTCCTTCTACCTCCACGCCCCCCCCCCCAAAACAGCCTGGAGTCAACAAAGGATTTTGGATTCACTTTATTGTTTCCTTGATAAACACCCTCTCTCCTGGAGGAGCAGAGGGTGGGGTCGTAGCTTATCTTGTTCTGCTTGAAACTACGCTAACAATGACGGAAGAAAAAGGAGAGAGAGTAAAACGAGAGACTACAATCAAAAGGCACTTAGGAAGTGTTAAAATACTGATGGCCGGGGGGGGGGGGGGCAGGGCGAGGACGGACAGCAAACAAAATGAAAATGTCCACCAGCCACGAGGCCGGCCAGTCAGCTGAACAAACACGCAGGGGGGCCAGGAGGGGCCTGGGAGCAGCAGTCTGTCCCTGGGGCCACAACAGGACCACCTGCAGCAGGGAGACCAGCTCCCCTGCCTGGACGTGGCACCTCCCTGTAGCCCCCAGGCAACATCGCGCAGGCCCCTCGAGGCAGCCGAGCCAGGAGGAGCCCACGGCAGGAGTCCCACTGCCAGGAGGGAGGTACAGGGGGGACCCCCTTGTTCAGGAATCGGGACACAGAGTGACCCCACGGAAAGTGAGGGGCAGTCAAGAAGCAGGCACCCCTGCTCGGTGTGGGTGTGGGAGAGCCAGCAAGGGGGGGGGGGGTTGGGGGGGTGAGGGGAGCTTTCCCTCTCAGCTCCCAGCCCAGGAAGCAAAAGCCCCCTTGGCCAACCTGGTCTGCCTTCTCAAGGTCCCAGCATGCAGCGTGTTCGAAGGCCAAGAGGTCTCCTGGACCCAGCCCTGCACACTGGCACACCACAGAATAGGACCATCTCTCCCAGGAAGCTGGGTCCCAATATGGAGTCGCATTTCCTGACACTTTGGTGCCAGTGGTGACTCTCCCCCCCCCCCCGCCCCCGCCAACCATCCCTGCTGAAGGAGACCAGAGAAATGCACCATCCTGGAGGCTGCCTCTGCCCCCCCCTTCTCTGGCAGCCTCAAGGCCCAAACATCAACTAGGGGGCAGTGACTATTTCACTCCCTCCGCGTCCAGGAAAGGGGACAGGTGAGCGGCACGCCCTCTTGGCACACCTTGTCACGGGGGGTGGGGGTGGGGGCTGATGAAGGGCAGTGAATGGGGGGGGGTTGGAGTCCCCCAGCAGGGCTGGTGCCTCCTGGGGGGTGGGCAGGAAGACGGGCTGGGACCCCAGGTCTGCCATTTGCCCCTGCCTGGTGAAGTCCAGCGGGGGAAGAGGCTCCAGGGGAGGGAAGCCGGGGCTGCAAGACAGAACCAGGACAGACAGTTGCACTGGGAAGCAGCTCTGGCTGGCTGGTTGTGTGGAGGGGGCTGGGTGGGGCTGGGCTGGGCTGAGACAGCCCCCCCCCACCCCCCCCGGGGGCAAGCTATTCTCTGCAGGACTCCCAGCTCAGTCCGGGCGTTATTGCTTTTCTCAGAAGAGTCGCGCCCTTCCTTCGTGAGTGAGTGAGAAAGGAAAAGATGGGCATGCTGAACAAAGACCACCCCCTCCTCTGGATGCCCCTCCCCCAGCACCATTTGGAGTAAGCCCACAGGTCACCCCCCTCCCCCCCCCCCGCTGGCCAGGGCCGCCCCCTCAGTTCACCACTGCTTGCTTCAGCAGGACGGAGCCCGTGGGGATGACCACCCAGCCGGGAGCCAGGGGTTCGGCGCTCCCCCCGGAGTTCATACCCGTGGACAGGTCCAAGACGCCCCCCGGCAGCAGCGAGAGGCCCTCCGGAGGTGACCGTCGCCTGGCCGGCTCGGCCCGCTCGATGGCCTCCTTGCAGCTTTGGGGGCCTTGCGGACGGCCGCTTTTGGCCGGCCGGGGCCCACAGCCCAGGGGGGCCCGCTCGGCTCCAGCCTTGGCGGCCGCCCCGGCCAGCAGTGAGACGACGGGCAGTCCCAGGCTGCTGGCGGCAAAGGGCGAGGCGAGGAGCGGGTTCTTGGCCAAGTTCAGAGGCGCCATCAGGGGCCTGGGCAGGCCGGGCAGAGCGGCGGCCCCGATCCCACCGCAGGCGAAGGCGCTGAGGTCCAGCGGGGCGGGCGTGAGGGGCAGGCCGTGGCCGCCGAAGAGGGCGCCGGGGTTGGGGATGACCAGCTGGGCCCTGCTGAGGAAGGGCAGGTCGGGGGAGGCGGGGAGGGCGGCGGGGGCCGGCTGGGCTTTCAGCAGCTCCTGCTGCTCGTGGGAGATGAAGTGGCCGTGGGCCTTGATGTGCTTGCGCAGGGAGCTGGGGTCCGTGTAGCGCTTGTGGCAGCCGGGCATCTTGCAGAAGTAGGGCTTGTCCACGTAGTGGGTGCGGGTGTGCTTGAAGCGGTCGCTGGAGTTGGAGTACCGCTTGTTGCAGCCTTCGTAGGGACAGACGTAGGGCTTCTCACCTGCCGGACACAGAGCGGGGGCAGGGCGTGTGAGGAGGGCGGGAGGGGAACCCTCCCTGGGGCTCGGGAGACCCACGCCAGAGGCACCTGGGCTGAATGCAGGAAGAGCGTGTTAGAGGGGAGCCATGCTGGTCTGCGGGGAAAACGGATTCGAGTCCAGAGGTAGCTCAGAGACCAGCAAGAGCAGCAGCTTCCTAGCACCTAGGCACTCTTTGTCCGCCAGGAGCAGGAATGGATCGCTACAAGGCCCTCCAGCCTACCTGGGGGGTGGGGGGGGTGGGAGTAAAGCAGGCTCACGGGAAGGCGGGATGTCCCTCTCACTGCAGGTGCCAAGGTGTCCCCCTGCATTTCTGCTCAGCTCTGGCTCAAGTGCTCTCCCCCAGGTTAGAGTCCGCCTCTCTTTCAACTGTGCTGGCTCAAGGAGGGCCACCACATGAGCGGGGGGTGGGACGCACGCAGGAGGTGGGCTCAGCAAGGGGGAATGCTGACAACTTCCCCACCCGTCCCCACCCCAGGGAGGATGGCAGGCCCTGCTTGGGCGGGTTTTGCGGAGGCAGCCCTGGGCCCTGCCCTCGCGGCCCCTCACCGGTGTGGGAGCGGTTGTGGATCTTGAGGTTTTCCAGCCGGGAGAAGCTCTTGCTGCAGGTGGGGCAGCGGTGGGGTTTCTCGTTGGTGTGTGTCCGGATGTGGATCAGCATCTTGTACCTGAGGAAGGGGAAGGGGCAGAGCATCAGGTAACTTTCCCTTCCCACGGCAGCCAGGAGGGCTGCTCCGGCCACTGTCCCTTGGCCCAGGAAGTGCCTCAGGCAAAGGGGGAACTCCTGGGGCACTGAAGAGCAGCTCCAGCCTGCGGAAGCCCTTCCCCTTCCCCTCCCCTGCTGGACAGCCCCCTGGAAGGCTTTACGGCAGAGCAGAACCGGAGGAAGCTCGCCCCATCCCACCCCTGTACCCC
The DNA here is from genome assembly GCF_049243985.1 of Paroedura picta. Taxonomy (NCBI): domain Eukaryota; kingdom Metazoa; phylum Chordata; class Lepidosauria; order Squamata; family Gekkonidae; genus Paroedura; species Paroedura picta. The sequence continues at coordinate 6,401,810 of NC_135385.1, read as the reverse complement.
TCGGCAGGGGGGCTCGTGGGGGGGTGGGGGGGTGGGGGGGTCGGTTACCTGGCATTGAAGCCGCGGCCGTGGCGAGCGCAGCCCTCCCAGTGACAGCAGTAGCCGGCGTCTTTCTCGGGCTTGACGTGGAAGTCGTTGACGTGATCGACCAGGTCTTGCAGCAGGTCGAAGGGCTGGTTGCACTGTGGGGGCAGAAACGCTGAGGCTCCTGGGGGGCGCGGCCAGGGCTCTACCCGCCCCGGTGGGGGTGGGGGTGGGCACCGGCTTGCTGATGTGCACCCTCCCCCCTGCTCACCTTGGACCACCGGCACACCAGCTGCTTCTGGAGGGGCAGATCCGGGCAGAGGTGCTTCTCCTTGGGGGTGCTCAGGAAAGCCGAGGGCGGCAGGTGCAGGGCCCCCCCGGAGCTCAGGGGCAGGAAGAGCTGGAAGGAGCGGTGGAGGCCTTCGATGTAGCGGAGGGACTGGAGGTCCTGCATGGGTTTGGGGGGGGGGGGAGCGGAGGATGTGTTGACGTTATCCAGCAGCCACTCTGAGCAACTTAGTGGTCTGTAGACACACGTCTGTGTGTGTGTGTGTAAATATAAATGCATGAATTAAATATAAACCCCATAGGCCAGTCTTCCCTGCATGCCAGAGAAGCCGGGAGGCTTGGCTCCCTCCTGGAGTGGGGCTGCTCCACTTCTCCTCCTGGCTGGCCAGACCTCCCAACCCGCTGCCCACCCCTGCCCCCGCCCCGCCAAGAGCTCAGGGGTTCTGCACTCACGCGGAGAGCGGAGGAGTTCACCAGCTCCCCACTGCTAGGCCTGTCTGGGGAGAGCGAGGTGCTGCCGCTGGGGGAGTCCAGGCCCGATGGAGGGGACAAGCTCAGGTCAACGGTGGGGGGCGAGGAGAAGCCCTCCTGCCCTTTGGAGGGTGCTGGGAGGCCTGTGGGGAAGGGGGGAGAAGCAAAGGAAGGCCATGAGCAGAGAGCGTGGGGCAGCCAACACACCCCCCGCCGGCAACCCCAGGCCTGTGCCCCCCTCTCCCCTCCCCAAGAACCACCCCTCCCCTCCACCGCCCGGGCCCAGCACTTACTCTCAGGGGGGGATCCGGGGCTGCCTGGTGCAGCGCTGTCCTCCAGGGCCCGGACGTCCCGTGGCGGGCCTCGGCATCTGGTGCTGAGCCCCTTGTCGCAATTCTCCCTGGCAGCCCGGAGCGCGGAGACCCTCAGCTTCAGGTCGAGGGGCTCGTCCAGCGAGTGCATGATGCTGAGCGGAAGGCTCTGGTCAGGGGGCAGACGGGGGGCCTGGCGCAGCCTGAGAGAGAGGCAGGCGGCAGAGGGACATTCAGGGAGTGGTCCCCACCACGGGCATCTGTCGCTCAGGTTCTCCCCCCAATCCCCACACAACCCAGACGTCAGGGGGACTGCGCAGAGGGGGGCAGCTCAGCCCCACTGAGGACTCCAGAACTCCTACTAGCCCTCCTGCTTCGGGGGGAGGGGGGGGATGACAAGCACCACTCCTCAGTGGGGGCATGGGGCTACGTGTTGTCCACAACCAGGAAGCAGCAGGTGCCCCCGGGAGGTGCCCGGCCTCCCCACAACATCACCACAAGGGAGCTCAGCCGGGGGCTGGGGGGGGGTGGAGCGGCCTGGCAGACAGGGCCTTTCCCGGTGGGGTCTCCAGCCTCAAGCCAGCCTCAAGTCCTGGCCCTTTGAGGAGAGGCTCAGGGGAGGGGGAAGGCTGCCTGGGGCTACTTTGGGTTTCCTGGTTTCGGGCTGTTTTAAGGCAACTATTTCTAACTTTCTTGTTCCCCATCGTGAGTCCCAAGTGGCAGGAGCAAGGGAAACCCAGAGATCTCTTGAATCAATAAACGGGATGCAGCAGGTAACAAATTAGCAAAGTGTGCATAATGAAGACAGGATCTCACTACGCTTGGAACAAGTCATCATGCTGGGGGGGCGGGCGGAGGCTGGAGGGAGGGGGCACCCCTGATTCCCACCCTGAGAAAGGAGCACCAGAGGAGGGAGGCGGGGCGGAGGCTCTCTCTCCAAGGCCGAGACCTCCCACCAAGCAGAGTGGAGGCTGTTGATGGAGCCCACTGCCAAGGCGTAGCCAGTGGGAAGACCTGCCACCCTGCCTGAGAGGAAGGGCCCACTGTGGCCCCTTGGGGGGTTGAGCTTTCCTGACACGGGTGCAAACCCTGCTTGAAGACTGGGAACCCACCCGTGTCCTTGGCCAGACGCCCTTGTGCCACTGGAGGAGAGCTGCTCTCAGCCCCCCCCCTCACTCCTGCTACGCACACGGCAGACACCCAGCCTTTGACCCCAAGGTCCATCCTCCTCCTCTACCGCCTCTCTCCCTCACAAGAACCCTGCAAGGTTCCTCCACTCAAGAGCGTGAGTGGCCCAAGGTTGCCCAGCAGACCACCATGGCACAAGTGGGGATTTGAACGGGGGTCTCCCAGATCCTAACCCTCCGTGCCAGAGGTGCCACGAGAGAGAGGCCTCTGGGCATGTGTAGGGGGCCGCAGTGCACCCGAGGCACAGGGGCTGGCCAGGCTCTCTCTGCGGGTTCTGGGATGGTGGGGAGGGGGACCCCTGTAGGCTGCTGCCGCTGCTCCAGTTGTCCTCCTTGGGCCCAGCCCCTCCCTCCTTCCCGTCTGCAGCGGCGGCCAAGAGGTGGCCTGGCACACAAATGGAGAGAGGAAGCGAGCATTTCCACCCGGCAGGGCCCCTGGCTCCAGGCGGCACCTGCTCGATCACCCGCCCGGATGGAGCAGGCCAGCTCCGGCTGCCTGCCTGCCTGCCCGCCCACCCACCCTCCCCGGCCTGGCTGGCAGCCATGAGCCGCTGGAATGCGGGAGCGTCTTGCTGTGCGGGGGGGGGGGGGCAGCTCTGGCGGCGGAGGGGTCTGGCCGGCTGGCACGCTGCTCCCCACGACTGGACATCCAATGCGCGTCCCCCTCCACCCTGAGTGTGCCCGGGAGGGGACCTCTTCCTGACGGGGGGGCCCAGAGAAGTGGTCTCCGCCAGTGGCTACTGTAGCTGGCTGCTTGGAGCCCTGCTGCAGGTGGACGGGGTCAGGCAGCCTCGCCACATGGGCTAGGCTGGGGGCAGACCCTCTCCACCCTACCCCCCCCCCGCTCCACACATAAACCATCTCAGCTAGTCTGCTCTGTCCTTCAAGGGCTCCCCCAAACCCACACCTTCCTCACTGGCTGAATGCCAGCCTTGGCAGGGACCACCCCCTCCCCCCCCCGGAGGCACCAGCTGGGTGGGGGGCTCTCTCATCCCCTCCCCTGTCCAGGTGGGCGGCTGCCCGCTGGAGGCAAGTGGGGGGGGGCTGCTGTCCGGCCAGCCCTGGGCTCCTGAAGGCCCGTTTTGTCCTGTGGCACTCTGTCTGAGGCCGGCCCCTTTTCCTGGCAGCTAGCCCACCAGCCCTGGCCGCGGGGCTAGCCCCAGCAGTGCCCAGAGGGAGGGAGGGAGTCGGGTGCCGCCCCCTCCAGCCACAGCAGCAGCCCCCCACACACACACACTGCCTGCCTGCCTGCCTGCCTCCCTCCCAGGCTGGGGCTGGATTCCTGCGCTCCTCTCCAGGGAGCCCGGCTGGGTGGGGCCGCGGGCGGGCGGGCGGGTGGGGGGGGCTGGGAAGCGGCTCTGCCTGGGCGGCTGCTGCTGCCAAACCAAACTGGCCCCAGAGCACCGCATTCCTGGGAACAAGCCGCCCTGCAATCCGGAGGAACCGGAAGAGCCAGAGCCGCCTCGCCCAGCGCCTGGGGGGGAGTGGGGGGGGAGGCAGAAAGAGGCCTCCCCGGGCCAAGCCACCCGCCTGCCTGCCTGCGGAAATGGGCCGCGGATGAGGAGGACGCGAGGAAGAGCAGCTGCCGGGCCGAGGGGACAGGGAGGGGCGGCTGAGATCTTCTTCCCAGGAGTGCCCAGGGCTTCCCTCTGAAGGGAGCCTGTGTGTGTGTGTGTGGGGGGGGGAGGGCTGGAAAGCCTTTCGTCCTGCTGCTGACGACCCCCCTTCCCAGTCAGGCACGTGGGGGGGGGGGTGCATTCGGGTCTTATGACGGCCAACCGGCCTGCCAACCCCGCCCCCCCCGCTCCTTCTCCTCTGGGCCAGGCGGTCTTCCTACCCGGCCAGCCCCTGCCAAGGGCATGCGTCACCGGCTCCTTGGCATGGCTGCGGATGAGTGCCCGGCGGCTGAAGGCCATCTGCTCTCCTCCTCACCCTCCCCCCGTCCTGCTCCAGGGGGTCACACGGCTTGTTGGGGGCCCTCGCTCACTGGCATCCTCAGGGCACTTTTGGCCAGCCCAGCCGGCATCCTTCAAGGCAGGGGGACGGAGACCAGCACCTGGTGGAGGGGGGGGCCAGGAAGGGAGGACAACCATCCTGGGCCCAAGTGGCAAACCCTGGCTTGGGTGCAGGGGGGGGCATGGCCCCCCTATGAAAGCAGGTGACTGCTCACTGCTTCCGTGTGGGTGCTGCTGGGCCTCCCTCTTCTGCTCCCACCGAAATGAATCCTGAGAAACGAGACGCATCCAAAGTAGCCTCTTGCCCAGGAGAGACATCAAGGGGGCTGAAGCAGCAATGAAGCCGTGCAGGAAAAAAGAATCCCCATTGGGGATGCATCATTGCCCCCTCCCCTCACGGAAAGCAGGCAAACCCCACCCTCACCCCACCCCCCAGGCTGTCAAGCCCCCTCCCTGGCACTCCTCCGCAGGGCCTGGGGCACAGCTGTCCACAACACTTCACGCTCCTTGGCAGGGCCAGCTGGCCATGGCCCCACCACCACCTGCAGGCCAGACAGGCCATGCTTGGGAGCCCCCCCCCCACCTGGCTGGGACCACCTTGCTGCTTCCTTCCTGCCAGATCCAGCCAGGGTGGTATTGTGTGTGGGGGGGGGGGGGATAAGCACCACAAGGAGATGTTAAACCTGCTCCTCAAGAGCCCCCCCTCCAAGGAGGAAACTATGGGGCCTCAGAAAGCAAAAGGAACCTCCTGGCAAGACCCCAGGAGCGGAGGCGCCCACTGGGTGGAGGAGGTGGCACCATGCCGCAGCTTGGAGAGAGGAAGCCAAAGGCGGGCCTGGGCGGCCCCCCCTGCCCATCTCACTCCACCTCTGCCCCCCCTTCCCCCGGAGCCAGCCAGCGGCATCCCAAGCAGTCTAACTGGGCGGGTGTCAAAGGACAGGGCAGCACAGCCAGCCCAAGATAGGGAAGGGGGGAGGCACCGGGCCAAGGAGGGGGAGCCCAGCCAGTCACCCACCCCTGGAAGCCCCAGCCCCCAAGGCCACCTGGCTCTTCCCAGCCGTCCGTCCCCCCCCCCCCCAGCACACAGCAGCCAAAGCAGAATGCCTCTCCTCCTCCTCCTCCAAGGCAGCTGGAGGGACAAGAGCACTGGGGTCACGCCGCTCCCAATATTGCGCTCCAGGGACATTGGTCGCAACAGCCCACGGCTGGAAAACTGGGGGAGGGGGGCACATGGGGGTCCTCCCAAAGGCAGCCGAACCCCAAGAACAGGCCCAGAAGGGAGGGGTGGGAAATACCTTCTATGCCCCTGCCAATTGCCACACAGCCTTGGAAGGCAGCCTGGGGCAATTCTGGACGTCTTTCCCCCTCCCGACTGGCCTAGGGACCCCTCCCCCCCACAGATCTTTGGCAAGTGGCCGGAATTGACCCTGGAGAGTCCTGGCCGGACGTCCCAGTCCCCAAGAGAAGCATCCAGCAGAAGCCTGCAGGACTCTGCCCGGCGGACACCAGGTCCCCTGGGGGCAGCAACCTCACTGTGCCCATGGGCAGCTCAGCTCTGGCTTTTCTTCCTATGGCCTGCAGCTGGCTCTAACAGGACACACAACATCAAGGAGCCCTGGTCCCCCCCCCCCCGACACACACACACACACACACAACTCAGCCTCGGAGGGGGGGGGGAGTCAACCCCTACCCCCAACACTTGGGACTGCCAGAAGAAGCAGGTTTGTGGACCCTCTGCAGGTCCAGCTTCTCCCTTGCCAGGAGAGGGGGCCGGGGTGTGTTGGGGGGCTGCACAGCAGGGAGCAGGCCAGAAGGGGGGCTCGAGGCCCTTCGCTTCTTCCTCCCTTCAGGCCACCGGGGACGGAGAAGGAAGGAAGGGAAGGAAGGAGCGGCGGGCCAGAGCCAGCAGGCCTGGGGGGCGCAGGGGGCAGCTTCGCCAGCCAGCGTGCTGCGGGGCGGATCGATAGGAAGCTCCCCCCGCACACATAAACACGCACAATGCCAGGGAGCCCACGGCGCCCTCTGCCGGCGAAAGGGGGCTGCGCCAAAGCGAAGCGCCTGCCCCGGGGATGCGCCGCTGGTCCCCGAAGGGACCCTTTCCCACGTTACTCCTTCACGGGCGAAGCGCGCCGGGAGGGCCCCTGCCCGAAAGGTGGCCTCGCCCACTGTGCTCCGCGGAGCCGGTGCTAAGGCCGGCGACAGAGCGAGCTCCCCGTCTCGTCGGAAGCCGGGGGCGCCTGCAAGAGGCAGCGGGCGCTCTGCACACGTTCAGAGTCCCTCCCTCCGCGGCCCGCTTGAAAATGCGGCTCCAGCCCCGCCGGGTCGCTCCTGCCAGGCCCCCTCTGGCGAAGGCGACCTCCCCCCCCCCCACGAACCCGGGCAGGCGGCGCGGAAGGGGCAGCTCCCCCTCCCCTCCCCTTCGCTTCCCGTGCCCGCGAGTGGCGTCGGCGGGGCTTACCTCGGCGCGGGGCGGCGTCTCGGCTGGGCTTTGTGCGTCTCCGCTCTCCGCTCGCTCTCAGCGCCGCCAGCCACCCCCGGCGGGCGACGCGCTCGGCCACCTCCCACGGGGCGCCCCGCCGCAGCGCCGCATCTGCGCCTCCGAGCGCCGGCCGGGGGGGGGGCGGGGGAGGGACGGAGGGAGAAGGCGGGGAGGGCGCGGCGCTCGCCGGGCGGCCGGAGGGGGGAGGCGGGGAAGGGGCGGCCGCTGCTCCTGCTCTGCTCGTGGGCGGGAGGGGCGTCCGTCTCAGCCCCCGCCCTGCTCCTGGGCACCCGGCGCCAGCCCCCTTCCTGGCCCAGCCCACCGCCGGAAATCCCCGAGGCCACGCCAGGCCGGGCCAGGACGCTCCAGCCAGGGCCCCCTCCCCTCCTGGCCCGCCCCGCCCCGCGTGGGCGGCGCCGGCGCACGACTCCCCCCTCCCCTCCCCTCCCCAGGCGGAGGCCGAGAGCGCGCCGCGGGGCTCCGGGGGCGGCTCCCGAGGACCCAGGTGGGGGCCCGTCGCAGGGGAGGTGGGGCTCAAGAGGCCCCCCAGGAACGGGGCCAAAGGGCCCCAAGGAGGGCTGCCTGCCCCCTTCCCCGAGTCGGAGGTCAGTGCGGCAGCTGCGGGGGCCTTTCCTGCCACCTGGGGGGTCTCTCGGACCGTCGGGAGGGAGGCCGCATGGGCGGGAGGCGGGGCGTCCTTCTTGGAGGTCAGCGGGAGGGGCGGAGGAGGTCCCCCTCCTGGTCTGCTCTAACAGCCTTTGGAGATTGATTGATAGACCGACTAGATCCTGCCTCGCGGGGGGGGGGGGGGGCGGACTAGATGACCTCTAGCGGTCTCCGGACTCCTTGAGCAGCAACAGGGGGGCTTCGGGCCGGCATTCCACAGGCCCTTTGCCATCCTCTGCTCCATCATTTGGCCTGGAGCGGCTCGTGTCCAGAACGGCACACTTGCTGCCTGGGGGCCAGGCGCACGCAGGCAGCCAAGGAGTGTGCTGAAGGGGGCCCCTGCCCCATCTGCCTGGGCAGCCAAGAGCCCTTGCCTGTGGAGTGGCCTGGCTCCCCCTCCCTGGCCCCACAAGCAAAGAGCCCACTCCGTCCCAGGTGCAGCTCTTGCTCAGCCATGGGCCCCTGCACAGGTTCTTGGCACGCTGCACGGCCACACTGCGCCCCCCCCCCCCACACACACACAGAGTAAACTCCTTGGCTCAGACAGTTCCTCTGCACATCACGTGCCCCAAGCAGAGTCTGACCCCCCGAGGTATGGGCTGGAGCAGTGCTGAGGCACATGCGTCCCCCGCCTGTCCTCGGGGCCTTGCCCCCAAAGCGGCCGAGGTGCAAATTAAATCTCTTATTTGGTGTCGTTTTCGGCCTGTGGTTCCTTTGTGCGATCTGAGTCTGCCTGTGAGGTTAGAAGTGGTACAAGTGCGGGGACCTCATCCCACCCCTACAACGGCCCTGTAAGGTAGTCCTCCGCTTGTCCTAGTGATGTGTGTGGCCTGCCCTGACTTTGCCTTGGCTAAATTGGCTTTTTTCTCCCAATGCCTTTCTTTGAGGCACCTCCTGAGAGTGACCGGAGGCAGATTTCGCTCCTGGGACTCCCACAGTGCCTAAACACAGTCCCGGGGGGGGGGGGGCTTGCAAAGCCAGGCAACCCCCCCCCCCCCCATCAAGGTAATTCCAGCTTGCCAGCCACCGGTCCCAGATGCAGTCACTTCATGTTACCTTTCCGGGGAGCCAATTACAGACCCTTTGAGCCTCCCCTGCCCAGGACCCAGGTAAAGGTCCCAAAACTGCACGTTCTGCTGACCCGTGAATCTGTCAGGGGGTCCGTCCCTCTTCCCACCGAACCTGGCTGGGGAAGCAGGAAGAAGACCTCCCCCCCAAGCGCACGGTGGTTCTGAGCGAGTGTTCTTAACCCAGGTCAGAGCATCCACACGTGCCTTGGGAGGCATGTCGAAAGGAGCGTGGGTGTCCACCCTGGGCTCCCCCTGGGAAGCTGGTTCTCCTGAGCCTGCAGTGGACGCCCTCAGCCACTAGTGGGCACTCATGGCTTCGACTTGGCTAACTTCAAAGCATTCCTGATTATTTTTTTTTGGGGGGGGGGACCTGGAAAGTACCATTTGGAATTCCACAGGGGAGAGGTGCTCATGCTGGGGGGGGGGGCGAGACGGGAAGGAGAAACCCCTTTGCTTGCCTGCTTCTTTGCACACTCTCGGGTTGGGGGGGGGGCGTTTATTTCCTCTGGCCTGAGGCTGCTGCTGATCTGGAAGGAGTCCCTCTCCCCCCCTCTCCCCCTCTCCAGGACCCCATTTGAGTAACTGGAGCATAGCTGAGCTCTCCTGGTCCCCCCCAGCTGCCTCTTACCACACAGGGATTATGGAGGGCAGTTTGAATCCCTCCCTCCCTCCACCACCACCCCCTAGTTTGGGAAGAAAGTGACTTGGGGGTGAATTGACATCTACACTGCCCTTTCCCCCCTCACCCGGACCAAATTGATGTGGCTTTCAGCATTTTTTCTCCTCTTCTCCACTGTGTCATCACAACAGCCCTGTGAGGTAGGGTAGGCTAAGCGGCAGTTGACGGGTCCAAGGTCTCCCTGCGAGCTTCTCCTTGGCACAGTGACGGGGGGGGGATGGGACAGGACCCTGGCTCTTCCAGTTCGACACCCCCTGGCTCCAAAGAACGGCCAGCGGCCCCTGAGCACACCAGAGAAGCACTGCCCAGCATTGTCCAGAGCTGGCTGCTACCTCCTGGGTCAGTCAGGAGGACACAGAGGCCGAAGCCACTCCCCCACGCACACACACAGAAACGGCCCCAAGGGAGAGGTTTCTGCCAGCAAGCCAGTCCCTGAGAGCCCCTCCTCTGCCCCCAGGGGAGGCAACCTGAGTCAGGAGCATAACTGGAGATCTGCAGGAGCAGTGAAGTCTGCACCTTACCTTGGCCGCCTGTGCAGAGTTCTTTTCGGCCTCCGCTGCATTCCTGGAGACTCTTCCATGGGGCACCTTCCCTGCCCCGAAAGGGGGGAAAGGGAGCCCCTCCGCCCTCTTCCTTCCTCCTGTGTGCAAGGACGGTCCAGGGAAAGGGGGTCGTCTGGTCCCTGGGCAGCGGCTGCCACACCTTCACTGCACCCTTGGCAGGTTTGGCACCCACTGGAAAGGAAGGAAAGAGGGAAGTCAGTGGCCTCCCCTCTCCAGAGGCGAGCAAGCCCCACCAGGGGTTCACACCACCGGAGGGGAGACCTGTGCCCTCTTGGAACGCTGCCCTGCCCGCCCCCCCCCCAGGCGACCCCTCCCATGGGTGCAAAACCCATGGGTCTTCCTCCTAGGCTAGCGGGAGCGACACAGATGCCTGGGAAAGGCACCTCCGGCCTGCTTCTATGTGCTTCCGCCTGCACCCAGACACCAAGGGCCCAGCGACTAAGCTCCAGTAGGGGCTGATGATGGAGGGAGGGGCTGCAGCATTCAGGCCAGCTGCTCCACCTTGGGGGCCTTACTTCAGGGCACAAAGAAGGCAGCCCAAACAGAATGGGGCACACAGAACTGGATGGCGGAGAAGACAAACGGGAGCAGAGGAGAATGATGCCCACCGCTTTGAGTCCACACGGAGGAGGAGGGGGGGGGGGCAGGGTCCAGATGCAGTGAGCACTTTCCTTTTGTTCACGGCAGCATTGCTCCAGTTCCAGAGTGGTCCTGATCTAAGGGGGTGATGCCAGGTCACCCTTCCTTTGGATCCCAATGGTGAGACTTTATTCTGCTTGGTATTAGCCCTGCCGCCCGGGCACTGTGCCCACTGCTCTGCAGCCACATGGGGGCACATCAGCATAATCTTCTCCTGTGTGCCCCAATCTTGGCGGAAGACAGGGTTGTTCCTGCAGCGGAAGTCCCCCTTGTTCGTTTAAGCGAGCAGCTGAAGGTGCCTTCTGAGGGAGCAAAGGCTTCACGCCACAAAGGGAAGGGAGGGCCGCGGATTCCTACCAACAAATCTCACCCAGCAGGTAGGTTCGGCTGTCTGCAAAGGAGAGGCCTCCCCTAGCTGGAGTCTCCCTTAAGGCAGCAGACATCTAAGGAACCTGGCGGGAGGGAGAGGGGGCCGGCCAGCCAGTGCGGAAGCCCAGCCAGATGGTGGCATATCCCTGTGACAGCTGAGGGGGTCTTGCTCACCCCCATTGTCCAAAGCCGGCCACGTGGGCCAGGCAGAGGCCCGGGTGGGGCCAGAGGTGTTCTCTCTCTCTCTCTCTCTCTCTCTCTCTCTCTCTCTCTCTCTCTCTCTAAAGCAGAACTGCAGGGGGGGGGGGCTTCGGGAGGGAGCGGAGAGAGATCAGATCAGACCCCTCCCTCCCCAGCTGCTGGGGCCACCCAGCTTCTCCTCGCCAGCTGCAAGGAGGGAAACCAGAACTAGAAGGGGCCGCATGCAAAGCAGGAGTGACGGGGGAGGGGGGCCAGATTTGGGTACCTGAAGTAGGAAGAGGTCGGGTGCCTGTTCAGATCCACACAAATGCCTGACCAGAAGCCAGAGGGATCAAAAACGGGGGTGTGGCAGAACAGGTGACTTTACAGTGCCCAAGAAATTCTGCTGTTTTCTACCTGCACAGGGCATCTATGGGGCCCCGATGGATCAGGCCAGCCTCCCGTCTCACCCAGGGGCCAGCCAGTTCCTCTGCAGGGCCAGCCACAGGGCAGAGAGGCCGAGGCCTTCCCCTGAGAAGACCCTCAGAAGAGCCCTGCTGGGTCAGGCCAGGGAGGGTCCCTCCAGTCCAGCCTCCCGTCTCACCCAGGGGCCAGCCAGTTCCTCTGCAGGGTCAACAACAACAGGGCCTGGAGACTACAGAGAGCAGTGGTTCTGAACCTTATCAATGCCGCAACCCTTTAATACAGTTCCTCATGTTGTGGTGACCCCCGACCATAAAGGGTTAAAGGGTTCTTTCACAGAAATTGAACCGAAACTGACCAATGGCATGAAGATCCATTGTTCATGACAAGTATATAAAGGTTTTTCCCCCCCCCCAGGGTTTCTCAGTTCAGTTCTGCCTCTTGCCCCACCCTGCCGATCTCACTCTTTTCTGCCTGTAGGAGAAGTGGCAACAATGCCAACCCCCCCCCCCAGCCAAGCTGCTTCCCCTGCTGTGACCTCTGTGAAAGGGTTGTGCGACCCCCAAAGGGCTCCCAACCCTCAAGGTGAGAACCACTGGCAAAGAGCATCAGAAGAGCCCTGCTGGATCAGACCAGGCAGGGTCCATCTAGTCCACCATCCCGTTTCACACAGGGGCCAACTACAGGGCATGGAAAGAGAGGCCTTCCCCTGCTAAGACCCCAAGAAGAAAACTGCTGGGTCAGGCCAGGGAGGGTCCATCCAGTCCAGCTGGGAGTCTCACCTAGGGCCCAGCCAGTTCCCCTGAAAAGCCAGCCACGGGACACAGAGGGGCTTCATCATAAGAACATAAGAGCCCTACTGCGTCAGACCAGGGAGGGTCCCTCCAGTCCAGCCTCCCATCTCACGCAGGGGCCCAGCCAGTTCCTCTGCAGGACCAGCCACAGGGCAGAGAGGCTGAGGACTTCCCCTGAGAAGACCCCTGCTGGATCAGACTAGGGAGGGTCCCTCCAGTCCAGCCTCCCATCTCACCCAGGGGCCACAGTTCCCCTGGAGGGCCAAGAGATGAGTCCTAGGGGTCCAGGCCTTCTGGTGCTAAGAAGCTCCAAGGAACCTTGCTGGGTTAGACCAGTGAGGAGCCAACCCAGGCAGCCTCCTGTTTTGCACAGCAGCCAAGCAGCAGGTCCAGCAACAGGGCAGAGAACTTCTCTGGCTGGCCCCTGGTTCCTTAGAGGTTTTCTGCCACTGACCGTGGAGGTTCCCTTTGTTCACCATGCCCAGTGGCCCAGTACCTGCCTCTCTTCCGTGGCTCCTTCCAGCTCCCTCCCATGGGTGCTGCAGGCCTCCTACTGGGAAGAGCTCCCTGGCAGCGCTCCAGGTGAAAGAGCTCTTCTGGGAGCAGGAGAGGGAAGAGGAGGGAATTTGAGGCGCCTTCAGGGCCCACCACCACCGGGGCATCTCTGCCCCCTTTCTGCAGGGATTCTTTCCTCGTGACAGCACTTTAATTCATTGAGGTGCGAACCAACTAATGTGTTAATTTTGGGGAGGGAGCTGGGAGAATTTTGAAGCCAAGATGGCCTGGCATCTGTAAAAGCACAAGGGTTGGCACTGCCACATACCACGTCTAGTGGCGTGAGGCAAGAGAACAGCTGTGTGTCGATTCAGGTGAATCGCTGTGTGGGTCTGAGCAACAGAACAGTGGGGGAGTCTAGCAGGAAGCAACCAAGTTTGAGTCTGGGCATCCTCAGCCTTGGTGTGCAGGCACTCTTCCATGGATACAAAGGAATGGATTTCCTCAAGCTTTACCTGGAGGGGGATTAGCTGCCAGGATGGGCGATGGGTACAGCTGAGATGGGATGGCTGCAGTTGGACCTGCAAAAAATCACAGCAAAGCACCACATGAAGGCAAGAGTTAAGGAGTCAAAAATGTGAGTCTCAGAGCAACACAGTTCATTTCTGGGTGTGGAGGGGGTGAGTGAGGGTCCTCCCTTCCCAGTCATGAACAGAGGGCACTGCTAGGGACCTGCTGGCCACAGGGCAGCCTCCCAAGGCACGGATGGGCAGGGGTACTCAAGACCTGGGTGGAATCTGCAACGGGACTCCAGGCCAGAGTGATCCACCAGAAAGCGGGGGGCCTGGCCACTCCCGCGGGCAGCTGGGCTAGGCACGAGGAGCAAAGGGGGGGGTGGGCCAGGGAGTCAGCGGCCCTGCCTGGGTCGAGGTCCCGGGGCCCGCTTGCCGCCTGTGCACCGCTCTGGCGGCCTCCAAACCCCGCCTGCCTAGCGGCTGACCCCGAGCATCTTGCCCCTGTGCGCTGGGAGGGCCCGTTGCCCCGCAAGGCGAGGCCCGGGCTGCAAGCTCCTCGGGGCTGGGCCAAGGCGTCAGCTGGAGGGCCGCCTCGGCAGGGCGGGCGCGGGGGGCGGCGGCAAAGAGCCTTTTGTTGACATGGGCCGGCGGAGGAGGCGGCGCCGGACGGACGGAGGGAGGGAAGGAGGGAGGGAGCGACGCGCTCGCCCCAGCTGTTTCCCGCCTTGCCAGAGCAGAGCGCACGGCGCGGCACGGCAAAGCTCAGCGCTGCACGCGCGCCGCCTCCCCTCCCTCCCTGCCTTGCACGCGCGCGCGCGCGGACAGGCCAGGCAAGGCCGAGCCAGCAGACAGGCAGGCAGCCGCTCTAGTCTCGCCCCCGCCGCCGCCGCCTCCTCCTCCACCAGAGGCGCGCACCCGAGCCGGGCGGGCGGGCGGGCATGGAGTACTTCATGGTGCCCGCGCAGAAGGTGCCCTCGCTGCAGCACTTCAGGAAATCGGAGAAGGAGGTGATCGGCGGCCTGTGCAGGTGGGTGTGCGTCCGGCCGGGGGGCGGCGGGCAGGGGCCAGCGAGGGGAAGAGAAAAGAGCGGGCGGCCCCTCTGCAAGCGGCGCCCGCCAGCTGGAGCACGTGGGTCTGTTTGCAGGCAAGGCGGCGCGGGCGCCCCGGCCACGCTCCTGTGGCCGCTCCTGCTGCGCGCACGGCTCACCTGGCCGGCCAGCCTCGGCCGCGCTCGGGGACTGGGAAGGGGCGGGAGGCGGCGGGGGTCGTGGGAGGAGGCGGAGGGGGGGCGAGGCGCCCGGGCGGGCGGGCACAATGCAGGCGGGCGGGCTGGGCCCGGCGCGTCTCCCGGCTGGCCGCGGGGCTCCCGTGCGCGGGGGGGAGCCGGCCCCAGCCCAGCCCGCGGCCCCCGGAGGCGCTGCCCGGCCGCGTGTTTACCGCTTCTGGTGCGGCGACGGCGGCCGGGCCTGGCCGTGACTGTGCAGCCTCCGAAGGGGCGGGCCTAGCCGCCGCGGGCTGCCGGGACATGTAGTGCTCGGCGGCCCGGCCACGCTGCCGCTCCTGCCCCTCGGCACAAAGGCCACCGACCGGCCCGCCAAAGGGCGCCGAGCAGCCCAGCGCGGGAGACGGGCGCCGAGCATGCACAGAGCACAGCGGGGAGCGCCCCTGGCCGGCAGGCGGGAGGCGGCCCCGCTCCTCTTTGTGCAGCAGCCCAGCGCGGCCGGGCGGGGGGGGGGGGGGAGAGAGAGAGAGAGCCTTGAATGCGCGCACTCAGGTGTGCCCGGCCCCGTTCCCTCCTCGGAAATCCCGGCTCCCGGCGGGGGGAGGGGTCTCCTCCCCCCGGCCGCCCCCCGTTCGAGGCCCCCCTTGGAGCCCACGTGGCTGCGGAACAGCTGCCGCCTCCCGCCGCGCCCCAGGCTGCCCCAGGAGGAGGCTCGTCGGAAGCCCGGCCGGCCGCCCCCAGGCGTCCCCGCCGGCTATGGTGCCCAGCCCCCCCCCGGCCCGGGCTCCCGGGGGCGGGCGGCCACCTTCCTTTCTCCCTCCAAGCCCCCAGGTGGATCTCCCCACGTGGGCGGCCTTGTGGAAGCTCCGGGTCTCCTGCCAGAGCAGCCCTGGGGGTACGGGTGGGGGATTTACCCTCTCCCCCCCAAACATGCGTGCTATCGCTTTTGGGTGGGGGTCACACTCCGGTGCCAAGGCATGGATAGGCAGGGCTGGACACCCCCTTCTGGGCAGGGGAGCACTGGGTGGGTTTGCAGGGTGAGCAGCTGGCCCCCGGGCATGGGGCTTGCAGCACCCCCTATGCATTTTGGGGGGGGGGAGGCAGAATGCAGTCTGCGAACCAGTCCCCCCCCCAAGAGTGCAGTCTTAGCAAGGTCTCTTCCTTTCTCTCCCCCCCCCCCCCCCCGCTGCACCCTCCATTGTGTTCATTCGGCGGGGCAGCCCCGGCCAGGACACTGTATGTCCCAGAAGTTCTCGGGCTGGCCAGGGCCAACAAGAGGCCAGACCAATCCTTGGGTCTGAGTTCCGATCCAGTGGAGCAATAAAGCAGCTCTGTGCTAGCAGCCGTCACAGGGAGCATAGAGGCCCTGTACCCGTGTCCAAATTGCCCACTGGGCTTAATGACAGGGCTCAGCCTCTGTCCGCCAATGCAGGGGGAGCGGTTGAGGGTACAATCCCAGTTCGGAGATCCCCCCCCCCAGAGGCAAACGGGGCTTTAGCCACACAGAAAAGAGCTGGTGGATGGCCCTTGTTGCAAAGAAGCATGCCTGACCTCTATGCCCCTTGAGAAACGGGCTAAAGACGCCTTGCGTGAATCAAGGCAGAGGTAAATGTTGTCCTCTGGGGGGCTGCAGCTTTCCTTGATATGCAGGGCCAAGTTCTACCCCCCCCCCCCTTTTACAGCAGCAATAGGAAAGAGGTTTGTCTGGCATCCAGTTAATGATGCTTGATGGTGTGCCTGCCATTACAGCCATGGCTTATCTTCCTCATCCAGAGAATGACACCTTGTTTTCTTCCTGGTCCGTGACGGTGCTCCGTCCATGGGGAGGAGGGGGGTCATCAGCTCAGAACTGCTGGGTTAGCTTGAGGCCGTCAGAGGAGGAGATATCAGCTGGGACTTCGGAGGGTTTTGGATTTTACATCTTCAGGATGAGTGTGTTTGTCTGAAAGCTGCAGACGCTTGCAATAAATCGGAGAAGTTCAGGGTGGCAGCATTCCTGGGGGGCAGCAAGAACCTGCTGGGCCCTTTGCTGCCGGGTGGGGGTGGGGGTCAGAAGGCTTGGCTGGAGACCCTCCCAGGGGTTACGTTTGCCTTGACCAAGAACCTGGAGGGGGTGTTCACCTGCGCGGCAGCAGCGGACAGAGTTTCAAGCCGGCTTCCAAGTGAGGAGTTCTTCCCTGAAGAAACCCTTGGCAGATCAGCTGCAGGCAGCGTTCCCACGTCCCTCTTGCCCCATGAAGACCCAGAGTCGTATGTGCCGGCCCAGCCTTGGTGCTCCTTGGGGGCGGCTGCTTTCTCCCTCTCTTGAGGGCCCTCGCCTGCAGGGGATTCGGTATTCCACTCCGTTCCTAACCTGCTGGCCTCCTCTGCAGCCTGGCCAACATCCCTCTGACGCCGGAGACGCAGCGGGACCAGGAGCGGCGAATACGCAGGGAGATCGCCAACAGCAATGAACGGCGGCGCATGCAGAGCATCAATGCCGGTTTCCAGTCCCTGAAGACACTCATCCCGCACACGGACGGGGAGAAGCTTAGCAAGGTAAGGCTAAGGGGTGCAGGTAGGGGCCGGGCATGTGCTGCCTTATGCCCCTCTCTGTGAACGAACGGGTGGGCAGCACCTGCAGATGCGCCAGAGGGGGGGGGAATTTGTGCAGACTCCTTCCCCCGTGCTGGCACCTGCAGGTGCCTCAGGGAAGGCAGGGTCTCCGGACACCAGAGGCCAGCAAGGACACCCGGGTTTTCCAAAAGGGCCGTTCCAGTGCTGCCCGGCTGCGTCTGAGCAGACGTTCCCATTTGCCAGAGGAAAGGATGGGGCGGTTCAACCCCAGCACTGACCCTGGCGTGGAGCCAGCGGAGCGGGGCCCCAGGGCTGAGTGAGCCTCATCTTCATGGGAGTAAAGTCCAGGACGGGCAGAGCCTCTGCCTGGCCTGCAGAAGGCCCCGGTTGAGTCCCCAGCATCTGCCGCTGAAAGGGCTGGGCACGAAGTGATGGGCAAGACGGCCCTTTTCTGGCTGGGGCCCTGGAGAGCAGCTGCCGGTCAGTCCGAGCAGGCAGTCCTGACCTTGGTGGGTCTGAAGGGGTATCAGGCAGCCGCCCGCGCTTGGCTTCAGTGAAGGACTCCTCAGCAGGGGTTAGGCTGCAGGAGGGAGGGAGATGCCCCCTTGGTTGTGCAACTCTTCCCAACGCTGGACATGGCCTCCCCTCCTGCAGGCAGCGATTCTCCAGCAGACAGCAGAGTACATCTTCTCTCTGGAGCAGGAGAAGACCCGGCTGCTGCAGCAGAACGCCCAGCTCAAGCGGTTCATCCAGGTACCTTGGCTGAACCAATGCGGGGGGTGGGGGTGTCCCCATTTCTCCCCCATGCCTTGGGGGCAGGGCCTGGGAGCTCCCTGTTGGGTTGCACACTCCCTGTGCGGGAGCTGAGCCTAGCTCTGTCTGGCAGGAGTTCAGCGGCTCCTCCCCAAAACGGCGGAGGGCGGAGGACAAGGACGAAGGCATTGGGTCGCCGGACATCTGGGAGGATGAGAAGGCTGAGGACCTGCGCCGCGAGATGATCGAGCTCCGCCAGCAGCTGGACAAAGAGCGCTCCGTCCGGATGATGCTGGAGGAGCAGGTGAGGGGGCAGAGGGGCCACTGCTGGGGAGGGCAACTTCCGGAATGCCTCCTTAGCCCCAGAGCGGGCTGGGCACTCTTTCCGTGGGGCTCCCAAAGATGGGGGAGCTGCTTTTGAGGTGCCCTTTGCCCCCGCAAGAGGGGCAGGCGGAGAGATGGAGGAGAGCCCAAAGGCCTCCTGTCTGCCCGATGTCCCGATGTTGTTGCGTGCCATAAGGTGCTGGAGAGCCGGAGACGGCCAGAGGGTCATGGGGGCTGCCTCAGCAGGGTAACTTGCGGGGGAAAAAACTAGGGCCTGGAGTGGCAACTGGCAAATTTGGTGCATGCCACGATTTCCTGAGCAGGATGTCTCCAGTCTGTGATTTTGACCTGTCCTCCTTGGAGCTGGGGATTGAAATAGCCCTGGGCTGGTGTGTCCGTCCCCCTGTCCCCCCCGGCCACCTTAGGGAGGCTCTGGGGTCACCCGTGACCAGGCTCTCTCTGCATGGCTGGCAGGTGCGCTCCCTGGAGGCCCACATGTACCCCGAGAAGCTGAAGGTGATAGCACAGCAGGTGCAGCTCCAGCAGCAAGAGCAGGCCAGGGAGCAGCAGAGCCACGCCCAGGTGAGTGTGCGTGCCTCCCCCCCCACCCTCCCCACATGCCAGGCCTCCGCACATCTTGCGGTGCCCCCTTGGGCAGCCCTGGCGAGGGGAGGCAGAGGTGCCAGGGCTGCCCAAGGGGGCAAGTGATGCTCTGCCCTCTGAGAGTGGGGCAGCACTCCAGAGGAGGAGGTGGGGGGCTTCCCCAGCCACTCACCTTAGGTGTTCCCCCAACCCCTGGAGCCTAAGGCAGTTGAGAAGGGTCTCCCTCATCAGGAGCACCAGTGAAGAACGCAGTTTTGTTCTTCTTTGCCATTCTGGTACCATCGGGGCAGGTGGGCATGCTTCTAGGGGGCGACTGCATCTGCAGGAGCATCAAGATCCATCCCCCCTCCCCCTCCCCTCCCCGCAGCCTAAACTGGGGAGACACGGACTTCGAGGAGCCCTGCTTGAGGGGGGTGGGAGGGCAGTTCAGGAATAGGCAGTCTCTGGGGCGCTTGGGCCATGCGGAGGGAGCCATTCCCTCTCTGCCATGCACCACCTTCTGTCTCCCAGATGCTGCCCCCATGACTCTCGCATGTAGCTGGCACACAACATCCTGTCACCCCATCTTCTCTGGGCGGTGCGTCCCCTTCCCAACCACGATCTCTCTGTTGCAGCTCTTGCCAGTGCCTGGTCCTCCAGCGCCCACCCACCACCCGACTGTGATTGTGCCGGCCCCACCACCCTCCCACCACGTCACGGTAGTCACCATGGGCCCCTCCTCCGTCGTCAACACGATCTCCACCTCCAGGCAGAATCTGGACACCATCGTTCAGGTGAGGGGAGGTGGGGGGCTGGCAGAGGGCGGTGCCTGTGCTTGGAGGGCCCCCAAAGGAAGAAATCTCAGTCTGCCTCCACGAAAGGCCAGGCATTCGGAGCTGGGGGAGGGCTGAGCAAGCCCAGTCAGATTCTGGGGTGAGAAATGTTTGCCCGTGTGCATCCTGGGGGACAGAGGTAGGCCTTTCCAGGGGGTGGGGGTTTGGGCCTGTTGCAGCTCTTCTCTGTATGCATTTGAGCCTGCCTTTTTGCATGGGGGAAAGCTTTCAGATCGTGCTGTACATATTAAAAATTTGTAGAAAGATACGAAACCCTGACCTATATGGCCTGGGCAAGAACAAACTCACCGGAAGCTCAGCAGGGCCAGCCCTGATTAGTGCTTGGATGGGAGACTGCACAGTAAGGTTAGGGTCCTGAGGCAGAGGCTGGAAAAGGCAAATCCTCCCCTCTGTACGCCTTCCGTCTTGAAAAACCCCTGCAGTGACCGTATGTTGGTGCTCCTGATCCTAAAAGGAAGATGCCAGTTCTTTACTGGTCCTTGCCAGGTGGCCCCACTTCCAGGCCAGAGATCCTGAGCTACAAAAGGATCTAGCAGGGCCCAGCCCATGATTGCCAGGCGACTGGGACTGGGCTTTTGCTGAGACCTTCCCCCAAAGGATGTAGAGAAGTGAGAAAGCCAACGAGAGAACCACTACACGGAGAACCTCCACTTCCCATCCGCAGCCAAGCCGTAGCCTGTCTGGAGAGAGCCAAATCCAGGCCTTGGGAGCCTGCTGCCTTGGAATGCCTGAGTCCAGAGTCCAACTCCAGGACAGGAGAAACGTCCAAGGTGGCATGGGTACGGCGTGGAACGTGATCTCCATTATGCCCCCAGTCCATCCAGTAAAAGCGGTCTTGAGTTGTTCTACTTGCGTGGTGCCTGAAGCAGCCTGCGTGAGTTCCTGGTCAAGGCGAGGGCTTTGATCGCTGGTGCTGTGGCTGCATTGGGAAGACCTGCGGCAACGGACCACCGTGAGCGGCAGAGAAGTCTTGGTAGGCGCCTCACCGTTTCCCTTCCCTCCTGCCCAGGCCATCCAGCACATTGAGGGGACGCAGGAGGAAGAGCAGCGGCGTGCCGTCATTGTGACCCCTGTGCGGGCCAGCCTCGACCCCTCCAACTCAGACACGGCCTCCGACTCGGAAGCAGAGGACAGCGACGCCATGGATCACAGCAAGGCCGAGATGCCCTGACACCGGCCTGGCGACAGGGCGTGGGCTGGTGGGCAGGCGGGCGGGCGGGGAGAAGCGGGGACTTCAGAGGAGTATGCTGAGATTTTTACAAAATACCATGAAATTTGGGTCTCTTTTATGACCCTTCAATACTGTACCTGGGAGCGCTAGAACGTGGACAGCTGAAAGCTCACCTCTCCAGTTCAAAGCGAGCGGAGCATTGTGGGCGGGGGGGGGGGGATAAGTGAGTGTGGGGGGAACAGAAGGTGGTCTTCTCCAAGGGCCTGTCCTGTGTACAGGTCTGGGATCTAGCACTCTGAGGTCATGAACTCTCCCTGCAGGTTTCCTATGAATTGTCTGCAGCCTTGCACTCCAGTGTGCTTCAGAGGCCCAGCTGGTGCGTCCCTTGGAGACGTACTTCCAGGGCCTCACCCTACCCCCTATCCCTTTCCACAGGTAAATTTTGGAAAAGGTGCCATGAAGCCAGCCTGTTTTGTGGTAGCCCCGTAAGGGAGAGCTCTGGGCCCTCCTGCCTCAGTGTCGATTCACAGGGGTGGTGGGGGTGCGTGCTACTTGGGGGGTTGTGTCCTGGTGCTTCCCCCCCCCTCCAGTGAACAGGGAATGTGTTGTGGCCTCCCTCCGGCTGGGCTTCTCGCACCTCAGTGGCCTCTGCATCATGGTGGGACGAGAGACGGACTCCCCTCTGTTCTCAGGGGTCAGTTCAGGTTTCAGCCCTTTCTGCATTTTGGGAGGGGGCGTCCCTTAAAGGTCGCACTGTCCTAGTGGGGGGGGGGTGCCCGGGGTCAGCCAGCCTCACCCATGGATTGTTCCCTCCTTTCGAAGCACTTAATCCCTTCTGTGGATCTGACGGGTCTTGTGAGGCTTTCTGTTCTGTGAGTGCTGCCTTTCTGTGGTGTCCCCCTCCCCCCCCCCTTGGGCTGTAGATCTAGGCCAGTGATGTCTCAAGCCAGGTGGTATTTTGGTAGGTTCCTCCCCAGCCTCTGCTGTTTCTCAGAACTTTCCTTCATTTTGTTGTTTTTTTTTTGGAGGGGGGGGTGTTTTTTTTATAATTTTCAGTTCTTCGTGTTCATTGAGATGCTATTATATTTTGTTAAAAAAGTGGGGAAAAAAGAGGCTTGTGCCTTTGTAAAGAAGCAAAATAAAGTTTGTACTTTGTTTTTTAAGCCCCCCGGCTGCAGTCTTTCGTCTTCGTGCCTCGCTTGGCCCCCCCGCAGCCTGCCCTTCTTCCGGGGGGTGGAGCGGGGGTCCCCTTTTAAGGGCCTGGGCCTCCTTCCAGGACTGCCCCCCCCCCCCCAAATTCAGCAGCGTGTTCAGGCTGGTTCCAAGACCTCTTGGACAAGTGAAGGCACAGTTTGGAGCGAGTCCCTTCTCTTCCAGGAAAGCAGCACTTCTGGTCTGGATTCCAGATGTGCAGGAAGGGCTTGAAGGAGCATTTCCCTTGGACCCATTGCCGCCGTCTTGCTTTCAGAAAGGCCACCCGTCATACACCTGTCTAGCTTGACAATATCGGGGCACTCTTGAATATTTTCGGATTCTTCCAGGAAGGTTCAGACGACTGTGAAGTGGTCTTGGGGGGCTCAGAGAGATGTTTCCCAGGTGCTGCGAGGACCCCTTGGTCTAGGTAAGAGACGCAGAAGTGCCGTTGCTGCCTCTGCGAAGCAATTCCTGATGGTCCTTCCTTGGTGGCCTCCCATCCAGCTACTGACCAGGGCTGACCCTGCTTAGCTGCTGAGATTTCCTGATGTTAAGGGGGATGGAAGAGGGGCAAGGCAGTGCCATGTCACGGGGCTCTTGCCAGAGGTGGCAGCCCCAGGAGGAAGGAACTCGAATTCTGGGCCCTCTGCGGAGGAAAATGACGGCGTGTGCCGTTCTGGGTGCTGCTTCATTGGTGTCCCCAAATCGGCCTTAACCTGTGAGGCAGAGCGAATTTGGCATGACCGTAGCTCAGTTTGGCTCTCTGGAGACAGGCCAATGTGCTCCCACTGAGGACAGAGCACCTTGCCTTGGTCCACCAGGGGGTGCTGTTCTCTCAGTTCGCTCCTGGGCTTGGGACCCAACAACCATTCTTCTCCTCTCCTGCACTCTGCTAGAGAAACCTGGAGAGTAGGATCTCTCTTGAAGGTGAACAGGCAGGTGACGCTGCCAGATACTTGTCTCTTCGACATGTGCTCAGGTAGCCGCTCTCCAGGGTCTCAGGCAGAGGGGCTTCCCATCCCCTCCAGTCAGCTTTAAGGACAGACGCTGTGGATTGAACCGGGGACCTTCTGTGAGCCAAGCAGGGGCTCTGCCACGAGCCACAGCCCCTCTCTACAACTCTTCAGGGCCTCAGGCAGGAAAGGGTCTTGCATGTCCCCTACTTTTCAAAAGCCATCTAGCTGGAGATGTTAATGGGGATTGAACCGGGGACCTTCTGCATGCCAAGCACAGGCTCTGCCAGAGTAAGCGGGAGCAAGGAGAGGCACTGGGCCTTCACTAGCTCCAGAGTGTGGAAGCTGCAGTCCTGCAAGAGCCTCTTTTCTCTCCTGCTCATGTCCAGATGTAAAGTGCAGCAGGAGCTTAGAAGGGAGCCTTAACGAACAGGCCTTGGGCGATGTGGAGCTGAGGCTGCCTTCCCCCCCACCCTGGGGCCCGTTCAGCAAGGGAGATAAAAATGCTGCCAGATGGACTCCTGGTTGCCCCCACAGGGTCTTTAAGGCAAGGGACGTTCAAGGGTGGTTTCCCATTGCCTGCCTCTCTGTAACCACCCAGGGTCTCTTTGGTGCAAACTCGGACTGACCCTGTTTAGTTTCCAAGATCAGGCTAGCCTGGGCCACCCTGGGGCCCATACCAGCCCTGAATTTGCTCCCCCAAACCCTCCTAACCCTGAGCTCTCGTTCCCGCCATTCCGACGAGCGACCCTTCCTGCATGTGCCGGCCCAAGCGAGCCTCGCCTTCCTGGTTGATTCTAGGGCAGGATTCCGAGTGCAGAAAATCCTTAAAGACCAATCATGTTTCCCGTTGGCCCAGATTAGCCCTTGCATGGAAGACCACCAGGGTCTGCTGCGCAAAAGCAGGCCGGGACAAATCCCCTCTGAACACCTCTTGGTGGCCTGGAAAGCCCTATGGAGTCGCCCTCCTGCATCCAGGAGGACTAGCAGCTTGACCTGCAGTCCGATATCCGACTGAAGACTTCTGCCCTCTGCCCAGTCCCGCTGTCTGAGTCTCCCCCACCCTCACTCCCTATTTGGGGCCTGGTGTGTCTCTGTGAGTGACACTTGGGCTGGAGGGCAGGGAGGGGCCTGGGGCAGCCGGCAGCATTTGTTCCGGGCCCTGCAGCCAAGCCAGCCGGCCGGCCGCCTGCTCCAGAGCCTCCCTCCGACCGACCGGCCGACCTCCACGCTGGTGCTTGCTGGAGGTATAAATAGCAGCGTGGAAGACAAGCGTGCTCCTGGCAGCCACCATGAGGGCCCTGGGGCTGTGGTGCTGCTGTGTGGCTCCGCTCCTGCTCCTGGGCACGGCAGGTAAGACACTCGCGCCGGCCCCCTTCCTGGGCTTTTCCCCAGGGCCACTGGCTTCCACTTGCCCCGTGGGTCATGCTGCCGCTCAGCTGGGGTTGCACCCGGGGGGGGGGGGGGGGATGCAGCAGAAATGAAGGACTGGGAGTGTGTGTGTGTGGGGGGGAGGGTCATTTTGCCAAAGAGGGCCTAGATAAGCAGCACGAGGGAGTGGGGGGAGAGAGCCTTTCAGAACTCTTAGAGGGTGGGTGGGTGGTGTGGCCATTAAGGGGAGGGTGGTGGGTAGGCCTTCTGTACCCGGGGTGGGGTAGGGGCTTGGGAGCAGAGCCAGCCCTGTGCAATCTTTCAAAGCGGCTGTGTGGGTCAGAAACGCTGGAATGGGTCCTCCCAGCAAAGGAAGGGAGAAGGGAACAGTGCAGAGTTGGCCGATGGGTGGGGTGGTTTCCCCAGACGCCACAGTACACCTTTGCAGAGGAAGAACGCCGTGGCCTCTGCCCAGTGCTTCCCCCTTAGCTCAGGAGTGCCTTGCAGCAGTCCCCTTGTTTGCCCTTGAGTTAATTTGGTCTCGCCGGCTGCCCTGGCCCGGCTCTATATTCCCTGCGGCAGAGTGGCTAAGTATGGAAACAGGCCTGTAACTGGAGCCCCCCCCCCCAAGCCCCTCGCAGAGCCTCCCCGCCCCCACCGTGGCCAGCTCAGCTGCTGCCTTCTTGCACTGGCAGAACGGAGGAGTCGCGTCGCCACTGTGGATTTCCTCCTTTTAAGGACATCCTTTATCATTTGCAAGGACAAAAGAGCGCTGGTCCTAGTGGCCTGGGGCCTGCTGCCCCCCGAGTGCTCCAGGCAGGAGCCCCAAAGCCTTGAGGGAGTTCTCTGGCTGGGCCAGGCAGGGGTGACCAGTTCCCCTGGAGCTCCGTGCACATCCTCCGGGCGTCATGCCCCAGCCCCGTCTGTGGCAAGGGACCCCGTGGCCCAGCACTGCCAGGCTTCTTGGGCGGGTCCTGGCAAGAAGGGGCCCGATGCCCGAAGTCAGGAATGCTGGCCAGGATGGCCTTTGGCACCCTTGCACGGGAGGGCATGGCTCTGCCAGCTAGCTTTCACTGCTTCTTGACCAGAGCAGCCAACCTGAGCTCTACACTGGAGCCCCAAAGTGTCCCCTGGAGTGACCCCCTTCTCTTTGCCCCCATAGCTGAGCGGGAGTGGGGGTGGGGGTGGGGGGGTCTGCTCTGTCCCCCGTAGAAGTCTGCTGTGGACATGATTTGCATCCGATGTGCCAGCCAGCATTGCCCACTGCCAGCAGGTTGCGTCTGAGCCCTTCTGGGCATTGTCCTGAAAATCGTTTCTGGTGTGTTCTAGCTTGGGTGCTCCTGACCAGCGACTGTGGTTGGGCCGCTGGGGAGTGGCTGGGACCTCGAACGCAGAGCTGGGGCAGGGCTGCGGAGAGATCCAGGTGCCGAGTGAGCTGCGGGGGGGCTTTCCAGGCCGCCCTGCAGGGGTGCCTCAGCCATGGCCTTGGGTTGTCTTGCAAGGCGGGCCTTGTGCTCCTGGCGGGCTGCCATCTGGGGACCTTCTCTGATGGCTTCGGTTGGAGTGTTGAGGCCTGGAGGCTTCTTCTGGGCAGGCTTTGGTGAGCTCAGCATTCCTGAGAAAGGAGCCGGAGAGGAAACGCAGGAAGACGGCCCAGTGCGGTCACTCGGTCAGGCTGCCTGGGTCTGAGTGCGGGGTGGCTGGCCAGCCAGCCAGAGGAGAGGGGATGCCTGGCTTTAGTGATGACAAGCCTGTGCAGAGACAGCCAACTTCTGTGACCCAGTGCCTAGCTGTGGCTGAATGGGAGGCCTTGCTCCTTGTCTGCGGGCTGGAGTGTGCCCCGTACCCCCTTGCATGTCGCACCCAGCCCTGCCTTCCAGCCCTTCTCAGGCAGCAGCTGGTGCATCTCTTTTGCCAGGTCAGGAATTTCCCCCACAAGCCTTTTGTTCTTGCCTGAAACCAGCGCATCTGGACTTGCCTTTTCCCAAACATCTGGGGAGCTGGAGCGCCCCCCACCCCCAGTTCACCAACTGTGTGAAGGTCCCCATTTCCTGGGGGGTGGGTGGGGGTGGTCTGCATTATGGCCTGGAAGGCACTAAGATACGGAGAAGGGCCTCGTGTCTCTTCCAGATCCCGGGGAAAAGAACTTGACATCCTTCCTCGACTTGGGGGATCCTCCTCCCGATACTTGGGGGGCATTCTGATGCTGCCTTTGGGAAGTAGAGGTCTCCTTCCTGCTTTGGGGACTCCGCTGATCGGCCCGTCTTCAAAAACTGGTGCTGATTTGTGCCTCCTCAGCCACTGAGTTCATCTCTTGGAAAAGTCACTTGAAGAACTTGGGAAACGCATGGCTGTTTTCCTTCCAGTTCAAAGATCCTTTTGGGGTTCTGGAAGGGGGGGGGAGGAGTTGTGTGTGTGTGAGGCAGAGCCTCCTCAGCATCCTGGTCAGCAAGGAATGGCCAAAAGGTCTTCGGTGGGGGCGGGCAGGCTGGAACTAGCTGGCAGTACCTTCTGGGGCTTGTGTGAGACTGCTTGAACGCAACAGCCCTCGTGTGGCTCTGGAGGGGAGGTTTGTGTCTTTGGGCGAGTCTTCCCACTCCATGTTCACGCAAGCTGGCTAGATTTTTCTCTGCAGCTTTGACAAACCAGTTCCTGATCCTCCCCCTCACTGAAGATGTTCCTGTGAGCTTGTGAGTGTCCAGTTTCGTTCATGTGCCTGCACACTCTCTCTCTCTTGCTTTATGGCCGCTGCGCATGGCAGGGCATCTGGTGTGGAATGAAGCGCCCCACCCCGCCCCCCTCAGCTGTTGCTGAAATGGAGGAGGCATATGGGATTTCTTTGGAACAGCGCTTGGGAACCAATCCGCTTCCTTCCCCGTCTTCCCTTTCTTTCATTGAGGATTCTAGAAATTCTCTGCCTGGAAACCAGAGTCCTGGTGGCAGAGCAGTGCTGATTTTCAAGTGTGTGTGTGTGTGGGGGGGGGGGGAAAGGTACCCGTTTCCGAGCTGGGTGCTGCTGGTCCAGACACGCCCAGAAGGCTGGCATAGGGTGGGCAAGGAGAACAGCCCCCAGACAAGCCCTGGTTTTCTTCCACCTCCAAGCCCCCTGTCTCCTGGGGTGTGGGCAGTGAATGCCAGGGCAGTGGGGCAGGCTGTGCTCTGTGGTGGGGCACACCTGCTTCCCTTGGTCAGGAGAGGAGGGCAGGAACTGTCGGGAGGCGGGGCTAGGCTGTGGCTGGAGTGTCAGGCCGGGATCCAAGAGCCCCAGGTTTGAATCCCCACTTGTGCCAAGGAAGCTGGTGCATTTGGCCCAGTTGGGCTCTCTCAGTATGACCAACCTCACAGGGCTCAGGTGAGGATAAAATGCAGGAGAGGCCATGGGAGCCCCACGGGAGGCCTCCACTGGGGAGAAGGCTGGTGTACAAAGGAAGCAAACAAAACAACAGCGGCCACCTTGGTGGATCCTGCATCACAGGGCCTCGACGCTGCGTTGATCCATTCAGAAAGTAACCTTGATGATGTCTTGGACAGTGTCGGATTCAGAAGGCCGCCGGCAGTACTCCAGACGCCTTCCCAGCCCCGCCCCACCCCCTGCCGGGTCAACACCAACAATACAGAGCATAGCAGCCCCAGACATAAGACGCACCATGTGGGATCAGGCCAATGGCCCATCCAGTCTCTCACTCCGCATCACACAATGGCCATTAGGGGGTCCACTAGTGGGGCCAGAGCGCCAGGAGCCCTCCCACTTGTACCCCCCCCCCACCGCCAAGCACCAAGCACCAAGAAGACGGAGCGCTCCAACTATACCTTGTGGCTAAGAGCCGCTGATGGGCCTCTGTCTTTCTCCAGTCGCTGCTGGAAGCTGCCGGTGCTTGCCACTACGTCCTGCGGCAGGACATTCCACGTGTTGATTTGTCTTTGGGTGCAGAAGTGGGCAGTTTCTACAGGGTATGTAGCTCTGGGTGCACAGGCAAGGGTGGGGGCTGCTCAAGTGAGGGTCCTCTTGGGCCTCTGGCTGTTGCTGGAAGTGCAAGTGGAAAAGAGTCAGACACAACCCTGAAATAGCCGTCCTTCCATTTTCTCATTCTACGGAGCCCTCCAGGGCGGCTTATGCCACTGCCTTTTAATGCCATAATTTCAGAAAGGCTGCCAGTAACAATCTTAAAATATAGTGGCAAAACAAATAGCCACCTTCAGTTTTTACGATTTGGGGTGGGTTTGTTTTTTAAAGAGCTGACTTAGTGAAGGCGTGCTAACACCCCCTTCCCCCAAAGGTGGCAGCGGCTGAAAAAGATTTCTTTCCCTGTTTGGTCGACCCTTTTCCCACAGGGGAAATGACCCGTAGCCAGCCCACCCCGTCCCCTGAAGGAGGCATCTCTGAGATCCGGATGATGTTTTCTAGGCCCTGCATATGCCTCAGCCAGACTGGCCAGAGGGAGCCACAGAGCTAAGCCGCGGCGCATGCAGTGATCTGTCAGTGGGGCAAGTGGCCCATGCCCGGGAGGGCAGTGCTGACCCTGCAGCTGTATGTTTGTGTGTGTGTGCAAACACGCATTGAGCTGCCTGGCCACTGCTTGCTATTTACAACCCATTAGGGGTTTGAACTGGGTGGCATCTGGGAGGGGGATCTCCTGACTCTCCTTCCTCCAGTGGCTTCCTGCACCTGGGCCCAAGGGTGGAAGTTGTCCTGGGCCTGAGGGTTGGAATTCCTGCCCAGCAGGCCCTCGGCTTCTTGGCACGGGGCTCGGCCTCTACTGTACCTCTCGGAGAGGCAGCTTTCCATTGGCGTTGTGGGACATGATTGAGATGTCGCACCCACCTGCAACCTGAGCCTCTTCCTCCCACGGACCCAGGGAAGGGAGGGGGTTGCCTTCGATGGAGGCCCTGGAGCTCCTCCAAGCCGAGGCCTTCAGGAAGGGGTCCGGCTGGGAGAATGATTCGTGCAGGGAGTTCCTCTGGCTGCTGGTGGCTCCCCGCAGACTCTCTCCCGCCCTGACTGCCAGGGGTATATTTTTAGCCGGATGAGGGAGGTTGCTGGGTGCTAAGCCCGTAACCTTCAGCCCATTTTACTGCAGGGTGCTCATCCATTTGCCATCTGCAGGTCAGCACAATCTGGCTCTGGGTATATTTAAAGGGCCTGCTTTGGGGGTGAGGGGGAAAGGGAGGAGAGTTCCTTATATAACACCTCGAAGGTCACAGGAAGTGGGGCTGCTTGCCAGGTCTGGAAGTGAATGTTCTCACGGGGGGGGGGAGGTGTTCAACCTCCAAGGAAGAAGGAGGACGAGACATGGGGCTGCCACTGCTCCTGCCTGCCTGGCCACAGTTTCAAGGGAGCCAACGGGGGAGCCCTGGGGAAAACCCTCTTTGCTTCCACCCAGGACATCTGCTCAGGCCAAGTGGAGCTGTGTTGGGAAAGTCCGTGTGTTGTGAAAGTGCCTGAGAAGTCCCAGCTCTGCTTGGACTGTGGCCGGGCAAAACATGCTGCACCGGTGTCCTTGAGCAGGCGGGCAAAGAGTTGGCTTCGGAGGGAGGGGGGAGGTGACCCCTTCTGTGGATGGAGAGCCCACCTCCTTCCACTGGGAGCTGAAGAGAGCCCCCACCCCAGGAGGGAGAGCCTCCTCTGCTGCAGGCTGGCGATGAGGGCATTCGAGTGGGGGGGGGTTTTGAGAGAGGGTGGGGCTTCCACCCAGCCGGGCTACTGACTGGTCAGTGGAGATTAAAATCGGATTCAGCAGCATCTGCCACCAGAGTTGGTTTTTCTTTGTCTCCTCTCCCTCCCAGGGTATCCTTAAAGATTATTTTGTCTTCTCCCACACACTAGGACTTTCTATCTGTGGCTGGCTCTGCCTTTTGTGGGAGCCATTTTGTGGCTGTGGGCAGCACCCCGCATCAGAATTCCAGAGGTCTGAGGACCTTTGGCCTAGAGATCGGGGGTTTCTGGGTTAGGCTGTAGGGTCCCCTGCTCTGAAAGGACAAGGAGATATTCAGCAAGAAGCTGATCCCTGCTGGACAGGGAAATATGCTGTGGACGTACTTAAGACAGACTTTTCTGGTGGTCAGTCCTGGCTTGGAATTTCAGTCTCTAAGACCACCCTCTGCTGCCCTGCTCTTAGGAGCCCCCCACCCCCACCCTCATTCCCCTGGCATCTTTGCTTGCCTGCTTTGCTCTGCTGGTGACCAGAAGGTCAAGAAACTACAGCATCCCCCCTCCCCCATCCCATGCACAGACGTGAGCTGGACTACAGCTGGCTGGGCCCACGGAGATGTCTCCGTTCCCCATAGCAGTGCCTTCTTGCACATAGTACTGACAGCAGCAGGAAAAGCCTGCTAGATCCCCTGGCTGGTGGTGGGGAGAGGATTGTGAATGCGTTTGTAAGAGCCGTCAAATGTGCCTCAGCTTCCGCATCCCTTTCCTTGAGAGACACGTGCCCGGTGTAAAAATGCACGCTGGTTTTGAAGCCAGGGGGCCGATCCAACTGACTGATCGTGTTCTGACTATTTAGAACTGCAAGTCTCTGCCCCGGAGGGCACAGAAGATGCTGCCGGCTTGGCTGAGGGCCGCTTGTTGCCAGGAGACCCAAGTCTGTCCCAGCAGGAGGGGATGCTCTATGGCGACGCCACTCCAATGCCCGGGAAGGGACTCCTCCTCCAACACTCAGTCGGCCACGAGGATGTCCGTGGAGAGCCCCAGGCTGCAGCAGGCGCTGACCCGGAGGCCCAGGATGGTGTCTTGGAAGAGAAGCAAGCAGAGGGGCGCAGCTCAGAGGCCCGAGGAGAAGGGGGAGGCAGCCCAGGAGAGGAGGAGGGGCTGACTGAATCTCAGGGAACAGAGAAGGAAGGTGCCACTGGAAGCGGAGCCCAGGTGCATCAAGGGCACAGCGGAGAAGACCGTGTCCTCGGAGGAAGCACAGAGACCTCAGAGAGCCTCCTCCTGTCCAGGGAGGAACCATCTGATGAGGGCACCCGGAGTGACTCTGGGGCGGGAAGCTTCAGTGTTAGCCCCTCCATGGAGAACCTCTCGGAGGCAGTGGGGACCACCCTGCAAGACACGGAAGAGGGGGGAAGCCCAGGCTCTCCTGCGGCAGGAGAAGAAGGTTCTCGGGAGGAAGCGGCAGGAGAAGAAGGTTCTCGGGAGGAAGCGGCAGGAGAAGAAGGCTCTCGGGAGGAAGCGGCAGGAGAAGAAGGTTCTCGGGAGGAAGCGGCAGGAGAAGAAGGCTCTCGGGAGGAAGAGGGCGTCAGCCCAAGCGCAAGAGAGACACAAAGCGGAACAGAGGAGGGTCATGGGCAGGTGAAGGCCTTCGTTTTGGATGAGGGTGAAGAAGAAGAAGCAGCAGCTGAGGCAGTGGCAAGGGACGTGCTTGCAACCTCAGCCGATGAGGAGGATCCTGAGGAGGAGAGGAGGATGGAAGGGGAGGACGTCCCTTCAGCAGCAGAAGACATTTCTCACGCGGAGGAGCGCGACGTGGGCCTTAGAGACGGAGGGGATTCCACAGAGGGAGATGATGGGGAAGACCCACCCAGCCGGGAAAGCAGCCTTGATCCAGCTCCTGCGGCCGAGCTCCAGCCTCAAGAGGGAGACCTCAGGGGAACGGAAACAGAGTCTGGGTCGCCTAGCGACGGGGGCCTCCTCCACAGAGTGGACGGGACCCCCTCCAAAGACCACAACCCAGCCCTGGCTGAGGACCCTGTGATCAAAGCAGCCCACCCACCAGCCGACCATCCTACGCAGCATTCCCAGAGAGGTCCTGTTTGTCTCTCCCCCCCCCCCACACCACCCCTGTCCAAGCAAACTTAGTCTGGATGAGGCCCTTGTCATGCTATTTGCCCCTGCTCGTGGTTTTTGCTCACCAGCCTCATCCAGAGAGCGAGAGGGTCCTTGGGGACAGAAGCTGCTAAAGGTTAGATAGGAGACGGGGTCTGCCCCTCTGCCGTTTCCCACTGGCGGGCTGGAGCTTCAAAGCAACCCCGGACAAAGCACCTTGGATGGGTCCGCATGGTCTGTCCTCCAGGGGGTGAGAAAACATGGCCCTCCCAGAAGGTCCTTGGCCAGTGCGAAGGTCCAGCTGTCAGCTGAGGACCACCAGTTCTGCCTTCCAGAGAGCATCGGCTGATTGCTCTGGTGGCACATAGTGGCACATAATGCACACGCTGATCCCGCAGTGTTTGTGAAGAGCTGCCAGGGTCTTGTCTGACTCCAAGGTCAGCTGGAAAAGGCAGCTGATTCATGATTAGCCACTAATATCTAGTGCTGCTCAGTGACTGAGGGAAAAAGGAATGAATCTTAATTCTGGAGCGGATGGGGCTGGTTTCTAACGCTGCAGGAAATGCCTCCAGCATCCTTACAAAGGGGCTTCAGGAGTTCTTATCTAATTGACCCTCTAGGGACGATGGCAAAGGGGTAGATGTGTCAGTCTGCCACAGCAAGATGTAGCAAAAAGTCCAGCGAGGACACCTGAAAGGCTAACAGACTGTTCGATACCAGCTTTCCGGAGTCATAGCTCCCTTCCTTTGATACGTTGAGCAGTGACTCATGAAAGCTCATATGAAAATGCACATTATTAATCTTTAAGATGCCCCACTGGGCTTCTGTGTCACTTTAATCCTCTCAGGCTGTGGGTTGTAAGAAAATGGGATTCCCATAGTACTGAAGAGAGAGGCAGGATTTGTCTTACAGTCCGAGTTGGAAACATCCAATTGCTGCTGCTGCCCTCCAAAGATGGTGACTGGTGGAACAATCAGAAGAATCCTTTGCAATGGCGTTGTATGAATTCCATGGGTCGGGGGCACTGGGGGATCATCTGTCGCTGGCATGTGGGTGGGGTGGGCAATGGGAAGAGGCAGCTCTTTGGAATACAGCTCTTGGACACACAACGGAGGCCAAAGTGTAACCAGAGCTGAGCCTAAGATCTATTTTGGGGGCTTATCCACAGCCTTCTGGTGGGCTGGGCTCCAATCCTAGCCGGCAGTAAAGATCTGCACAGCCCCCGGGCCGAGCCCCACGGTAAAGGAATGGGGTCAAGGCAAGCAGACCACCAGAGTTAAGGCCCCGTATTCCTGTGGAAGAGGCAGAATAGCATGCGCCACAGAGAAGTGCCCAGAAAGACGACAGGACAACGGGGTGTCTTTCCATCTGCCCTCGGTCGCTCAAAGGGGGAAGCCTCATTGCTCGCAGATTAATGTATGAATGCTTGACATTGCTAGTTGTCTGACTCAGGTGCTCAATGTGGGTCTGTCGGGTGAGTTCCAAGCCAGCAATGGGTCCGGGAGAAGCCATGGGAATGTCAGATACTCTGAAGGGGCAGCCAGACTCTGTGCCCCGGAGGTGGGAAACCTAGTGAGGGGAGAGTTTCCCTGCATTTCGTGGAGCAAATGAGTGCATGGAAGAAACCAGAGCAGAGGAACTGGTGCCCACGTGGACCAGTAAGCCTCCCTGTGTGTGGAGCCCCACCTTGAAGCCTCAGGATTGGGCAGAGGGGACTTAAGGTCACATTGGCTCAATATCTGGAGAGTTAGAAGGGCCATGTGCAAACCCAGCAGGAGGCACGTGGCTGCACATCCTCCATG
Source organism: Paroedura picta (assembly GCF_049243985.1). NCBI lineage: Eukaryota > Metazoa > Chordata > Lepidosauria > Squamata > Gekkonidae > Paroedura > Paroedura picta. Next base: position 6,368,155 of record NC_135385.1, on the reverse strand, counting down.
GAATCAGCCCTTGTTCTGCAGTATCTTGCTCTGGCAGCAGTTGAGCAAGAGAAGGTGTCACTCAGGCCCATGGCTTGGGGGCCTTTTCGTAACTGAAGAAGCAAGCCAGGGATTGGGGCCAGGACAGTCTGAATGCAAAAGCACAGCCCGTATGCTGCCTTTTTAAACAGCGCATGCACGCTAGAAACATCTGTGCTGGGGGCTCACCCCGCGCTGCCCACCGTGTAAGGGAACAACGGAAGGGACGGAGTGAGGTTCCTTCCAGTCGGTTGCAACACAAGCCCAAAGGGGGGGGGGGTTGGGTCCACTGCATGAACAGTGCTCAGATCATTCCTAGAGCTTCTCAGGCTGTGCATTTTAAGACATTCCCATTCAAGAACAGAAGGTTAGTCCGGCTAGCTCTGTGCCTGTGATTACAAATTCCCCATCTCCGATGCCTGGTCTGGTCAGAATTCTACTGAGAATGTCCTTTGGCCTACCTGCCATGCTGCGCCCTGGGGCAACTCTTGCCGTCTCTCTCTCTCGTAGACACCCAGCCACAAAAAGAGGCCTTCCTGGCCACCCGCTGTGTTGTCGGAATGCTGCAAATTGAGAAAAGCTCCAGTCAGACTTGGCCTCAGGGGAAGGCCTCCTATGGGGCGGGAGGGGGGGGGCGGGGAATGCTCCAGTGCACCGTATGATGTGTGCTTCCCCTTAGCTAGCTGGCACAGTCCCTGCTCTCCTCTGTGTGGCCCGAAAGCTGAGTCCCTCTCTCTGCCTCCTCTCTCCACAGAAGAAGCGGAGGATGCCCGGGAGCCTGAACTGAGGGATCGTTCCCACATTGAGAATACCTTGAAACTCAAGGAGGACAAGCCGGTCGATGACTACTCAGGTACCAGCAAGAGATCATGCGTCTGGGGGTAGCCAGGAGGACCTTTGCTTCAGCCCTGTCTGGTTAGCCCTACGTCCTTCTCCAGCATCGCTCAGGGGAGTCTTGGGGAGAAATAAGGAGCGGTGGGCGGGTAGAGGGTCCCCTGTTGGAAACCTTCCGGGCAGCTCTGTGCTTGCTGCTTGTGGCCACTTGGGGTCCCCCTTGGCTCAGTGTGCAAGGCCCAGGTCCACAGGAGAGGCCTCAGCTCTTTGCAGGCTGGTGGGAGGGGTGTTTGCGCAATGGCAGAAGTGGGCATCTTTTCAGTCTGAGGCAGCATGGCCCTGGGTGCCAACCCTTGGGACTCAGCCTCTCACTTCCAGACGGGCTCAGAGTTGGGGGGGGGCATCAGCTGGCTCCTGCCAGTTCTTCCAGTGGGACACCAGTTGACATCCTGCTGGGTGGGTAGCTGATGCATTCCTTTTCGGACCGAGTGTCTGAGGGGTCCTTGGGAGACAGGCACAGAGTTGCCAGTGGGGAGGGGAGAGGAAGGGGTGTCAGCAGGGGGAGATTGGGGGGTCCGCTGCCTCTTCCTCCAGGCACCTCCTTCTCCGGCGGCTGGGCCTTCGCCTCGGCTCACTTCAGAAACGCCACTTCAGGGCTCTGCTCCCGAAAGGGTTTTTGAGTTCTCCGCAGAGGATCCTTCTTTCAGAACAGTGTTGCATCTGCTCTTGACCCTGGGGGCAGCCAACCCGGTGCGAGCATCTCCCAATGGCTCTTGCCATGGTCTCTGCAGAGCAGTCCTTACTGGGCTGCTCTTGGTCCCCCGCAGTCATTGCTGCAGCGGGGCCCAAGCCAAGTGGCGCCTGCAGCAGCACCAGCAGCTCCAGTCCTGCTGGCTCCCAGCTCCCAGTGACCAACCCCCAACCCAGCCCTTTCCCAGCAAGTGAGAGAGCCCATCTGCCTCAGCCTCCCCCACACCCCTGCCAGGATTTCTCTGCAAAGTGTCCGCTAGACAAATATCCCTTGGGAGCCATGTGCGTGTGCGCTTCGGCTCCCCTCAAGCTCCTCTGTGCCTCTGCCACTGGGTGTGAGGAAGGGACAGGGGGAGGGGGGGGCTGGTCCTTGACATATTCCTGTTGCTCTCCCCCTGCCTCACAGCCACCCTGCAACGCCTGAGGAAGATCTACCACAGCTCCATCAAGCCCTTGGAACAGTCCTACAAGTACAACGAGCTGCGCCAGCACGAGATCACAGGTGAGGCAGGGCTGGGGGTGGCACAGCTTCATGCCAGGGCTCAGGGCGGGAAGTGGCAGGAGGGGGAGGACGTTTTGGGAACAAATTATGCTGTGGAGAAACGTGTTCCTCTTCTGGCAGTTCTGCGAAGCAACTTCTCCCATCATTTCCATGCTCTCGGTCATGGTCTGTGTGCCAGGCACCATTGACCGTGCTGCAGAGATGCGGGCCCTTTTCAGGCGTATTTACACCATGGAAGAATACCAGCCTTTTGTATCTGTCTAACTGTCCTGGCTTTCTTTGCAAGCAACATGGGAAAACGCCTCCAGTGCCTCTGGATCAGACTTTATTTGGATGAGAAAACATTTAAATAGCAGAATGAACAGTGGTCACTTACCCTAGCAGTCAAGCGGGCATTGTGGATAAGCACTTCACTTCTGGAGTTAATTCCTCCAGCTGGAGAGCCAAGCTGGGAAAACAGACCAGTGGTTCTCTTCCCTGAACTCCAACTCCCAGGATCCTTTGGGGACAGGACGGCTCGTGAAACCAGCTGGGAAGCTGTAGTCTAAACAGGAGAGGGAAGAAGGAAGAAGGGGTGATGGGTAGGGGTGGCAGCAACAGAGAGGAGCAGCTGCGCTTGCACAGAGTTGAAATGAGGAAAACTGATCCGAGTCAGTGGCTGAGGAGCAGTGAGGACTAGGACCTTGAACCCAGGGACCTGTCTGTGAGTGTCTGACCTCTGGCTCTCGCTCTCCAAGGTCTCTATCAGAACAGGGCTTTCCCCACAGGCTGCTGCCCAAGACCCTTCAATGGGACGTGCCACAGTTTGGACGTGGGATTTTATGTGTGCCAAGGAAGCGCTCTGTCGCCAGCCCCAGCTCTTGCTCCCTTTCTGATTCCAGGGCAGGAGAAGACAGGAAGAAATAGCCGTGCAGTTCAAAGAGAAAAGAGGAGGGCTGACTGTAGGGATGGCCGGCAGGAAAGCCAGCAAACAGCAGACGGCTCTAGTCGGTGTTGGGAGGCATAAGGCGATTTGTCTGTGGTGATGGGTGCAATCTCCATGCCCCCTTGCCCACACTTGAAGGGCATACCTTGGGCTTCGTGGCCACAGGTGGGCATGGCTGCTGGCTGCTGGCTGCTTTCTCACCAATGAAACTGCTCATAGTTAGCCTCTCCCCATTGGCCAATGGGATGGCAGATGTCAGGTGGCCAGATGTCAGGTGTGCTTGCAAAGGGGTGGCCCTCCGAGGCATCAACTGAGCAACACCCCATTGCTCCTTCCATGAGTTTCTCCTCTCCCTGGACTTTCAGCAAGGCACTCTTTCATCCTGCCTGTGGGATGCCCAAGGAAAGGCACCTGCAGTGTGGTGAATGCCCCCTTGGTCCTTGCAGGATGGGCCTTGCATGTGGATTCGGGAGGCGGGGTCTGGTTTTGATGCATGAGATCCCCGTGGCGGTGAGCGATGCCCCTGATCCCAGTCTGGGTTGGGAAGGCACAGGGATCACCCACCGTCCTGCTTCCTTCCTCGAAGAAAGCTGCTGCCCGTTTTCAATTCCGCTTGTCTGACAGCTAACCGAGCATCTCCCCTTTCCGACTCACGTTGCTTTTTCTCTCCCCGTCCCTTCTCCTGCTCTACCAGCTTACCCGGGACGCACCTTGGGCTCTTCAGCCACAGGTGGGTATGGCTGCCTGTTCATTGCATGTCAGTGAATCTCCTCCCAAGGCCTCTGCCCACTAGCTGAAGGAACAGGCCTTGGTGGCCGGACCTCCTTTCTCCCGTGGCCGGCAGCACCTCCTGCCCACAAGCTCCTGGTCTTGAGCTGGTTGCTTGGGGTGGCTTTCCCCACTACCCTCCTCAAAGCCCTTGACAAGAGTCCCACTCTGGGGACGCGGGAGAGGGCTGCATTCCGCATTTTCTGCAGACATTTCTGACCTGTGTGGATATGTGTCTGCTGCCTGGGCTGTGGTAAGCTTCATTTGGCTTTCATGTTGTCCCCACGGAGGAGCCAGGGAGCAGTCGTTGAAGAGGTCCAGAGAAGTGGACGCTATTAAACAACATTTCTTATGCTTGTCTTTAAGTTCTCTTTCACAAAGACCAGTTCCATGAAGACCTCACAAATGCATTTCTTCACTTTATACGGAGTCAGACCATTGTCGATGCTGATCAGCAGCAACTGTCCAGGTTCTTAAGCTGAGGTCTTTTCCATCACAGACCACCTGGTCCCTTTAACTGGAGATGCCGCCAGGGATGGACCGATGTTTAGGCACTGGGCCATAGTCCCAAAGAGTGTGCCCTCCATGTGTCCTCACAAGGAGTGATCCTCTCCTCCTGTTGATTGCATCATGTCCTGGTGAAAAGTGCCTTCAAGTCATAGCTGACTTAGGGCGTCCTTGTGGGGGTTTCAAGGCGAAAGCCATACAGAGATGGTCTGTCCTTGCCTGTCTCTGCATAGCCATCCTGGGATTCCTGGTGGTCTCCTATTGAACTATTAACAAGTGCTGACCCTCCTTAGTTTCTTAGAGCAGATGAGACGGTGCTAGCCTGGGCAATCCATGTTCAGGCATTTCACCATATAAAGCATCCCAAATGTTGTAAAGTTCCACCGGGGTACACAACTAGCAAAACAGACCCATGCATATTTTCTCATGTCACAATGCCGTGTAGGGTGTTTGTCATGCAGGAAGTTGCCCCAGGGCTTCTGCAGCTGAAAGCAGCCACTTGCTCAATGGGGCCAGAAGGCGTCTCCGTCTGCTAGAGATTCGTAATGCTGGGGAAGGCTGGTGTGGCTCAGAAAATCCCTGCGGCTGTTGCATGCTGGGTGGCTAGCTGCTGGTCGGCTGGGATGGGCATCCCTCTGTCCTGCAGTATCAGGATCGCCTGGACTCTTGCCTAGCTTGTGTTGCCTCTTGGAATGGCCAGATGGGCTGAGGAACGTTCGCGTGGGCTTGGATGGAGCATCCAGATATAGGAACTGGCTCTTCTCGGACGGAGGTCAGAGGGGTACCCATGAACAACCCATTGCTCCCTTCTTCCTTGCAGATGGAGAGATCACTTCCAAGCCGATGGTGCTGTTCCTGGGGCCGTGGAGTGTTGGCAAATCCACCATGATCAATTATCTGCTGGGACTGGATGATACTCCTTATCAGCTCTACACAGGTAGTGGCAATTTCCTGGTCTTCTCTGTGCCTTTCCCTGTTAATTTCATGCAGCCAAGGCCTGCCCTGTCCACTGGGACAAAGGCCCATCTGGACTCCTGCCGTCTGAGCTGAGGATTCCTTGGTTTGACTGTGGGGCCAAGGCTAGAGAGTTACTCAGGACTCTGTGTGCCCAGACTGCAGGGCATTGGGACCCTTGTGACTGACTGGCAGGGTGTAATTCCTGGATGGGCCGGTGGGAGTCTGGTCTTCTTCCCTGCCAACTCTGCAGAGTAGGATGCTTTGCTTGTTGCTCTGCCCCTTCCATCTGCAGCTTCACCGGACTTCAGGATCCCTGGGCTAGAGAATACACCATCCTGCAGGTCCTTCTTTGTGGACAGTCACCCTGGCAGAACTCTTGTTCTCTTCCTGATCTCTAGGGGCTTGGCCTGCCCCCTACTGCCTAAGGGTTGAAGCTTGGAGGGTTCCCAGGGGCTTATTGCTCCCTGCTTTGCAGACAGAAGTAGGACTATCAACTTCCTGGCAAAAAATAAAAATGCCCCATCTCAAGGAGATGTTATTTACCTGCATACCATGAAAAGCTTCAGCTGCCTATTTGCATACACTAAGCCTCTATTAAAGGGGCAGGAGACTCTTCTCCAGGTTTTCTTGGCAGGGCTAGATGGGACCAGAAGGAATGTGCCCTGGGACCAGCAAGCAGAAGGAATGTGCCTGGCCTGCCTTCCCCGCAGGAAGCCAATTAACTGGAACAGGAATGACCTTTCCTGCTTTTCTTCCTCCCTCACTTTTTCACCCTTTTGATCCCTGGTCTCAGCCCTGCAGAGAATTTCTGAATTAAATTAGCCAGTGAAATCAAACCTCTGGGAGGATTTAATAGAGATCAACAACATGGGTTTTCTCTTATATATAAGAAGACAAGATGGCTGGGCAAACAGGATCTTGGCTTGTTGTGCATCTAGAGTCAACCTAGCCGTAGAGCTGTGGGACACATGGACTGTCTCCAGTTGCTTCCTTATCCCCCAGTTGGACACAAGGCTAATAACATGATGGCCAGACTGCTGTCATGCACAGTGGAGAAATCCTCTTCATTTCATGATGACAGATGATCAAGGGCCCCTTAATTTAATCTAAGCTGATCAAGGGACCCTTAATTTAATCTAAGAACATTGTTGAGGGGATAAAAACATTGCTTGTGTGGAGAAATGCTCTCCATCCTCGAAGTCAGACCTATAGTTCAATGGTTGGGACTATATACTCTGTTCATGAGTTGGAAGCCCGTTGCAAAACTGTACTGGTAGAAAGGAGGGGGTCAGAGGATGAGCTGTCAAGCCCCAAGTACAGGACTGTTTGGTGCTCACAAATACTGATGGCGCTGGCTGAAGAAGGGCAGTAGGTTTACTGTCTTACACCTTGCTTGAATAGCACATTTCAAGGGACAGACTGGGATAACCTAATTAGTAGAGAGTTTTCTTCTTGGGGGCCGAAAGATCAAAACTGCTCCAAAGTGAGATTGAGAAGCCCTCACGTTTGCTGGTGATAACAGTTAGTACCCAGTTTGCTTTTGACACATTTTGGAGGTAAGGGAATGGGAGAGCAGCATTGAGCTTTGGGAGACCTTTGGGGTTTTCGGATCTCACAGGTCCTGAAGGATGGAGATGATGAGTCCTTTTCTTCACAGCCTCTTTAAAGCGAGGCCTATTTTAAAAGGGCCTTGTGCGAAGGAAGCGGAGTGTTTGCCTCATTTTTTGTCTCTGAACCATGCGTTCTTCGTTCACGAGTAGGAGCCGAGCCAACCACCTCAGAGTTCACCGTCATCATGCACGGCCCCAAGCTCAAGACCATCGAAGGCATTGTCATGGCTGCTGACAGCACCCGCTCCTTCTCGCCCCTCGAGAAGTTTGGACAGAACTTTCTGGAGAAGCTGATTGGGATTGAGGTTCCTCATAAGCTTTTGGAGAGAGTGACCTTTGTGGATACCCCTGGGATCATTGAGAATCGGAAGCAGCAAGAACGAGGTGATTTTAAAAACTTCTTTGCATTTTCAGAGGGCCCCTGAGAGAAAGAGTAAAAAGGGAAGCAGGAGCGTGTTTATCCTGACATTACACTCCTGCAGCAAATCCACTCGGTCTTTTTTTTTTTAATGACTAAAATGCCACTGATTTCAGGATTAAATATTTGAATCCAGATTTACATAGTGAGTATTTCACAAGCAGGCACAACTCCAAAAATCACTTAAGGTTTCTTTGTAGCATGGCCCATCCAGCTGTGTGTGCAGACACCCCCCAGGAGTGTTGAAAATCCATATGTGGTCGAGAGTTGTAGGTCTAGATATTCCTGACAGAGCATGGAGAGCAAATCTTAGATACTTGGGGCTTTTGGTGTGTTTAAATTTAAGAGACACAATACAGTTTTTGTTTGGATAGAGAACGAATTAGATGCTCAACAGAACTATTCACATGTGTTAAAAATGCCAAAATAGAAATACAGGCTTTGAACACATAATCGGAACTGTAAGGAGACAGTCTTGCTGGGGGCTCTGGTGCAGAGAAATGCAAGCAGAAAAAAACATGAAGAGATACATGTCTCTGATGCAGGTTATATTTTTGCAAAATTTCTGGTTTCACAGCATTACTGCTCTGTATATATTTAATACTTTAATATTATTATTCTGCCAAAGACGAATAGTTAGGGTTAGGGGCCCTTCTTGATGAATAATCACGCTCACATGAATGTTGCCAATAGCTGGAAATACTTATATTAATTTTCCTCACTTTCCGGACAGTCATAAAATCCAGAGAGGTTATCAGTAATCACAGGAAATGGCTTAAGCACCAAATTCTGCTAAGTCCTTATAAAATCAAGGCTTGACCAAATGCTTAAGTTTCTCCTTTGTGGTCTAATGATCCCATCAAGGCATAGTTGCCCATAGGATGAGGGGTTTTGGGGCGGAGAAGTCCAAGTTATCCATGATGAGAAACTGATGCTAGTTCCAAACTGTGCATGAGCCAGACGCTCAACATCCCTGGACCTCCTGCATGGAATTGTTCTTCCTCCTTTCCCATAGGCTACCCCTTCAACGACGTCTGCCAGTGGTTCATCGACAGAGCTGACCTCATTTTCGTAGTGTTTGACCCCACAAAGCTGGACGTGGGGCTGGAGCTCGAGATGCTGTTCCGCCAGCTGAAGGGCCGTGAGTCTCAGATCAGAATAATTCTGAACAAGGCAGACAGCCTGGCCACTCAGGAGCTCATGAGAGTCTATGGAGCCCTGTTCTGGAGCCTGGCCCCCCTGATCAATGTCACTGAGCCTCCTCGGGTTTATGTCAGCTCCTTCTGGGCTCAGGACTACCAGGCGGAAACTCACAGGGACCTTTTCCTAAAAGAAGAGATCTCGCTCCTGGAAGACCTTAACCAGGTGATTGAAAACAGGCTGGAGAACAAGATTGCCTTCATCCGCCAGCACGCGATTAGGGTCCGTATCCACGCGCTCCTCGTTGATCGCTACTTACAAACCTATAAGGATAAAATGACCTTCTTCAGCGATGGGGAACTGGTGTTCAAGGACATTGTGGAGGATCCAGACAAATTCTACATCTTCAAGTCCATTCTGGCCAAGACCAACGTCAGCAAGTTTGACCTCCCTAATCGTGAGGCCTACAAGGACTTCTTTGGGATCAACCCGATCAGCTCCTTCAAGCTGCTTGCTCAGCAGTGCTCCTACATGGGAGGCTGTTTCCTGGAGAAGATCGAAAGGGCCATCACCCACGAGCTACCGGATCTCTTGGGGAGCATTGGCTTGGGGAAAAAGCCCAGCGTCCTCTCCTGTGACATGACAGGCTGTGGGGAAACGCCAAAGAACCGATACAAGAAACATTAACGGGGCCGTTCCATATAACCACCAGTTCCTTTGCTCCTGTTGGTGAATGAGCTTATGTCTTATCTGTCCAAGATGCCAAGGTTTGTTAACCCTTCCAGTGCCACATTGGCAAAAGCTAATATACAAGGAGGAGTTGGGAGTCTCTGGCAGCCATGGCAAGGAGGTTGGGGGCACCCTGGGGAAGAGAACAATGTGAATATATAACAGATTTCATTATCTGTTGTTTTAAGTGGGAGGCAAGACGGTCAGGTTCTTGGTGCAAACAGAGGGCAGTGTCTGTAGGGGGGGGCTGCCCACCTTGGGTAGGCTCAGCATACAGGAGAAAGCGTGTTGTAAGAGAGGACAGCTGGGAAGGTGTACAGCCATTGCCCTTTCACCCACTGTATTCCGTTCCTGCGGCATCTGAACCTGGTGGTTGGGAGTTAAGGATTACTGACTCCATCTCAATCACCCCGCCTCCCCTTCTGGGCCTTGCTGACCACTCGCTCTTGCTCTTGATAAGCATGGCCCCTCTTCTCAGCTGCATCTTAGCCTCCCCTTATGTATCCAAGCTCTCATGTCTCAAAACAGACAGACAGAATCCACCCTGTCTTTTAATCTGGGTCCAGCTCTATCTGTAAATACAATGATTTTTTAAAAAAAGATCATTTGGAAGCCTGGATGCAAAGAAGAAATATTCTGGCACAGGTAGGAGTGCCAAGCGCCTTCACTAAGAGCATGTTTTGGTGGAGCTCAGTTGGGTCTGGAAAGGCAGGCAGACACAATTTGGTTGGTGCCCAGGTGAGGTTGTGAGGCATAGTTCCCCCTCCACTAGGATGCAACAGGTGTTCACAGTCTCTGCTTGTTCTTTGAGGGTCTTCTGCCTCCCACTGTCCTGCTTGCTGCTCCTTCTAGTTGTTGTTTTTCTGGCAAGATGCTTAATTGTGGGGTAACGCTGGGCATTGTGCTCTACTCCAAAAGACGTTTTACTTGCTTTAGCTTGACAGCTGGTCAATCTGTATTACCATTCCCTACCACCTTACTTTGTGGTCAGGTGCTTTAAGTGAGAACTGATGCCAGATTCTGCAGAGGAAAGGCATCGCATCCCTTTTTTGTTAGGTTATACTGAGCTAGCAAAGTTGGTGGCAGCAAACAGAAAATGTGAACATGGCTGTTGTGCAAGGCGGTGAAGGATATTGAGGCCTGGGAAGGGGCAGGCAAAAAGGGTGACCTAGCTTTTTATAAATGGCTTGAGAAGACTTATTAGCCCAAATGCAAGAAAGGTCCAGCTAGGTATAATTAAGCACCCTGGAAAGGCTAGCAGGGAAGGAGACAAAGCAAAGCCAAATGATAGCAGGTCAGATGAGTTTGTTGCTTTGAAAACAGGAAGTCTGGAAGAGTAGAGGGGTTGTCCAGCTCAGAACCACATTTCCAAAGAGACCCTGCCACAAACCACCTACTGAAGGTGAGTAAAAGAATTTGGACTGTTCATAAGTTATAAAGTCCATGTGGTGGATATGCAAACCATCAACAGACTGTGGAGGCTCTCCACTGGGAACTTAATTGTCAGGCATGCATGATCCTGAGTTGAGTTGTGACCACAGTGTGCAGCTCTCCCCCACCCCCCATCTCCACCCCCACTTTCCCAAACTGAAATGTCTTCAGAGAGCCAGTATTTCCCCAGGTGGCCCCTCAAGCCCTGCAAGGCCAAGAAGTACCTCCCCACACCCCACTGAAGCACTCTCCTGCCATAATCAGACATGGAGCATTGGAAAGCCAGCTGGCTGTTCCAGAAGGGTGTGGATCGTACCTCCACGTCTTTACAGGGACAACCCCTGTGCTTCCTACGTGACTGACCCCAGCCCTGACTTGAGGTGCGTCTGCCTTGAGTGGGGCAGCGTAGAGCGCTGAAGACTGGCCACCAGGCTTGGTGGTAAGAATGGAGGGAAGGGTGCAGAGAGAGAAATCTGGGTACAGCTCGCAAAGGAATGGGAACAGCAAAGCTGTCAAAGCAGGATCATGAGGACTTGTGTCCAGAGCACTGTGGATTTGAGGGAGGCTTCAGGCTGCCTCAGACTTGCCTTCTCCTCCTCCTTTCTTGTATATTAGCTTCTCCCTCTTTTCTTCTCCCACGAGCTGCTTCCTACCCACCCTGCAGTGCTTTCTTCAGATCAGGTTCTCTCCTCTGTGCCTGTCAATGACCCTGCGTCTTTGTCCCCACAATGGATGGAGCAGAGATAAGCACTGTTGCTCAAAGCGGCTCTCAAAGTGTATTCATATGGGCCCCTTTTTCTCCCATTCACCCTCTTCTTGCATGTTTCTGCTGCGTCTCTTGACCATTCTCACATTCATATATGTCCCCTTTGCTTCTACAAATCACAGCATCTTGCAGGTCACGTGCAAGTGAGACTTGATTGTTTTCTACACTCTTTTGTAGGTTGCTCGGTTTAGGGTGCAATTCAGGAACCAAGTGACAAGCTGGATACGGTGTGGTGTTAAATTCACGATGTCATGAGCTTTGTCTGCCCTGTGTAACTTCTGGTGCTGTGGTGCACTACGTACCACTCACGTTTCAATCAAGGAACGATTCCCAGAGCTGTCACTGGTGGCATTAAAAGAAATTAAGCCAGTGTATTTGGTCTGCTGTCTACGAGCTTGTGATTTGGGGGAAGGGGGGGATGCTGTGCAGCAGCCTGGATAGCTGCCGGGACTCAGAAGGAATATCCTGCCCCTGCCGGGAGGCAAGCTGCCCCATCTATGGAGATGGCAACGTTCTTAACTGGCATTCCGCTCCTTCCACCTTCGTAGGTTCTCTTTGGCGATACTTTTGTTCCACATTCACGTGTCCTGGCAGCCATGGGGTAGCAAAGACGGCTCCTCCCAGGTGTGGAATGATCCACTCTGGAGAAAACATTGCTTTTGAGCATGTGGCTGAAGTAGTCTGATGCCCACCTCAATGTTTGTGGTCTGAGGATCCGGCTTCTGTTGTTACCAGCTGGGCCCTACTCAGCCATGAGAATACATGTCTTTGTGAGCTGCTAAATTTGGGAAGGGGGGGGGGGGGTTCTGTGTACCTCTCATTGGTCATACTACTAAACCAACCCCCCCCACCATCCATTGTTGTGTGCTTCTTTTGAGCAAGATTTTGGGCAGATACATTTAAAGGAACAACAAAGCTGTAAAATATTCCTGTTAGCATAAAGCTGTATTTGGAGAGACCATAATACATCAGCCATTCTAATGAATTTTGATCTTTTTCAATTCCCTTCCTTGTTACTTTGCCTCTTCTTTGGAAAGGTCGGAGCTGGTGAATAAAAGGTCTGGAGTCCAGCAAATAGGCTTAAAGGATTTGTGGTTTGCACCCAACTACCTTCCAACGATTAATGACAGAACATGGTCCCTTCTCTTCTAAAACCATGACAAGGCCCTGTGCAGTGCTACAGAGCAGACTTTACATTTTAGGTCTACGTAACAAACCCACAAAAAATCCAACTAGCAACAGGGCCCAGCCTCTTTGTTCAGTAACGTCCCCCATGCTTCTGTGGCGCAGAATCCCTGCCCAGTGCTTGATAATGACCATGGTTCGGATGTCTGTGAGATTACAGAAGGGGTTTCCCCTCTACGGTGAGAAAAGAGGGAGGAAGTTATTATGGGAGAGAGTTCAAGCTACAGCCAGGAAGTGGCTAGACCACAATAGGGTGCTGCTGAGATTCTTCCTTTCGACTTTGGCTGCTTGGCTTAAGCGCAGAGACTCTTCAGCTGTCAATGGGTGGGAAGCTCATATGGCAGCCAGATGTGCCTTGTGATGTTTTTGCTGACCTGGATGTGCAGAGCCACAGGGAATGGAAGGATGTCTGTAAACAGTGCTGGGACTGAGCAATCATACCTCGCACCACAAACAGTAGACTCTGACCTTTTTATGGGATGAGGTTGGTGATTCTGCACAAGCCCCACTAACCTCCCATCACCATCTCAGTAGTTGTACAAAATCATCATCAGTATCTAAAAGGACTAATTCAAGGAATACAAAGTCCACATGGTGCTCATGAAAAAGCAACAGATGCAGTCATGGAGTTCTGTGTTGGCAGCTCAGTTCCGAGGAGTGTAGGGGCCCGATTCAGATCAGATGCACAGTGAGTTTTCTATCCCCCCCACCTCATAATGCCCCACTGAAGAATCTTACATGTACTAATTTTTCCTAAAACAACTAATATTACTTTTTTTTTTACACCACCTTGACTGTAGCAATACTCTGCTCGTCCAATGTGAGGATTGTTAGTCTGACATTTCGGACACATGTGATATATTCTTGGAGGCTACTATACTCTAAGGTTGCTATAATGAGGCGGTTGTCTAGTAGTGCCATCGAATTTAAAGACTACCCATTTTCAGACTAGTAGTTCTGCAAGACCAGTTCATACCTAACTAAGGATCCATTTACCTTAGGAAGTCCCTGTGTCCCCTACCTCGCCATCAAATGAGTCAGATCACTCAGACATGCTCCGGGTTCCATATCTGGAACTTAATCCCTAGCCTGGTTCATATGTGGACAAAGAGTTTCAACATCTTCCCACTCGTGCTACTTGCCCCCATGGGAAAACTTATGTATACTGTGGGCTACACATAACATAGCTTAAAAAGTCACTGTAAAAGGTATTGAAGTATTGGCATTGTTTGTCAGTGAAAGATCAAACAACAGATAATTTTCTCACAGACAATACCTCTCATATGCAAGACCTGATCAGAACTTCATATTCCTTCTCCTGATTTTCACTTGTCTGCACCTGTTGGGGAAGACTGACTGTTCTCTGCACAACCCTGCACTTGTAGCGACAGACCTAGAAAAGGAGAATGAAAGACAATCTAAGAGCACATCAGGAATTCCACACATTCCGGGGGTGGTGGAGGTGCATAAGTAACTAGGTGATTAGGAAATTAAACCATTTTGGTGGACTCCTAAAAATATTGTGGGCCTAAGGCACTGTGCCTCATAAATAAATTGAACCTGACTTCATGCATAAATGAGGAATGCCTCAATGAAGAATATGGATTAATTAGGAAGTTATATACTATCTCCTCATATTCCCTCGCATGATTAAAAAATTGAGATTTCCCACTCTTTGCAGATATATCTTAGAATCACCTACAATTTAGTTTAATAATTTCAGATAAACTATATAGTTTTCTGGATTAGACATATTTGTCCCATTCTACTTATGGGAGTGTTTCTTACCCCCTGTGGTTTACTACTCTTTTTATGGAATAATTTAAATTGGCCTCTTTGTTACATCTTGTTTACTTTGCTGCTACAGACTAACATGGCAACTCCTCTGACTTGTCCGATACACACCCCATCAGAATCTAGTCTGGACACTGACGCAATACTGGAAAAGGATACATATTACATCATTATAATGTATGAATGGAAGTATCCCACCATTGTCACCCAGGATCATTTATTTACTTATGGATTTATGTCCATGTTTGGAACTTAATTTCAATACAATAAACAAAATAAAAAACGGTTTGGAATTTAATGCACGAGCTGTATGCAGCCAGGCCCAGTGATTTCCCCCCCAGTGTTTTGGGGCACATATAAAAGTTTGGGTCACCAGAGCCCCAGCTGGAAAGAAGGCGAGGCAGGGAGAGAGAGGCTGAAAGAGGCAAGGCGGGAAGGCCGCAAGTGCTTCTTCCCCTGGGCACTCCCATTCCCCGCGGCTCCCTCGACGGGGTCCCCGCAGCCTTTTAATTGCTCCCAGGCGGGCCTGTGCCGCTGCCCGCTTTCCCCCTGCTGAACAATTCACTTCTTCTGGCGGCAATTAATTAGCCCAGCCCAGGGACAGATATTAAGAGCCGAACAGGCGGGCGCGCAGGCGGGCTTCCTCGCACGGGGCGGGCCGGTCGGGGGGTCTGAGACGATGTCGGGGCCCGGGGAGGCCTTCTTCGGGGGGGGGGGGGGTAGGGGGGGTGTCGCCCACGGGCTCCCGACCAGCCTCACCTCGCCCCTCCCGCACGTCAGCCGAGGCGGCCCCGGCCCACACCCAGACCCACTCCGAGGGGGCTGCAGGGCAGCGGGGGCCGCCGGGAGGGCGCGAAACCGGGCCGCGAGGGAGGCGCATGCGCCGCAGGGGCCTCTCTCTGTGGTTCGGGCCCACCCGGGTAGCCAGCGGCGCGCGCCCTCCCCCCCAGCCGCTTCGGACTGCGCTTGCGCGGAGCAGAGCGGCGGCGCGCCCGGCTGACAGGAGGAGGAGGCGGCGGCGGCGGCGGCGGACGGAGCGCCCGGCCTGGCCCGGCCCGCGCGAGGAGAGCCCAGGCAGGCCTCGGGAGGGAGGAGGGAGGGGGGGCGCGGGATGCGGCCTGGAGGGGGGGGCGGCGGCGGCGGCGGGGGGGGCCGGGCCTGACCGGGCGGGGCGGGGGGGCCATGGCGGCGGCGGCGGCGGCCTCCTCTGCGTCCTCCTCCTCCTCGTCGGCGGCGGCGGCGCTGCTCCCCCGTCGGCGGCCGCTGAGCACGGAGGTGAGCTGCGACTCGCGCGGGGACAGCGGCAGCGTGACGGTGCGGCTGCAGGCGGGGAGCCCCGGCCCGGCCCCGCGACCCCGGCCCCCGCAGGCCCCTCCGCCCCCGCAGGCCCCAGACCCTCCGCCGCCGCCCCCGCCGCCCGCGCCTCCTGCTGCTGCTGCTGCTGCTGCTGCTCGGTCGGGGTCCGGGTCGGGGCCAGCGGGGGGCGTGCGGCGCGGTCGGCGGGGCCGGCGGGGCTTCCCGGCGCTGTTCGAGCGGGCGTCGCGGCGGTGGTGGGACCCGCGCTTCGACTCGGGCACGCTGGAGGAGGCCTGCCTGGAGCGCTGCTTCCCGCAGGCGCGGCGCCGCTTCCGCTTCGCGCTGGGCTACGCGGCGGGCGCCTGCCTGCTCTGGGCCGCGCTGCTGGGGGGCGGCGGCGGGGGCGGGGGTCGCGGCGGGGGGGCGGCGGCGGCGGGGCTGGCGGCGGGGGCGGGGGCGGGGGCGGCGGGGGGCTGCCTGGCGCTCTTCGCCTTCACCTTCTCGCGCCGCTACGCCCGCCGCGCCGGCGCCGCCGCCCTGGCGCTGGCGCTGCTGCTGCTGGGTCTGGCGCTGGCCCCGCAGCTCCCCGGGCCCGGCCTCGGCCTCTCGCCCGCCGGCGGCTTCGCCATGGGCACGCCGGCCCTGCTGCTGCTCTACGCCGTGCTGCGCCTGCCGCTCTACCTGAGCCTGGGCCTGGGCCTCGCCTACTCCGCCCTCTTCGAGACCCTCGCCTTCCTCTTCCGACGCGACCCCCGCGGCGGGGGCGGCGGCGGGGGCTGCTGGGCCGGAGGGCCGGAGGCGCCGCCCGCGCACTGGGAGCTCCTGGCCAGGGCCCTGCTGCACCTGTGCCTGCACGCCACCGGCGTCCACCTCTTCATCATGTCCGAGGTGCGCTCCCGCAGCACCTTCCTCAAGGTGGGCCAGTCCATCATGCACGGCAAGGACCTGGAGGTGGAGAAGGCCCTCAAGGAGCGCATGATCCACTCCGTCATGCCCAGGATCATCGCCGACGACCTCATGAGGCAGGGGGACGACGAGAGCGAGAACTCCGCCAAGCGCCACTCCACCTCCAGCCCCAAGAGCCGCAAGAAGAAGCCCTCGCTGCAGAAGAGCCCCATCGTCTTCCGCCCTTTCAAGATGCAGCAGATCGAGCCCGTCAGCATTCTCTTCGCCGACATCGTGGGCTTCACCAAAATGAGCGCCAACAAGTCCGCCCACGCCCTGGTGGGCCTCCTGAACGACCTTTTTGGGCGCTTCGACCGGCTGTGCGAGGACACCAAGTGCGAGAAGATCAGCACGCTGGGCGACTGCTACTACTGCGTGGCGGGGTGCCCCGAGCCGCGAGAGGACCACGCCTACTGCTGCATCGAGATGGGCCTGGGCATGATCAAGGCCATTGAACAGTTCTGCCAGGAAAAGAAGGAGATGGTGAACATGCGGGTGGGCGTGCACACCGGGACTGTGCTGTGCGGCATCCTGGGAATGCGCCGGTTTAAGTTCGACGTGTGGTCCAACGATGTCAACTTGGCCAACCTGATGGAGCAACTGGGTGTTGCCGGGAAGGTCCACATTTCCGAGGCGACGGCAAAATACCTGGATGACCGTTATGAGATGGAGGACGGGAAGGTCATTGAGCGAGTTGGCCAAAGCGTGGTGTCAGACCAGCTAAAAGGTAAACGCGTTTCCTTTGTCTGAATCTTGGTTTTAAAAAGTTTGGTTTGTATTCTTTCTCATAGCTTCAGACTCCTGCTATGCAAATGATAGAAATCTGGAGTCTGCACTTTTGAGTTCTGCCCCTAAACCTGTTCTGTACATACCCCTGTTGAAGAGCGATTTGCATGGCAAATACTTTAGAGCAGTGGTCCCCAACCCCCGGTCTGGAGACTGGGACTGGTCCGTAGATCAGTCGGTACGTAGATCAGTCGGCTGCAGCTCCTCCTCACCCTCCTCCCCGGCTGCTGCCTCGGGGGCTGCCCTGCCACTCTGCTGCTGGCTCCCCTTTGGTGCTCTCCAGCGGCCGCCATTGCTGGGGCTCCCCCTCGGCGTGGCACTGCGCAGCTGCTGTGGGCAGCGGGAAGTCAGGGGCGCTGGCGGGAAAGCAAGTGGAGCAGGGGCTCAGGCGGCAGCGACGTCCCTCGGCAAAAGACTACCCTCCTCCCAGGCCTCAGTAAAATTGTCAAGCGTTGACCGGTCCCCGGTGATAAAAAGGTTGGGAACAACTGGTTTAGAGCATGACAACTTGTTGTGAAGGCTTATATTTTCATGTGTTGGTTATAGTGGTTTTTAATTTTAAGAGGCAGTTGGTTATAGTGGTTTTTAATTTTAAATTGCTCGGGAAAGGTGAGTAGCAAGCTGCTTTCATATTGGCATGTTAAATAAAATGTATGCTTCTTTGCTGTTTCCCTTTTCTGGATTCACAAGGAAAACAATGTTTGCTAGATATACAGTAAGTTACAGTTGTGTAAATAACCCATTCACCTTTGTGGTTAGCATCAAAAAAGATTTCTGATAACTGCAAACTTGTTGCCAGCACTAGAAGAAATACTTGTGGAAAGAAGGTGTGCCAATTATTTTCTGTCCACACTTTTAATAATTTGCTGTAAAGACAAATGGATAAAAATATCAGCTCCTGCATCTCGCGAACCTGGGGACCAGATGAAAGGCAAAATGAGACCCAAATGGAAGGATTTGACATCATCTTAATGCCTTCGGGTTTTGCACATTTTAAATTTTGCTTTTAAACTGTAGGCAAGATCAGAGTGTGAGGGGATGGTGAAATTACTGGGCTTTTGAGAATAAAGGGCCAGGGCCCGGAGTGGAAAATGGCAGGAAATCAAAACACTCCGTCTCCCTAAGGCCAGGCTGGCAAGTCCTGCCTTTCCTGGAGGAGCAGCTGTCTGCAGCATTTTCAGCCCTGTGCAGTGCGTGAAGGAGCTTTCCTTTTCCACAGGCAG
The DNA here is from genome assembly GCF_049243985.1 of Paroedura picta. Classification (NCBI taxonomy): domain Eukaryota; kingdom Metazoa; phylum Chordata; class Lepidosauria; order Squamata; family Gekkonidae; genus Paroedura; species Paroedura picta. The sequence continues at coordinate 6,349,571 of NC_135385.1, read as the reverse complement.
CGAAGGCCATCTATATTTGGAATAGTGTATGAATTCTTTAGGGATGCCAGTTGGCCAGCGTGTTGGTTTTCTTTGTTTGGAGAAATCCCCGTGCTTATTGCTGATTTCACTGCCTGAAGCGCAGGAGATGCCCAGCGTATTTCCAGAACAATGCCAGGGCATTTCTTCTATATTTAATAACTCTTCCCCATTCTGGGATAATTTGGGCAGGCAGTGCTCTATGAACGTGGCCTTTATGGAAAACCTTTAAGGACTGGACTTGGATCTCTTGGCTTCACTTAGTGGCAAAAGTATGACGCTTCAAAGGAACCGGAAGCCTGCTAGATCCAGAGGAGTGTATCGCTATGAAAAGATGAACTTTTTTACACGTGTGTTTGTCATAAACTTTCATTCCAGATTGCAGGTTCTCCTCTGGTTAAATGTATATGGCTAAAGTAAAAGCCCTTATTTTATGGGAAGCTTTGAATTGGCCTGACTTTTATATTGTGTCACAGCACCACCACAAATATAACTCAGATAGCTGAAAGAGAACTGGGCCCCTTGAACAGCCTCTGTGTAGATTCAGTCCAACCCAAGAAAACAAGAGGGTCTACAATGAGTCAAGAGACCCTGGTCAAGACAGTTCCTGTGTATTGAAATATTCTGTGTGTGCATTTTATGAAGCAAGTCCCCGCACCCCTGAATGAAACGAGGCTAAATCCCCATTAGATTCTGCTTGAAGCCTTAGAGTCTTAGATATACTGGAAGTGTCTTAATTTGACGAGTGAGTCACTTTCTTCTCTTGAAAGACTTGGGCTGCCTTCATTACTCAGTGCTGATGCAACTGTTGCTGCATGAAGGAGGATGGAGGGGCTGCGTGCTTCTTTGCTCACTCTTTTGCAGGGGAATGGAACAGCCTTGCCAGCTTTCCATTTCTCATAAGATATAGAGCTTTTAAAGCTCAACAACTGACTAATGAACAGCAGTAGCACTTAAAGGCTGTCAGGCAGTGTATTTATTATACAAGGAGGCCATTCGGGTGCGCGTGTGAGTTTTTAAAGGAAGGATTAGAGGAGAGGCCGAGGAACATACAGCTCTGCAAGGGTTAGCCTAGCAACTTATGAAATACTTGTTCTGTTGCCCAAGGATAAGGCCTAATTCTGATTCTAGAAGGAGGAGCTGGTGGTGTAAGCAGCTGACTCTGCTGGCGCTAGTAGCAGGTAGCATTATTTATGCAGATTCTGTGTGTGGAAAGAGCCTCTACAGTGAGGTAGACAGAAGACCCGTTTCTGCTGTTCTGACCATAACTTTCCCATAGGCATGAAAACATTCTTGATATCTGGCTTGAAAGTTAAGGATCCCCTTTGCAGCTGCTCACAGACTCTACTTCCGGGCCTTGAAGCAGGGGACAGAAGGAAGTTACAGGGAGCCTCTTCCGTGGAGAATGTCGGCGACTTGGCCAAGGGTGGCAGGCCACCAGAGAAAAACAAGGTTGGTCAAATACATTCCTCACACTTCTGTTGTGATGCTTAGCTAGGAACAGGGTTTCAGAAACTCAGTTCATTGGATCCCAGCCTTTCCCCAAGGCCAGGGTCTCCTTTTCTCATTTTGGCCTGGCCATCACGAGAGGCAGGTTAGGTGGGGTGGGTGACTAGCCGAAGGCCACTCAGAAAACTTCCACGGCTGCGTGGGGCGCTGAAGCCCAGTCTCCCACATGCTAACCGAAACACAGACCCAGCCTCGTCATTGGTTGGAAGATCTTCAATCCGACTGCTCTGTGTTCTTGTGCTTCAAATGCATATATATGGGATATCTGTGTTTGGCTTGTCTTCACTGTGTTTATTCCTGATTTTCAAACTGTTTAATTATCAAAGGCCAGCGTGTTCCTCTTTCCCCAGGAAAAAACATTGTTGGAGTTGGAGCAGAACAACAGCTTAGTTAGCTGACAGGGGGGAAATGCTGGAAAATATGCAGCTGTGTTGATTGCTGTGAGTTCCCAAAGAAGGAAAAATAAACAGTCTATTCCTTTGCAGTTCGGTTCTGCATTTGTTAAGTGAAAGACTGGGAGAAACGACCACAGCCATCCGGATGTGGGCACCCATATTGGAGCTTTGGGCCGCAGTCCCTGTACCTTGACTCAGCCTGGAAAGACCTGAGAAGTACTGCTGCTCTGAACAGCCGGGGGTGGTGATGGGGGGGAGCTCTTGCTTTCACATTTTAAACCACGAGTTCACAAATGCAGGCAGGGGCTCATGGGAATTGTAGTCCATGGACATCTGGAGGACCACAGGTTGCCTACCCCTGCAGAGAGAGTTCTGAGCCACAGAGGGAGTCCTATCATTTCATGCATTTGGAAAGCATCGTTCATTATTTTCTCCAGTATTTTGCAAAGTATATATGATGGCAACCGTTCTTAGTCTGAAACTTGTCCCAGTGAGAGAGGCCCTCTGCCAGGAATTTAATTTGTCCCTGGACTCGAGAGGAGAAAACGGTTATGATCCGTGGCATGGAAGAACAGCAGACGATTGAAATGATGCCAGTGCAATTCAGGAGAGTACAGGGGATAAAACTGTGAAATAACTCGGAATAAAAGCAGCTTAAGGGGCAACATCCAGCCGAGCATCTGTCTCTCTCCCAGCAAACTGAATGGCTCGTTCCGGGCGTCCGTGGTACCTGGCCTCCGATTTAGCCAAACTGTCAGGGGGCAAAGACTTCTCAGCAGCGGTCATTTATTTGCGGGCTTCGTTCTTTGCTTTCCTTCAGTGATGGGGCTGCTTTGTATGGGAGGGGGTGACCCTACAGACGGTTGCATCCCGGTCCTTGTGGCCCTTCAAAGGGGAGCTCCATCACCTTGACTTGCACGCAGCCAGAATGGGCAGAAGTGCCACAAGCACAGAGGCCTTCGCTGTTTCCTGTGCCAGAGGTGTGTGATGTTGCCAGCGATGCAATGTTGGATCCCTCCGTGAAGGTCAAAGAACTAGAACTGAGCAGGGTGGCTGGCAGGTACCTAAAAGGCTGCCGTGTAGAGGATGGGGCAGGGTTGTTCTCGCTTGCCCCAGAGGAATGGACCAGAAACGATGGGATGAAATTAATGCAAAAGGAACTCCGTCTAAACATCCAGAAGAACTTCCTGACAGAGCGGTTTCTCGGTGGAACAGGCTTCCTCCATCTTTGGAGATTTTTAGACAGAGGCTGGAGAGCCATCTGATGGAGAGGCTGATTCTGTGAAGGCTCAAGGGGGTGGCAGGTGACAGTGGGTGAGCGAGAGGGTTGTGAGTGTCCTGCATTGTGTGAGGGGTTGGAATAGATGACCCAGGGGGTCCCTTCCAACAGTTATTCATGATTCTAGGCCATGGAGTTCAGTTGATTTGGGCCTGCTAAAAGACTTCTCCCCTCTTTACCTTCAGGCGCTCAACAAATCTAAAGACTTTCCAGTGAGGTGTGGTAGCCACCTATTTAAAGGCTTCCCGTGATTGCTTGCAGAATCTTAGTCCTCTTTTGCACAGGCTAATCAGCGTGAAGTCTGAGAGGATATGTATGCAGAAAAGCTCTGTATCGTTGGCAGCCCCCCCTCCCCCCGGTGCAGATGGCTCCTTGAGGATACCACCTGTTGCAGCTCTTGGGAGCGTTAGAGGGACATTTCGAATACAGCAAATTTCGAAGCTGTTGTTCATATCGCTGATGTATGTAGTAGGTTGAGCTCAGAGATGCACGGGCTCCAGGACAGCTAACGCTGTTCTCCCATCTGTTGTTTCACCCCATGATTCAATTTCTCGGCTCGGTGTTGTTTTGACTGAAAGGGGAGAAGTGTCCATCAAAACCAATGATGGGATAGTTTCCTTCCACTGGGCTGTCAGTGCCTCGCTTCCAGTTGGCTGGAGCGGCCTCAGCCTCCAACATGGCAAATCCCTGCTAAGGAATTCTGGCGTCGTGTTAGGATTTGTTCTTTAGGAACACACTTCCAGGTGGTGCAGAGTCTTAGACTTGGCAGTGTAAAGCTTGGAGCAGAGACAGCCACAGAGTTTATGTGTCTTGTTTTGACAAAGGGCTTGATATTTGAATGTTTCATTGTATATCTGCATTCATGAGTTGTTGTTTCGCCTCAAGATTCAGATCCTCAGAGAGATGCATCTGGATGTTTCCAGCCTAACATAATGCCCCAAACTTGCTGTTTCATTTCAGCTCGGGGGTAAAAAGGCACTCTTGAAATTTAGATCCAGAAAGATTTTGAATTTTTAAAAGTTATTCCCATTGGGCTCATAAAACATGAACCAGAAAGAAAACACTGAGCTGTGGGATAATTTTTGCACATGACTTCCCTGGATGACAAGGCGTGAGACAGCGGGTCAAACGACCCACAACCATTATTGGCGAAAGCTCTGGGGGCCACAGAAGGAACGAGGAATGTGCAGCGGTGGGTCTACTAATGCCCCTAAGGAGTGGGCCTGATTTTCCAGAGGGAATGCAATCCCTTGCGTCACGACCTGATTTAATTCCTTGATGGGACTCTTGTGCACTCACAACACCGCAGTCTTATCTGGGTTGGAAGTCAGGCCTCGTGCCACCTGCTGTGATTCCCCTCTTTGCCGTATTGTATTAGTGTTTTAAGGAGGGGAAATGGCCTCCCCAGTTGACAACATCCCATGGACGTGAGCCTGTTCAGTCCTGAAATGTATACGATGTGGAGATGTCAGTGAAATGTTAGCCACGGGCCAGTTATGAGAAGACGACGAATGATTTCTGGGTGTTCCTTTTCGGTTTCCAGGTGTGCCCTTCATGCAGCGTCCCCTTGGCCCCTGGCTGCCCAGCGAGTATAGAGGAAGCAGCTATCCAAAATGGATGCCAGGAGGAACACAAAAACCTCCTCGCGTGTTCTCTTCTGCTGGCCACTGTGAGTAATTCCCAAGCCCCAGAATCCGGTTGTCGTTCTGTCGTTGATGAGCAAACAGATGTAATCATTCCGTGGGTAGGGTGATTTCTCCCTGTGGTGTGCAGCGTTCTTGCCTCCGACCCCATCCTGCCTCAGCATTTGGGGGAGGGCGTTAAAGCAGAGGCAAGAAAGGTGTGCTCTGCTGGTGGGAACGGTCCCATCCTTGGGGGGGGGGGGGGGCTGTGACTGATGTCCCATTAGCAGGATTAGCATCGTTTCCAGAAGCTGCACTTGCCTCTGTCTGGGAGAGTCAGAACTCTTCAGGTGTACAAGACCGTATGAAGAGGGCTGCTGGGTCAGATCGGAGGCCCAGCTAGTCTGGCACCTGACAGCTTAACAGATGTCTCTGGGAAGCCAGTGAGATGGACAAAGCCCTCTTCTGCTGCTGCCACCAGCAGACAATGGATGCCTCAAGGCACACACTGTTCTTGAGCCCTGAGGCATAACGGCTGTGACTTATTGCCTACTCCCCGTTTCCCTGGGGGCGTGGACCATCTGTGCTCGTGGCCATCCCTGCCTCTGGCAGCAGGGGGGCTCGAGGAAGGTAGTCCTGTCCTGGGTGAAGGAGTCCTTTGTCTTGCTCCAATTCTGCTGCACGTCGGGTTCATTGGGTGACCCTGAGTGCTCGCACGGCAGAAGAGACAGGAAGAGGATTCTTTTTCCACTCTCTGTGTAATTCTATGAATTACTCACTTCATTGTTCACTTTTTGAAAGCTAAAAGCCTTCAAAGTGTCTAAATTTGAGTCTAGTTGTTCAGGTGACCCTCTGAAACAAGCCCTGAAATGCTTCCTTCCCCTAATGCATAAATAAGGCAAAATAACCTGAGGAAAAGGACAACAGGACCCTGTGGCAGAACAGGTCATGAATGCTCCAAACTGAGTGCATCTGTTGTTGTGCCTCCTTTGGCTTTCCGCTTAATCCTTGTGTGTGCAGAAGAACCTTGCTTGTGCTGTCCTGCTGCAGGTGCTCGTTAAATGAACACTTGAACATTCAGGCTCCGGAAGTGGGGGGTCTCTTTGCAAAGTGCCTCGCCGCAGCTGTTCCCGTCTGAATGAATCATGACGGTTCATTGCATGTCGGGCTGTAGTTTGTCTTGTCCCCAATTCGAGGGTGCCTGTGACTTTGGGAGCCGGAAGAGGCCTGGGCCTGGAGGGCATCCAGGAGGAAGTCCCTCTTGGCTTCCAGCCTGACCGTGGCCAAGGAGCAGGCTCTTTGCCGCAGTGCACTTCAGAGGGCAGCTGGGGAGGTGAGATTCAGCCAGTGCGGCCCTGGAACTCGCTGGAGAGGCAGATGCGATAAGAAATGCTGGCAAAGTGTTCAGAGTCATAAAGAATGTGATGTTTTGTAAATATATGCCCAACTTCTCTCCCGTCTTAAGATAATTGTTGGATGTGCTAGGGCTGTTTCAGAGCAAGAGGTTTCATCGGCCTGCCCTGAAGAGTCTCCCCCACTGCGTCATGCTTGGCCGTCCCACGTGGCCGTCCCATTCAGAAATGTACAAATCGCAAAGTTTTTCATGCTGAGATGCATTCAAGGCCGTAGGATTGGTCCCGACTACATTTTTCACTTCCTGCTTCTCCCCTCCCATTCAGCCCTCAGATCTCCATAAGTGCTTGGGAGGGAGGGGACTGAGAAGGGGTGATTATGGAAAGTTGCTAATTTGGTCCAAACGATTACCATGCCGTCCGTGACTTTTCTGCTGTGTTCTTCTTCCCTTTCCTCTGCCCTGACTCAGGGTCCTGCGGGATGCAGCCCGAAGGCCCAGAACGGACTCTTGAGTCCTCCGCTGGAAGAGAAGCTGAGCAATAGCCAAACATCGCTGTGTGAGATGTTGCAGGAGAAAGGGAGGTGGGCCGGGGTGAGCCTGGATCAGTCGGCTCTCCTGCCCTTGAGGTTCAAAAACATCCGAGAGAAGACGGACGCTCACTTTGTGGATGTGATTAAAGAAGACAGGTGAGGAGGAGCCAGCCGCCAGTTTCCAGGCTGCACCGGCAAGAGGCCTCTCTCAGCTTCCTTAAGGCCCACAGCACTCCTGGCTCAAGTCCCGTCGCTGTTTCTGTCCCCCGCTGTACTTTGCACCACGGCCGTTGAGCGCTGCTGAGCTGTGGTGGCTCTGAGTGTCAGTGTGCCCAGGGTGGTGGCAAGGATCACTGGGAAAGGGTTTGGAAGGCTGGAGGGTGCGGTATGATTTCTTCGTTGCAATTGGTGCATCGTGGTGATTCCTGTCTTCTTGGGGTTTGGGCCGAGTCCCTGTCTTGCCCCACTGGTAAGAAACAGTGCGTCCCTGTGGAAGCCTTGAGGGCTGATTTCAAAGGGTGCTGATTCCTTTCCTCTGCTTTGCTGGCCCGGGTATATCAAGAGCAGAAGGATCAAGGGGGAAAGTGAACGGATAGTCAGTTTCCCAGAAGAGAAATGCATTTTATTTTGGAGCCTGTGTAATAAGTAAATTTACATAGTGCCTTCTTGTGTTCAAAAATGTACTAAACACATTGTCAATCTCTCTCCTAGCTTGATGAAAGATTATTTTTTTAAACCGCCCATCAACAAACTGAGCCTGAATTTCCTGGATCAGGATTTGGAGATGGCCTATAGGAGCAGCTATCAAGAAGAGGTGTGTTTCTGCCTGCTTGCTCTGTGTTTTCACTTTTAGGTTTTGGCACTCAGAACTATGGAACAGATTAGACAGTTCTTACATGTTAACTGTGAGGCTGGGGGGGGGGGAATTAAAACCCAGGGACACAATGGCCTGCCATTGGTACAGTCTGTTATTATATTTATATATCGCCCTCCCCAAAGGCTCAGGACAGTTTACAGGAAACAATTAACAGGATAATAACAATAACATGAGATAATAATAGAACTGCAAAGAGCCTCAGCTCAACTCTTACTGCGACCCAGTGGGTTGTGTAGAGATTTATATTGGATGTGGCCCAGTATTGCAAAATAAGGACTGTTTTACAGGAACAGCTTTCATGGAGGTGTTAAGAGCAGGCCCCATTACTTGGGGGGTGGAGGAGTAGGATGCAGACACAAAAGTTGTGGTAGGATCCCCTGGGATAGGGGCAAAACGGTGCAAGGAAAACCTTCAGCCCCCCTCTTCTGCTTCTGACAGGTCATAAGGAACGCACCAGTGAAGACTTTTGCCAGTGCCACCTTCAGCTCCCTCCTGGACGTGTTCCTGTCCGCCGTTGTCTTCCTCATCCTGTCCGTCACCTGCTTCCTGAGACACGGGATGACCGCCTCCCCTCCTCCGCCCGCAGCATTGGCCGTGGTTGTCGTCGCTGTACTGCTAGAGATGCTGTCCCTTTTGGTCTCCATTAGGTAAATCGGGCAAATCTGAGCCTAGCCCTCTGACTTGCTCTTTGGACACTCCTGGGGAAAGACCTGCCCTTACAGGGTTTACAGATGGCACAGTGCCTGGAAAGCTGGCACTTCAGTCACCCACCAAATGTGTCCTTCGTTCCAGTGGTCCTGGTCAGGTCAAGCACCACCAGCTTTAAGGCATAACTCAAGATCACGGCCTAGTTAGCTTTGCTGCCTCTCATGTCTGGTGTGGGAGGAAGGAAGGGGAAGGGAGAGAGCTGGGGGCGGAAGGGGTCCTTGCTGCCCTGTTTGGCTGTGGCAGGTGAACGCTCAGTCTCTTCGCCCCGAAAGCTGTGGGCTGGGTTGAAGCGGGGCTGTGGGTGCTGGTGACGATGAGGACATTGACACGCTTCTAGCCAGGAGGGGCCTTCCATCCTTGACTCTGTCTCTCTGGGGTGCAGTCGTCTCATGGACGGAGCAGAGGAGGCTGGGAGAGCTCTCCTGCATGTCTCTGTGTGTGCTTTCCAGAATGGTGTTCTTCTTGGAGGATGTGATGGCTTGTACCAGACGACTGCTGGGGATGATTGCCGGCTGGCTGCCGCGACACTTTATCGGAGCCATTCTGATCTCCCTCCCGGCCATTGCCGTCTTCTCGCACTTCACCTCTGAGTTTGAAAACAACATCTACGTAAGTCGCTCCGTGCAGAGTCCCGGGATCTGGTGCGTTTTTGGTCCAGTGCCGTTCCTTCCTGCTCCTGCTCCTGCTCCCGCTCCTCCCCTCCCTCTGAGTCTCCTCTGGAAGGGCAGGCAGATGACTGGTGTGAACAAGCCCCCTATGCACCTTGAGGGCGCCCTCCTTGTTCAGGGTTACCAGGCATGGCACTCTTCCTTGAGGTGACGCACGTCAGACAGAGGGGAAGTTCCTTGGGGGTAGCAGAAGTCTTGGACAAGTGGCTCCCTTCTTTCGGCTTACCCTACTCGGAGAACCCTGGAGGCATCAATACTCGCTGAATGCTCAGCATATTTGGTTGCTGTGGATATGCCAGGCTCCTTGTTGATTACACAGCCAAGCTTTCATAGCAGCTAGACTCTTGCCTGACGGGAAGGACTCTTGTGTTGTCCATTTCTGGCTCACTTAGCAAACTTTGGGGTGGAAGTCTCTGGTCAGCAGGACCCTCCAGAAAGCTGGCTGGGTGTGCTTACTGGAAGGGCTGGGGGCAGGTGGCTGAGGTCCAGAGTCTCAGATTCACACTTCTATTTGAAAATGGGTGTGCGTGGGGGGGGCGGTTCTCCAGGGCAGGGGTAGTCAACCTGTGGTCCTCCAAATGCTGGCAGGGGCTCATGGGAATGGTAGTCCATGGACATCTGGAGGACCACAGGTTGACTGCCCCTGCTACAGGGGACCTTTGGACGATGAGCTTCCTCTGGGGCAGTCCTGCCAGAAGCCCTCATCCGATTGGCCCTGGGGCCAGCGAAGGGCTTCCTGTGTAAGGGTTGCGTCTTTTGAGGGAAGTCCTTTCCTCCCCGCCTGGTTGTTTGAAGCCCGGGGTGGACGCTGATAGGGGCTTCTCCTTTCTGCTCGCCGCAGTGCACGATGTTCCTGTGCTGTGCCGTCCTGATCACTATTGTCCAGTACTGTAACTTCTGCCAGCTCAGCTCTTGGATGAGGTCATCTCTGGCCACTCTTGTGGGCGTGGTCCTGCTCGTCTTGCTCTACGTGTCCCTCTGCCCAGATAGGTGAGCCTTATGAGATATTTTGGTACTTTGCTGTGTGCTGCTGCAGGCTGACTTGTCACCCCAGGGTGGGGGAGCTGCTCTGAGTTTCTGAAAAGAGGGAGGACTATAAATCCCAGAATATCAGTGTATTCATTTCCCCACTTATACCCCACCCTTCCCTAGAGGCCCTTGTTCAGCTTCATGGAACTCTGGAGGTCAGTGGCTGGGCTTTCCTCATTCCTTTTATCTAACTGGAGCGCTGCCGTGTTAGTCAGCGGACTTTGACTTTGAAATTCCCTCCAGAGCAGAGGGGAGGAGATGGGGACTGTGTGTGTTTCCCTGAGGGTCTGAAGAGCAGCAGGCTCCTTGGAAATGCCGCATACTTCTGCCTCCGTGATGATCTGTGTTTCTGTTTCAGCCCTGTGATCTCCCACCCGGATTCAGCGCAGAACTTAAGGTAAGCATCGGCATGTTTATTACCCTTCCCAATTTTTGCAGTCACCGACAGGCAGCCTGTTTCCTTAGGCTTCAGTAGACCAAATTGGAAATCGTCTTGCGTTTCCTTCACAAAAATACAACGGTCCCTTTTCTCATTCGCAAAGGCAGAGTTTTCTAAAGCTCCTTGTGTTTTGGGTGTCCAGTGGGCCAGTGCTGGTGTTGTCTCCTCTCAGCTTCTTTATTCACAGTCATTGGTAGCCCTGCCTTTCTTGCTGAAACTCAAGGGCAGATCGCCCAGCCTCAAAAAATGCAACAGTAGAAAATATGTAACCAAGCTTGGAAGGCCGGAAGACCTTGCCACCCTTTCAAAGGCAGGGCCCATGTCTTGGACTTAAAGCTTTCTGGCCTGGAAAAATTGGCACGAGGATAAGACCAGAAGCGCCTCATTTGTTGGTTCCAGTGCCTGACCCAAACTGGGTCTCTTGGTGACTTTTTTGGGGGGGAGGGGGGGGTCAAATGATACGCCCCTTGTGGAACTTGTGTAATTATGCCCCGCAAACTTTGATTTGTAGCACAGTTATAATCAAAGCTGAGCTCACATAAACATTTTATATAGGTACAATGTATAATTTTGTCTTCCAGGCTTTGTACAGGTTTATTACATTAGCTAGAGAAACAGAGACGGTGGTAGGAAATCAGTTCATGGGGCCAGTCACAGCTGTGGCGACATAACTAAATTTATGGCAGCTACTCCTCACCATTCTTGTTTCATTTATGGAAACCAAATTATGTCTTGCTGTTAAAAGAGCGAATACTTGAGGAGGAGCAGGGTCCTGGGAGTAATCCCACCTTGTTTTCTGTTGTACAACTTTTTGACTGACTGGTGGATTGAAGCCAAATCTGCTGCCATTCATCCAGTCTAAGTTTCCACAGGCACTTTGCGAGAATTGCCAAGACGGCTTTCCAAGTGAACTTAATTCCTAGAATAATGGGGCTAGAGAGGACACGGATATAATCCATTCCAGCTCTCTGTACTGAGCCAAGCGCCTTCATCTCCATCTACAGACCATGAGATTACAGCAGAGAGGCATAAAGATGTATATCATGCCAGGAGTTACCTGGGCTTAGTCACTAGATCTCTCACCTAGTTAAGGAATGCGGCTTAGAGCCCTGGGACAATAGAACCCCCTCCCTAGGAACAGGGAATGGTAGATTGGACACTGTGAATGGACGGAGCCCACGGGGGGAAATGAACTGAAACGAGATCTGTGCACTAAAAGCTGCAGCATACCGATAAGGCCGCAGAGATTGGATGGCAAAACTGGCAGAGGGGGCAATAAATGGCACAACATACATAAGGAAAACAGCACTGGGAACTGGCTAAAATGCCACCCAGAGACCTTTCACAGAAAGCCCCTGTGAATGACGGCTGGGTGGGAGCTTTCCTTGTGAGCTACGACCTTTGAATTGAGCCCACGAATGAATGGGGACTGCAGGACAAGGGGGAACATGCATATTCTGCCTCACTCCTGGCGTTTTTCTGTACCTGCTGCAGTCTAGCCAGACCGGCTGGCTTCCGAAGCCTTAGCTGCCCTGGGGGCTGGAAGCCATGCTGCCGGCTGCCTGCTGGGATCGCAGCCAAGGAGACTCCTGCAAGCCCTTCTCCTTGGATCGGACTGGCCCTTTCATTTGCGGGCTCGGATGCCCTGCCCCTGTGTAGAGGAAGGGGCGTTGTCGGAAAAGAGGAGAGCAAGCAACTCCTCGCTTTTGACAGGGGCGGTGGCGAACTTGGCAAAGAGGCCCGTTTGCTGGCAATTTGTACTTTTGGCCAGAGATTTGTGTTGTGCACTGATGACTTCTTGTTTGCCCGTTGCTTATGGCTGCCGCACAGTCACAGTGTCCCTCCGTGGAGATGGCAGCTGGGTAGAGAAGCACACGCCTGCGGTCAGTTGAGGGTCGGGGGGTGGCCAGTGTTTCCGCCCCCGGTGAGTCTGGAGATGTCCTCCAGACAGGGAAGCAGTCACAGGTTAGCATCTGAAGAGATCCCATGGCCAGAGGGGAGCTTGGTGTGGCGACTGGGCTGCTGCCAGGGCCCAGGGACACAGTCAGAAAGAGGTGGGGAAATGTGCCTTTAATTGTTGACATGGTTCTTTCTTTGGCTTTTTTAGCTTCACGGAAGCCTCCTCTTTCGATGCTGCACAGAACTTCAGGTCAGCATTAGCATTCTGTGGACTTCTCTGGGTACCGCTGGGCCCTTTGGCAAAGGAAGAATTGCAGCCTTAGCACACATCCTAAATGTTGCCACCTGAGAGGTGGGGTTGGGGGAGGAGGAGATAAAGGGAGCAAATGAATTCTGTACTGAACAAAACTGGGGTTATTATTTGGACAGAAACACTAGGATCGCATGACCATATGTAGAACTAATAGTGTATTTGGATATTAAGTTAAAATTATAGCCCTGAAGTATTGAACTCTTTTAGGGAATTGTTATTAAACACATTATGACATATTCATTGTTGCCAAAAAGTTACACTTAAAGAAAAAGATCTGTACATATTGCTTGCCCACCATGACAGAAGGAATTCTCAGGTGCTGTGTTTCCCGGGAGTGGACGGCGGTGTTCCATGTAACACGTTTTGAGTAAAAACAGGTCCTTGAGGTGGGGGAAAAGACATCCCTTGTAAAAATGTTTCTGTTTCCTGCTGGGCCTGCACAACTCTAAATTTGGGTGCTTGGTTCAAAAGAGAGGCTTATCCTAGCTATAGGGAGGACCCTTTATGGCCTGGCATTTTCTGGGATTTATTTTTGGCAGACATCCCAAATTCTCCTTCCTAGCGTTGGCGAGTGCTTCATGCTCTGCGTGTAACATTGCTAGGTTTATTATGGCTAGAAATGGCTAGAAATCTGACTTTTAAAAAAGATAAGAATTCCACTGGTGGTTTCAGCAGTACATGTGCTTGCCTCCCTTTTCTGTCTTGCTCTGCTCTAGTTCCCTGAACGACCCATGCAACAGGACAACGTCCGAGGGCTTCCGGAGGCCAGCAGACGTGATCGGCCAGGAGGTGATGCTGGGCTTGTTCCTCCTGCTGCTCCTGGTCTGGTTCTTGAACCGGGAGTTCGAAGTCAGCTACCGCCTCCATTACCATGGCGACGTGGAGGCCGACCTCCACCGCACGAAGATCCAGAGCATGCGGGACCAGGCGGACTGGCTGCTGCGGAACATCATCCCCTACCACGTGGCCGAGCAGCTGAAAGTCTCCCAGAGCTACTCCAAGAACCACGACAGCGGCGGAGTGATCTTTGCCAGCATCGTGAACTTCAGCGAGTTCTACGAGGAGAACTACGAGGGAGGCAAGGAGTGCTACCGCGTCCTGAACGAGCTGATCGGCGACTTCGATGAGCTCCTGAGCAAGCCGGACTACGGCAGCATCGAGAAGATCAAGACCATCGGAGCCACCTACATGGCCGCCTCCGGGCTGGACGCCTCCCAGCCCCCGGACAGCAGCAACCCCCACGGCCACCTGCAGACCCTCTTCGAGTTCGCCAAAGAAATGATGCGCGTGGTGGACGACTTCAACAACAACATGTTGTGGTTCAACTTCAAACTGAGGATTGGCTTCAACCACGGGCCCCTGACGGCGGGCGTCATCGGCACCACCAAGCTGCTGTACGACATCTGGGGGGACACGGTGAACATAGCCAGCCGCATGGACACCACGGGGGTGGAGTGCCGCGTGCAGGTGAGTGAGGAGAGCTACCGCGTGCTGAGCAAAATGGGGTACGACTTCGATTACAGGGGGACGGTCAACGTGAAGGGCAAAGGTCAGATGAAGACCTATCTGTACCCCAGGTGCACGGACAACGGGATTGTTCCCCACCACCAGCTGTCCATCTCTCCCGACATCCGTGTCCAGGTGGACGGCAGCATCGGGAGGTCTCCGACAGACGAGATCACCAACCTGGTGCCTTCTGTTCAGAACTCGGACAAGCCGCCCCACGCACACGAGCATCACTCGGAATTTTTGCCATATTTCAAGAAGCTCCCCAAAGAGTCTGTGAAACTGGACGATTGGCATAGGTTTGGTAAGCTCGGGGAGAAGAATGACTGTGTGGAGTCAGGCCCTGAGGAGGCCAACGAACTGACCAAGCTGAACAGTTCGAGGAGCATGTGACAGCCTGGAGAGCAGAGCGGGTGAGCGCCGCCGTCCCAGGAAACTCGGAGCAGCCATCCCAGGGGGGAGGGCAGGGGGGAGACTTCCTTACTGGCCGAGTTGTCCCCTGCCCGGGTAGATCACAGCCATGCCGGGGCAACGCCCTTCTCTCTCTTGACCACGTTCTTTCAGCGGAGAGGAGATAACAAGTGCCTTCAGCTAAATTCCGCTGGACACCCTCTTTAGGCACCGAGGCACAAAGGCAGACCTTAGGCTGAGGAGATGAATACGTTCACGTGACGATCAACCGTGGCTATATCATTTGTATTGTTTCTCACAAACATTGTGTATTGGGGCTGTTATTATTATTACTATTATTTTTGGCTATGGCAGATCCATAGGGGGGAATATACATATATATATATATATATAAATATATATATATAAAATAAGCCTTTTGTATGTAAACAAAGACAAATGCACGTTTACTTTTATCTTATGAGACTCGTATGAAGAGCCAGTAAGAGGGGACTTCTGGGGCAAAGAGAAATTGCGAAACTGCAGGATTGTCTCCTGCCAGGCTGGTCTGGGAAGGTAGATGGACTTGTTCCCTTGGCCGTAGTCAGACACAAGCGTCCTTGTGCGCACTGGAGCGTGTTACGTGCCCTACGCCAAGCAGGCCCATGAGGAGTGACAGGGCTTGGTGCTAGCCCAGGGGCGTGTGGCTATCGGGAGCCGCTCTCCTCCTTGCGTGTCCCATTTGCGCTTCTGCTCCTGTCTGGGTGGATCTCTCAGTTTCCTCCCCTTAAGTCTGTCCTTGTGAGGATGCTGGGGGCTTATATGGCCTCTACAAGTCATGCCTAGTCTTTTGCCTCTTTGGCCATGTGCTCCCTTCTGCTCTTTTGTAGCCACTGCTGGGAGGTCAAGTCGGGTCGGGCCGAGAAGCACAGGTTGGTGCCAGTTCCCTGCAGGCTTTGGGGCGTGAGCACCCTTTCCCGGGAACGGCTGCTCCAGAGGTCCACGGTGGCTGTTGGGCTCATGTGTTTGCACGGCCTGCTTTGCGCTTGCCTGTAGCAGGGTGGCCCACTGTGGGATGAAGACGCTGTGTTGACACCTAAGTCTGCCCTGAGGGGCAGAAGGGGAATAAAACACCTTGGCTGCATTTGTGTAAGTCTAGAGGATTTTTTGAAGAGAAGCCAGGGAAGAGCCTGGTGGCACCTAAAGAGGCACAGATTTGTTGTAGTGGAGGGTTTTGGGGGGTGGGGGTGGGGGGGGCATCAGGTTGCCGTCAGTCCATGTGTGCCGAAAGACCCGATTTCTGCTGCAAGACTCTGACCTGGCTGCTCTGGAATACGAAAAGTTTAAAAAACGCTTTCTCTGAACCCTCTTGTGATGGCATTTGTGAATTTGTGTTTCCCAGAACTTTTTGCCCTGTACCTTCTTATGCTCAAAGGTCATAATTTCAGCGATCTTGTCTGTTCTGCCCCAGTTTGGGGCTGGCCAGACAGCTTTAGTTTTGTCATTGCCCTTCCTTTTGCAGCGGCACCAGCCTGATGCCAAGGGGAAGCCCTTTAGGGTTAGACACGGGAGCGAAGCAGCTCCGAGTCTTCTCCATCAGTCCTGGCCTGACCTGCCGGTTTTGGCAGCCCAGAAGAACGGCAGAGGAAGGCAGGGCAGCATCGGTGCCCCCCTATTCCCCCCGGAGCTGGAATGGCTGCTGAGACCACCTTCCCCAGCCGTGCTGAAGCCCCCGTGTTGCTCAGCAGCACCAGGTCTGGCATGGATGGAGAGCTGAGCAGGGAGAGCTCTGGGCCCTGCCTGTGGCTGTCCCTCCATCCCTGTCTGTTCCCTCAACGTGGGCAGTGATTATTGAAGCCCCGAGGTGAGCGGCTTGGAGCCGAACCTCCTCCTACGTTTCCACGCTGCTCTCCTCTCCTGTCAAGCCCATTCCTTTGGGGCTGGGCCCTTCTTGCTCCTGGCAAGAGAGAGGTCTTGTGTGAAGGGAAGGGGGGCTCCCCAGGCTCAAGCATTCCCTCCGTGGAAGCAGAAGAAGGGGCTCCAGCCCAGTGTCGTTTAGAAAACAAACTTGCTTGGTCTTTCCGTACCTGAGGGGGCAGCTGGAAGGATCCCAGGTAGCAATGCTAGCTAGTCTCTGTTTTGGGGGGTTGCCAGCAGCTGGCCATACTGAGTGGGAGGAGCCTGTGATCTGCTGGGGCAGGAAGCTGCTTCAAGCCCTGCCAGGTGGGTCGTGTGGGCAGAGAATTGAGGGCCCTCTAAGCAGGCCTCTGCGCTGTTTGGGGCTTGTTGCAGTTGTGTCGAGTGCTTGTGCTCAGTTTGGGGAAGCTGCTCCTCTCCCCCAAGGGTGGGGCCAGGGGTCATTGCCTCTTTGGGAGCGATGCTGAGAGGGGCAAGGCCTTCGCTGCACTGAGGCAGCATTCAATGCGGCTCTCCTTGGTTGAGAGTTTTCTGGATTCCATTCTGCAGCGGGAGATACACTGGGGGAGGGGGGGGTCTGAAATGAAAGCGCTTGACAGTAATCGTGCTGAGCCCCTGTCTCTGTCCAGCGGCTGACAGGTCCTCTGTGAAGGCTGGCTTTCCTGGGAATCCACCTCCAGTGCAGTGTGTTTGGCGGTGGATGGCTGTCCTCAGAGCTGTGCTGAGGGCGTCCTGGGGGAAGGGAAGATCCATTGCAGGCAGAAGGGGGCCCTCTCCAGGCAGAGCTGGGCTCCAGGGGGGCAGCAGCTGCCTTCCCGCTGAGGCCAGGGGGGTTGAGGCCGGCCTTTCAGCGCAGGGAAGGGGGTATAAATAGCCTGCACGTGTTTTGCTGGCGATACAAACAATGGCAAAAGCTGCATCTGATAATAAATATACATATAATCCCTGGGATTACAGCAGATTTGTAACCGGCAGTCCATTAAACGATTTCCAGGGCTGGGGCTTAGCTCCCAAACGTAGAAGAGTCGGGACAAAGCCATCCGCCATATGTCGATTCGGAAGATGGTTTGCTCTTTTCGGAGATGCCGGAGGCTCGCTTGCCCCTGCCCAGATCGGCTTCTGGGTCACCAGCTGTTGGCCCCTCTCCCAAATTGCCTCTTGGCATTTGGTATTCTGTGCCCAGGAAACGCTGCATTCAGAAAGACTTCACCACCTGCGCGCGCCTCATTTGCTGCTGGAGATAATTGGTGGTGATTCTCCAGGGCAAACTGCTAGCGTTTTTTGGCTAAACTGCCTGAAATTAAAGACGGCTGGAAGGGAGAAATCTCCTCGGCTCTCCTCTCTGCCGTGACCAGTGTTGTGGCCATTGTGTTTTGAAATTACGGTGGAACTTAGGGGGGGCCAATGGCACTGGCTTGTAAGGCCAAATTCTATCCCTCAGGCGAGGGAAGCCAGTTGTGTGCCTGGGACGTGTTCTGGTCCTTCCCCCGCTGGGGCATCGGCAGTGCTAACCCTTCTGACTTCAGTGAACCTAGAGGATCCAATTCTGCTGTGGAGTGAGAACGGGCTCCGTCAGCCGGGAAAGAGGATGGCGATGGGGGTGCCTGGAAGCAGAATGCTGGGCTCCCTGCAGGCAGGGAATGCTTCAGCCTCCCCCCTGGCCCCAGAGGACAAGCAAAACGCTCAAGCGCATCAGCTTTTGGTTCTGTTCCCTCTGGCCACACTTGGCTGCACGGCTCAAGGCCAGTTTTCCATGGGAGCAGATGACCTTCTCCCTGAGGAGGAGGACCTGGCATTGAGGCCCTTCCTCGCCAAGGCCACCGGACGTGGTAGGCCGTGCTTCTGAGCACACTGGGAGCCTCCAGTGCCCTGTCAGGTTTCACTCCTTCAGCCTTGCCGCTGGAGACGAAGACAGAATGGGGGCTCTGTGGTAGGCTGGAGGGGGACTCCTTAGTCTGGATACAGTGTCCAGGAGCTGAGATCAACGGTTCCTTCCATGGGGAATCCCTCCAAGGACTACCAGACGGCTGGCACAAGCTGAGGGGACGGCCCAAGGGCGCATGGCAAAGCCACCTCGCAGACTCCGGCTTGGCTCCTTTCTCCAGTCGTCGGGCTGCTCAGCAATGGTCTGCGTTCTCTGCCGCCGTTGATCCCCCTCGGCTTCCCTTCCTCTGGCCCAGAGTTCGGTGGCTCTTCCCTGCCCCTCTCCCTGGGAGAGCCACTGGGGTTGCTGCCATAGAGGCTTCTCTCCCACAGGGCGACGGCAGCACTCCGGAGAGCGCCAGCCACACGCAAGCAGCCTGGCTGGGCTCGCTCGATGGAGTGGCCTGCTCCTCTAATTAATATCCAGGCACGTGTGAGTCCAGCGGGGCACCTGAAGACCCACAGAGTGTGATTCTGGGGATGGGCTTCCGTGTGCAGGCGCACCTCTTCGGGGGCCGGAATACCCGTGAAAGCTTCTCCCCACAACTGAACTTGGTGGGCCTTCCAGGTGCCCCTGCTGGACTCGCCCTTGGGTTTGCTGCTTCCAACCAACAGGCCCTGCAGGAGTCTGAACTCCTGAACTGTGGCCTGCTTTGACCGCTGCAAACAACCTCCCCCCCCCCACCCCCCCACCCCGTTCTGGCTTCCTCTCCCGCTGAACAGAGACTGCTTTGTCCCTCCTGGGTGCCTCCTATGTCCGTTCTCAAGCATGCCCCGTGGCCCAGGCCGATGACCCAGATGCTGGGTCAGTTTTGGTGCTGACTATCTGATCACGCTGCTCCTGTCCCAGTTCCCCCCAGCCGGCACTGTCCCTCCGTGGAGCAGAGGCTCCCAAGCAGATACCTGGATTTGCCTGGCTGTTCTGAAGCAGCTCCTGGGGCCAGGGGAGCAGGCAAATGGGGGGGGGGGGTCAAACCCCTGCTGCTACCAGAGATCCCCCCTGAGCCACAGCCAACTCTCACCGGAGCTTCTTACTCCCCAGAAGAACCGGAATGAGGTTTGTGTGTCTTTTGTCTGGACAGTTGCTTCTGGTGTTGGGGAAAGTTCAGCCTCTGGCTGAGCCCCGCCTGGAAACGCCCAGGAGGAGGAGGAAGGCCTGCAGCATCCGTAGGCCACGCCCACCTCTAGGTCTGCTCAGGTGAGTCTCTGGGATGGGCTGGAGCAGCAGAACAACGTCCAGGTGCACCCTGAGAAATGCCAGGCCTGGCCACACGAGGGCAGCACGAACCCTGCGCTGTTCCCGCTGTTGAAAGGCAGGTGAGGGCAGGCCAGGTGTGTCAGGACCCTCACTGCCATGTTCCCCTCCTGCGGGGGGGGGGGGAGAGTTCGTGGCGGGGCTTCCCCCATCTTCTCTCTAGGCAGCCTTGGCTTCCTGTCCGCTCTCCATTTCTCAGGTCTTGCCCCCTTAAGGGATTCTTACCCATAGACGGCAAGGAGTAGGGGAAAGGTCACAACACGAAGGAAGCCCCACAAACATTTCCGGCCGGGCAGGGGGCAGAATAAAGGGGAGGGGCTGCGGCGCAGAGGCAGGGCCTCGCCTTGGGATGCAGAAGGCCCCTTGCAGCACCTGCAGCTACAGGGACCAGGCAGGCGGAGATATTGGGGGGGGGAGGCGTTGAGGGGGTCTCTGTAGACCGCCCCCCCCCACTTTTTAGATCCTGCAAGCTCCCTTGGAACTGGGACAGGGTGGTGGGTGCCCCCACAGAATGGCTGCTGCGGCCAAAAGGCAGGGAAGAGGTGTTGTTGGGGGGGGGGCGCAGAGGCAGGCCATGGCCCGGCCCCTCCGGGGGTCTCGTGCCGGACTTCCGGCCAGTCCAATCTCGTGGCTCGGCCGCGCACCCGTGATGCGCTCCCGGGCGAGCCTGAAGGGGATCTGGGGCGGCTGGAGCCGGCGGCGTGATGCGGAGGGGAGGGGGGCGGCGTCCCCGGGGTGGCTCTGAGCGCCAGGCAGCCCCCTCCCTCCCTCCCTCCCGGGCGTCCATCTGTCGGCGCCGCGGCGGCGGGGGCGGCTCTCGGAGGCTGCCTGTGCTGGGCTCCTGCGCGCGGCTCTCCCGGTGGGGGCGGCATGGCGGGGATCCGGCGGCGGGGCCGGGGCCGGGGCCGGGGTCGGCGGGGCCGGGCGGTGCTGGCGGCGGGGCTGACGCTGGCGGCGCTGCTCTTCTCGGCCACGGCCTTCGGCACGACGCACTGGTGCGAGGGGACTCAGCGGGTGCCCAAGCCCACCTGCGGCCCGCTGCGCCGCACCAACTGCCTCGACTACGGCGGCGGCGGCAGCAACGAGACCCGCGCCCCGCCCGCCGCCCCCGCCGCCCCCGGCCCGGTGCGCTACAGCTGGGAGACGGGCGACGACCGCTTCCTCTTCCGCGCCTTCCACGCCGGCATCTGGTACTCGTGCGAGGAGAACCTGCACACGCCCGGTGAGCGCCACAACGCCCGCCCTCGGGGCAGCCCGGGACTCAGGTGGGGGGGGGGGCGGGCCGGGCCGGGAAAAGCTCGGCGGCAGAAGGACCCCCCGGAGCAGGCGGGCTCGGGCGGTCCGGCCAGAGAGAGAGACTGGCCTGCTGGGCTCCCTGCTGCTCCGGGGGCTGGGGGGGGGGGGCAGCAAGGTCAAAGTCGGCTTGGCCCGGCGAGAACTCAGACCCCCCCCCCCCCTTGACTTGTTGATCAGGTGGGAGGAAATGGAGATGGCTGTTTTGGTGGGTTTTATTGGTTGTTTTCCATCATGGGCCTAAAAATACAGTTTGTTGTTGTTATTCTGGTATCCCAGTGGAAGTGGACGGGGAGGGGGGGGGCTATCTGCCCTCTGGCGAGTTGGCGGGTGGAGAGGAGGGCAAGAGGGGGTGCCAGGGGGCTCTGCGGGGGCCTTGATGCCTTGGTGGGGTGGGGGTCAGGAGGAGGCTGAACGGGGCTCTCTTTTTGGCCAGGTGAAAAATGCCGCAGCTTCATTGACCTGGCCCCGGCTTCGGAGCGAGGTGAGAGGGGCTCTCCGCCCCGGTATCCGGGGGGGGGGGGAGGCGGGGCGGGAGTGGCTGTGGGAGACACCTGTGGGAGTCACCTGGCTGTGGGAGTCTCCTCACAACTCTGAGGGGACAAGATGCTGTGCTCCTGTGGGTTGGGCTGCAGCCTCTTGGAGTGAGCTTTTGGGGGGGAAGGGGGGGCAGTCTCAACGGCCACCCCACTGAGGGATGGAGAGGCGGTGTGGGAGGGGCCGCTCCTGGTGCCGATGGGCCTCTTGTCCCGGCAGGGGTCCTGTGGCTCTCAGTGGCCTCTGAAGTGCTCTACATCGTCCTGCTGGTGGTGGGCTTCAGCCTCATGTGCCTGGAGCTGGCCCGCTCCAACCACCTGATCGATGGCCTGAAGCTCAACGCCTTTGCTGCCGTCTTCACCGTGTTGTCAGGTAGGGCGGGGGGGGGGAGCAGAGGGGGTCTGGTTTGCAGGCAGCAGGGGCCGGGGTCAGGCCCTGGCATTTCCCCTCCCAAAGGGTCAGGGGGGAGACCCTGGAGAGAGCAGGCAGGGCCAATCTCAAGGGAGGGACCAGTTTCTCGCGAGGAGGAGAGGAGCTCCGCTCTGTGGCGTGGGCTTCCTCCGGGAGGGGTAGCCACGTGAGCCTCTTGCAGCCAAAATCAGGAGTTGTAGCCGTTGAAAGACAAGCAGGCATTTTCTCGGCCCTGATCTGCCGCAAACACGGTCCGTGCCCTCCTGCCGCCAGTTTCTCTTCCTTGGGGGAGAGACCAATTTGGCTGCCGTCCGGGGCTTCTGGGGGGTTCCTTCTTCAGCCCCCGTGAATGCTCAGTGGTGACAGAGCTCATCTCCAACACACACTCTTAAGCATCAAGTCTTGTTGCTGTCCTGCTCTCACTGCCGTCCACTCCCGCTCTCTCCCACCCCCCTTCGCGGTCTCTAGGGACAAGGATGTCTGGGGGGGGGGGGCTGAGGAGCTGTTGCTGCTGGCCAGAGAGGCCTGGCTGGCCTGGGGCCTGCTTGCTGCAGCTGCCTGTCTCCCGCAGGGCTGCTGGGGATGGTGGCTCACATGATGTACACGCAGGTGTTCCAGGTGACGGTCAGCCTGGGGCCGGAGGACTGGCGGCCACACTCCTGGGACTACGGCTGGTCCTTCTGGTGAGTCTCCTTCCCACCCTCCTGGGGGGGGGGGCTGATGGAAATGGGAAGGAGCTTCATAAACTGTCTCCCCTCGCCCCCCCCCATCTCAGGCATGGGGGTGGTGGTGAGGGGGCAGCTGCTGCGCCTGGGGCCTTTCTTCAGCCGGGGCTGGCTGCAGTTGCCCTGCCCTCCCCTGCCGCCCTCGGCCCCTGGTGGCACAGCTGGGGCTGCTGGCTCAGAGCTCTCCCCCCCCCTCCCCTCATGTCCTGCCAGCCTGGCCTGGGGCTCCTTCACGTGCTGCATGGCTGCTTCGGTCACCACCCTGAACTCCTACACCAAGACCGTCATTGAGTTCCGGCACAAGCGCAAAGTCTTTGGGCAGGGCTTCCCAGAGGAGCCCACCTGTCCGGCGGCCCCGGAGCCTGCCCAGTTCCTCCACGAGAGGTCAGTGGGAGCAGGAGGGGGGCCAGGGGGCCCTTTTCCAGTCAGGACTCCTCTGCAGACGTCTGGGGGGCCCTTGTGGCCTTCCAGGCACTGGGGGGGAGCCACGGGGCCCTTGCCTGTAGTGGCTGCCAGGGCTCTTTGGGAGCCTGAGGCGGGGGGGGGGGGGGGTGTGGAGCCAGGACAGCAGCTGCCAGGGCCAGAGAGACCCCTCTGCAGAGAGGGGGGGAGGGAAGGGACTGGAGGGTGGTGGGGTGGGGGTGCTGAGCTGCTGGGGCGAGACATCTCACTGCTGCTGCTGCTGTGCTCGTTCCCCGTGGAGGGACCTGGTGGTTGGGAGCGGAGCCTGGGGGGGGGGGGCAGGATCGCTCACGCGATGCTTCTGGTATGGCGAGGGCCCCATCCTGCCTCCCTGCCCTGATCGGCCCCCCTGTGAGGGGTCGGGGCTGTTTGTTCCTGTTCTTTTGCAGTTGATGAAAGAGGAAGGCGGGCGAGGGCCACTTATGCCATCTGTGGGGGGTGGGCTCATAAGCCCCCCTCATTTCTGTGCAGTGAGTCCCACGGTCGTGGGGGCACACAGGGGATGGGGCGGGCACATTCTTGTACTGAACATGCAGAGGCCAAATAATTTCAGGCAGCTTTGCTTTTAAAAGGGCATGAGATGACTTGGGATACCCCCCCCCAAGAGGCCCTCTGCCCTGCAGTGTCTTTTGTTTATTTATATTTATATTATATACCGCCCTCCCCCGAAGGCTCAGGGCGGTTGAGAGGGATCAGGACGTGGCCAGTCCTGCCACACAGCCGGCTGCTGGGAGTGGACGTGGCTGGCTGCCGACCTCCACCTGCTGCCCTGTTTGTGAGGGAGGGAGGGGGGGGGAGGAGACTGCCGGGCTCCTTCCTTCTCTTGACACCCTTGTGCCCTGCTGGCCTGGGGGGTGGGGTGGGGTGGGGTCTTCCCCTGGGCCTGGGTGCAACTGGTCTCTTCTGTTTTCCAGGCTGGAGGAGGAGAGGGATGAGGCGGGGGCCGTGAGGTTAGAGTGCCTGCGAGGGGGCTACTCCTCCAATCGTAAGTGAACCCCCTCTCTCGGGGGTCTCTCTTGCATGCAGACTCCGGGATGGATGCTGATGGACGGTCCTGGGCAGGAGGTGCCCCTGAAGGTGGAGGCTGGGCCTCATCCAGAGGGGGTGGGGGACATCTCTCTCTCTCTCTTTCTCCCCTTCAGGGCTGCACAATACCTTGCTGTGACGTCCCCACAGACAGCAGGGGGTCCCAGCAGTGGCCCGGAGCAGCCCTGCTCGTCCTCCCTGTCGAGGTCTTCCGCCAGCTCAGCCAAGCTGTCCTCGGAGGCCCCCAGCCGGCTCTCCTCCCCTGGAGCCAGCGGTGCGGCTGCAGCCACGGCTTCTCGAGGGGCCGCTGAGTCCCCGAACGCGAGTGGCCGGCAGAGGGCACCGGGAGCAGCAAGGCCCGGCCTCAAGGCACTGCAGGCAGCCCAGCGGAATCCCAGCCCGGGGCCCGGCCCAGTCCCCCTGCGGCCAAAGGCCCTGTGGGCAGGCACCACGCTCTGTCTGGCCGGCCGAGTGCGTCGGTCTGCCCCCAAAGGCGACCACCGGCCGAGACGCCCCGAAGGGCTGAGCCCCCCAGATGGATGCGTGCAGTTTGCCAACAAGGGGTCCGGCCCAGGAGGGGAAGAGGATGCTCGCCGCAAGAGGTGAGTGTCGGGGGAGCTTGCCGGCACTCCGAGGGCCTTCGGCTGGCGAGCTTTCTGGCCAGACCCCCCTCTCAGTGCCCCTGCTCAGCTGCCTCCTCTCCCCCAGCAGCTTTGTCACCCGGCGGGAGTTCCTGACGGTGGAGCGGGAGCTAGAGCAGGTGCAGGCGGAGCTGAAGTGCCTGCGGTGGCAGGTGAGGCACATGGGCAGAGAGGGCGCCCAGCCGCTGGCGGAGGAGCCCAAGCGCTACAACGGCTACACCTGGACGGAGCTGAGGGCCATGGTGCAGCTGGAGAGGGATCCCTACCAAGCGGCCCGCACCATCCTCACTGCCCTCTGCAGCGAGAAGCCCCTCCACCAGCCCCACAGCGACCCGGAGCTCTACAGGGTCTACAGCGGGATCCTGCAGAGCGTCTTTCCTGGCCTGCAGGGGGAGAAGGAGACGGCAGCCACAGCCGAAAGGGACTCCGGAGGAGGAGGAGGAAGCCCAGGGACTGCCGGGCCGTGGAGGGAGGTGTCCCAGACCAGCTCGGTGCTGGAGATTTTCCAAGAACTGCTCCATGGGGCAGGCCCTGGCCAGCAGGAAGAAGGCTCTTTGGCGTGACCCCAAGTGCCAGCAGCGCTCCCAGCTGGCCGGGAAGGGGCGTCACAGCTGCTGGTGTTGTGCCTGGCCCCAAAGCCCTTGCTTTTTGGAGAAGAAGCAATAAAGGTGATGCTTCGGAGTGGAGTCTGGCTTTCTAGAGTAAACCCACTTGTGTTGAGGGGGAGTTCTCAGCCATCCTCTGAGGCTGGGCATCCCACATGGCCCCTCTGGAGCCTGGTGTTTTGTAGCCCCTGTGGGGGTCCTGCCACAGCATGAATGAAGCCTGCATCATCCTGTAGGGGCTGCACAGGGGGCTGAAGCTCATGGTGCCGTAGCCTATGACTTCCCCACCACTACCCAGAAATGGTGCTTGGGGGCCAAGCACCGGGGGGGGGGGCAGGGGTTGAACTGAGAGTGGGGCCAGGAAGTGTCCGAGCCCCTCCTCTGAGGAGGGGGTGTCAAACCAAATTACGGCTTTTTGGAGACACCAGAAGTGACCTTGAGGGCCGGAGGTGAGAAGCCCCCTCTCCCCCCACCCCAAGAGGAAGAAGCTGGACTTTGCAGAGCAGTCAGGATCCCTTCCCATGAATAGCTTTAATAGAGATCTGCATCAGATTAAAAAGTCCACCTGCTGGTCCATGTGCAGAGGGGGGGGGGGGTGGCATCTAGGCGGGGTCCGGGGGGCGCTCCAGCAGCCAGCTTGGAGGGACTCTGGACGAGGCGCAGTTTGGGCTCCACCTGCCTCCAGTCACGGCCTGGCCCTTCGCAGAACTCCTCTGTCTTGCATGCAGGTTTTGGGACGAAGGGCTAGAGGGGAGGGGGAAAGCTTACTTTGAGGGCCTACAGCCCCTTGCCCTGGGAGGGGACTTGGGCACAGGTTGTGCACTGGTCAAAGATGGGACATTGGCCCCTGAGCCCCCGCAAGCAGACTGAAGAACGAATGGCGGAAGAGCCCAGCCCACCTCACCTGGGTCCGCCACCACTGGCCTTCTCTTGGAGCACGCAACAATACGATTGTCATCCATGAGCCGCACGTCCTGATCCTCTATGTGATTGCTGGGGAGGAAAAAGCAGAGAGCGCCTCAGGGCAGGAGGGGGCAGATGGAACGGGCTCTTTGCACTGCCTGGAGGGGTGAGCAGCCTGCCCTATCAGCTGGGGGGGGGAGAAGACAGAGACTGGGGGCAAGGCCAGACCCCTCCCTCACGTGTCCTGCCCAGAGCCCTGGTACAGATGGCCATTGGTGGCTTCCTTCCCCGCAAACACCCCCCCCCCCGAGTACCCACCCACTTAGAGAATTACGAATGAGTTCCTTGAGCAGGGAGGACTGCAGAGACAGATGGGTGAGGGCCTCCCCCCGCCTGCTGGGGACACATACACTGCCCCGAAGGCTTAACTGGCAGTAAGGGGTCAGTGCCACAGGCTGCTCTGAAATGAGCTCCCACCCGCTCTCCTCCCAGGCAGTAGTCCTGGAGGGCAGGCTGCCTTGAAGCTGTCCAGGAGGGGCCTGACTCCTGACCTGCCCACGGGCACAGGACTGGCCACAGCCCAGGCAGAAGGCTGGGTGCATGGGCGGAGGAAGGGAGGGAAGAGGCCTTGGGGCCGGAGGGAAGGACTGAGTAAGTTTCTCAGTGGTTCTCCTCTCCGCGGCAGCAGCCTTCCAAGGACGGGAGGCCTCCGTGCTTGAGCA
The DNA here is from genome assembly GCF_049243985.1 of Paroedura picta. NCBI lineage: Eukaryota > Metazoa > Chordata > Lepidosauria > Squamata > Gekkonidae > Paroedura > Paroedura picta. Next base: position 6,322,615 of record NC_135385.1, on the reverse strand, counting down.
CAGCGCTCTGCCCCGGAAAGCCCACCCTGAGGACCAGGCAAGCCCCACCTGAGGACGGTGTTCTTTTCCCGGCAGCAGATCTTCTCGTCGTCCGTGAAGAGCACGGTGTGATAGGGGACGACTGGCTGGCAGGTGGGGAGGATGCCCTGGAGGAGGTGCCCGGCCATGTCCAGGATCCCATTGTACACAAGCAGGTCGTCCACCAGGAGCTGCACACAGAGGAGACGGGACGCTGGTTAGGGCATGTAGGGAGCGGGGAAAGCTCCCTGGGGGAGGGGGTGGGGTCTGGGCCTTTGCTACCAGGCCGGCCCAAACCCAGAGCCTCTCCCCAGACAGGCCACAAAACAACGTGCCCCAGGGGGTCACGCAGCCTTCCCAGTGAGGCCGAGGGCTTACTCCAAACTCTTTTACTCCTCGGTGCGGAGTCTTTGCATAATTCCACAGCTTGATCATGGAGACTGCAGTCGGCAGATCAAAGATGACGTACACCCGATTCACCTGCCATCCAAGAGAGTCACGAGAAATACAATCCTGCTTGCGTCCCTGCACTGAATTCCAGAGGGCTGGAAAATACAGCTCAGGCAGAGAGGAACACAGCTGTCTGAGCGGGGGGGGGGGGGGGCTGTCGTTTGCCTTGACATTGACTCTCTGGGACTGAGGAGGCCACTTTCCGTGGCCCCGTCTCCTCAGGTGGTGTCCTGCTCCAGACAGGAAGGCCCATGGCTCTGGCACCAGAGGGCTTGACTCGCAGCCTCAGAGCAGGAAGCCAGACCGGGCAGGGGGATGTCCAGGCTTCCCGGAGCCCACCCATACACAGAATTATGGGGAGATGCTCACTGTGGGGAGCCAGGAGGGCCCCATCCCGCCCCAATTGTGTTCAGGCACCCACTAGCCAGCAAGCGCGCAATCAGCTTACCAAGCCGGGGAGAATGGGCGCCAGCCACATGTGCCTTCCGTCATTGGCGTCGTTCACCCCGTCAATGAGCTTGTCTGGGGTCCGGACGTCTCCGCGGACCCCGTCCAGGATGTTGACGCTGTCTGGGAAAGCTGCAATGTCTGAAGCGAAATGTCATCAAGGGTAACAATGTCGGAACCAACATGCCCAGCCCAGAACACGCTGAGCTTCATCTCAGGCAGAGAGGCCCAGCGAGAAAGGGGGAGAGCCTGTGCTCTATCAGGACAAAGAGCCATTCTTTGCTGGAGGAATTCTTTGAAGAAAGAAGGGGGAGGCTTGGAATAACAGTCTAATAACAAATGAACACATGGCCGCCACACCCTCTGGGTTCTGTCAGGCGGGAAAGGATACTGTTCTCATTGAGAGGAATCTTCTCTCCACGGTGGTTATACAGCTCCAGCCCGTTCAAGCCGATGTAATACGGATCACCCCAGCTGGTGAGTAGTTGGAACTGGAAGATGACTGGAGAAGGAGGTCAAGGACAGAAGGGGGCCTTGAGGATGGGCGGGGCGGGGCCTGCTGGCACTCCATGGGGGGGGGGGATTCACGCAAAGCCCAAGGGAGTCCATCCTCCCCCCCCCCCCAGTCTCCAAGGAGGGCACGGGAGCCCTGCCAGACCTGGGGCAGAGTCAGGGGGGCCCTTAGCAGCACTTCTCTCGGCCTGCTGAGCCCTGGGAAACGGTGCCCGAGAAAAGGATACAGCCACAAGGCATCCAGGGGGCTTCGTAGTCCATGCTCGCTTGTTCCGCCTTCTTCATTTCCACCCTGCCAAAGGAGAGAAGACTGTAGCCACAGTGCCCCAAAGCAGCAGCAGAGCCCGAGGACCCCTTCGTGGCTGGAGCGACAGGTGGGCTTACCTCTCAAAGGGTGGAGCGGTGGGGAGGCCCTTCAGGTAGTCCGCAAAGAGGATCTCCTGGGCAAAGTCGAAGTGGCAGTTGCCGGGACCCTTGCGGATGAGGAAGCCCCCCGGGGGGGAGACACAAGTGCCGTCCAGCGACACGTGGACCACCTTGGCCTGCGGGAGGCAAACGGAGCCTGGCTTGAGTGCTGCCCCTCCGGAAAGGCCCTCCAAACACCCCAGGCCTGCCTGCCTCGCGGCCTCGGGCTCACCCCGCGGTACGTGTCCTCGGGAGATTTGTTGTAGTTCCAGATGCGGAGCCCAGCAATGTCTTCGGCTCTGTGGAACTGGATGAGGAGCCGGTGGTCTTCTCCGAGGCGGAAGGGAACCAGCCACATGTGGTCATCTTCCATCGTGATGTTGATCCCGTCGATCAGCCTGGGGGAAGCAGCACACCTGTCTGAGGCAGCCGGACTGGGGAGCATGCCACAACCTCCAGGGGTTGGCAGGGAGACGGGCTGAGGTGCTCCCTAGCACCAGGCAGACCAGGGGCACCGCACGGGTGGGGGCTTCCCGGGCTTCTGCTGCTCAGGCTGACCCGTCTTGGGAGCGTTCTGCCCAGCCCAGCCCAATCTTCAGATAGGGAGGCACAGAGCATTGGCAGTCTTCTGGGGCAGCATCAAGCCCCCCCAACCCCAGCTTGGAAGAGGGGCCTGCCTCGGCCTGTTTGAGAGGAAGCTGCTTCGGGCTGCTTCTCCCAGAAGCATCCTGACCGGATTCAGCAAACCAAAGTTGCAAGAGGGTTGGAATCTCCGGGTTATTTGGGGCCTTTCGAGCCTACCCCACCCTCCAAACCCAAGCAACGTCAACATTTCAGGCCCCTCCTCCACCCCCCAACTCTCCCCAGGGGCAAGACTCACTTGTCTAAGGTCCGGGAATCCTCGGTGTACTCTGCTAGGTCGTTCAGGTCTCGAGGGGAAGCTGAGAGCTGGTCCAGGGCCACGGGCAGAGCCTGCCCTCCCGTCCCGACCACCTCCAGCCCCGTCAGTCCCAGATAATGCGCATCTCCCCAGGAGGCGGTGAAGTTCAGCAGAAGGCCTGGAGCAGAGGCAGAGGCCAGACAGGCTCAGCGGGCAGCTTACAAATCAGCGTTCAGCGCTCTCTCGCTCCAGGGAGAGCTTGGGCAGTCACCTCCCAAAGGGAATGGCCCTCTCCCCCTGGGCAACGGGGGAGGGAAGGGAAAGGAAGGACTTACACTTTCCGGTGTAGACCCCTGGTTCCTTGGTCATCGCCTCTGGGATGGACTCTGGAATGGAGCTTTGCTCTTGGCTCTGCAAGGAAGCCAGAGTGCCCTGGGCTGCAAGGGAGCAGCGGGGAAACCTCTTCCCTTTGCCCCAAACCCTGCTGGGCTGCTGATCTGTGCACAGGGTGCCCAAAGACATGCCCCACCCTTCCAAGGCCCGAGGGAGCCCTGCAGTCCACTCGGCCCAAAGGCATCTGGAAGGAGGAAGGAGCAGGGTACCCTGGGAGAGAACTGCCCTCCCCCCACCACTTTCTCTCAGGAGCACTGTGCCCCCCTCCCTCCCTCCCTCCCTCCCCAGCTATACTGAAACCCCCCTTCTGACAGCTCCCCCTTCCACAAAGCCCTTCTCATTCTCATTCCCTACCTGTTGGTTTTCGGCCCTTGAGCCAGCTTGGGTGAAGGGCCTTTCGTCCCCTTCCCCGTCAGCCGTTCTTGGCCTTTTCAGCTCTTCCTCGTACCGCAGGCTGCACACGCTCTTGGCTTCCTCGTCGTAGCTCTCGTCATAACAGAATATGGCCTCCAAAATATCGTCCTCAGTTGTGAACAAAATGGTGTCTCCAAATTGCTCTGGAGCTGAAATTGTCAACTCTATGGTGACAACACGTTCAAGTCCACAATGCCAAGAGCTAAGGTGTCTCCCCCCCACCACCACCAACCCCCTTATTCTGCAGGCAGGACTCACTGCGGGAGACCCAGGGCTCCACGCCTCCTTTCTAACACCTACTGAACACAAACAAACAAGCACATGCCGGCCTCTCTGTCGGGGGGGGGGCAGGGGGGAGAAAGAGAGAGAAAGGGAAAGAGCCGGCTGTGGAAGACACAAGAAAGGCTAAGAAAGCAGCCAGAGATGATCCAGGAAGGCCGAATAAGCTTGGTGGGAGAGGAATAGGAAATGCAGCCTGGGAGGAATTCCCTTCCAGCACAAGGAGAACCTTTCCTGTTCTCGGGCCGAGGGAGATAACAGGCAAACAGCCCTCGGCTTCACGACGCCTGCCCTGAATCACCTCCTCCCCCCACCCTGCTTTCCAAAGCCAACTGTGTTGCACCGAGGGGAGGGAGGGAGGGAGGGAGGGAGGGAGGGAGGGAGGGAGGGAGGGAAGGAAGGAAGGAAGGAAGGAAGGAAGGAAGGAAGGAAGGAAGGAAGGAAGGAAGGAAGGACGGCCTGCACACCTCCATAGAGGGCCCCAGACGCCTTGGCAATTTCGCCTTTGAAGATGCATTGCCCGTCGAGAAGCACAGCAATGTCCTTGACGCCCCGGAAGGAGTGGATGCGGGACTTGTTGTAGTTCCAGATGCGAATCATGGCCAGAGCACAAGGCTTCTCAAAGTCTAGCCAGATGTCGTGGGACTTGCCGGGGGTGAAGGGGGCCAGCCAGAGATGCATGTCGTCTTGAGTCCGGTTCACCCCGTCCAGCAAATTGGCCACCACCCGGGGGTCTTTGCCGTAAGCGGGCAAGACGTTGATATCGGGCGGGTTGGCCCTGACCTTGGCGATCGGAACGGGCCGCCCTTCGGAGCTGAACAGCTCGATCCCGTTAAGGCCCACGTAGTGCCGGTCTCCCCAGGTCGACCGGATGGCTATTCTCAAGCGCTGCCCGAAAGGCAGAACGGGGATCTTGAACTCATCCCCCTCGTCCAGCTCCAGGAGCCTTTCTCCTTGTGGCGGCGATGTGCGGGTGGCGCCGGGATCCTGCGCCTTGAGAGGGGTCTCTCCTTGCCGGCTGATCTTCTGCTGATGGAGGAATTCGTCCAAGATGTCGCCTTGGAAATCCATGTTGGAGATCCGGCCACGGTGGGAGTGATTGAACTGCAGGAGGGAATTCCAGGACTCCTGCAGCATGTGCTCCTGGGCACTGCCCCACTTGGCCCGAGAGGCCCTCGTGCCCTTGGAGGAGGGGGGCTCGTCTGCGAGGGAAGGAGGGAGGGAGGGAGGCAGGATTAGTCCCCAGGGCTGCCCTCGCTCAGCCGTTCCCAAGGACCCCACAAAAGGAGCCGCCTCACCCAGAATCAGGCCAGGGTCCCAAAGGAGAGACTTGTCCCTCCAGGGTCTCAGGGAGGGAAAGGTCTTCCACATCCCCAACAATCGGGCCCTTTTTAACCAGAGATGCTGCCGCCAGGGATTGAGCCTGGGACTCCTGCATGCCAAGCACACAGCCACAGCCCCTCCCCTCTGGAGACGTTAGGGGGTAAGTACAGGAAAGTCACGCCCAGGGACAACACGTGCTCAGGTATGTTTTCAGGAAGGACCCTGCATCCAATCCACATAGGGCCTTCAAGGGAAGAACCAGCACTTTGGATTTTGCCAGGAACAAACAGATCTTACTGCCCAGGGGTGACACCATCTCACCCTGGCAGTAAGCAACCTGCTGCATCTATCTGGGGCCAAGGGGAGTTTCTGGCTAGCCCCATCTCTTGCAGTAATTTCTCACTTACCTCTGTCGCAGGGAGCTTCCTCTCTGCCCCAGTCGTTGTTGGAGTCCTCCTGGCCTCTCTTTCTCCCCAGAGGAACGTGCTCGGGCGTGTCGCTGGACTTGCCGGACAGCAGATGGAGCAAATCCAAGTTGGCAGCAAACTCCCCTCTTCCTACTGCTGGCAGCTTCACGTCAGTGTCTGCAGGCCCACCGCAGCCTTTCTCAGACTCAGCCGGAGGGAGACGGGGGTTCTCGCCCATTGCTTCAAGGGAGACCCTCCTCCTGTTCTCAGGGGGCAGCTGGACTCTGAAGTCGGATTCCAGCCACGAAGGCAGCTTTTCTGTGCCAGAGCAGGATTTGCTCTTGGCCAAGGGAGAGGGCAGAACTGGAGTACTTTTCCTGCTGGAGAGCTTGTCCATTTGCTTGCTCAGGGACAATTCATCGTCGGAATGGACCGGCTCTGGGCTCTCTGGAGAGGAAGAGCTCTTCATGTCTACCGTGGAAGCATGGGGGTCTGAAGGCACTGGGGGATATCCTTTGCCCGCCACAAGGTTGAGCGTGGTTTTGGTTTCCTCGGGGCAATTTCCCTCTGCAGCAAAGCTCGGACTGAACAAGGGCCTGCCCGACTGCTGGCTCCAAGCCCCTCCGTCCTGTTTTTCCAGCAGAGGAGGGTTGCTCTGCTGGAGATCGATGGTAGCACTGTCCTCAGGATCAGTCGTTCCGCGGCTTTTGGGCAATTCTCCCGTGAAGATCAGGCTTCCGTCCACGTAGACAGCAATGTTCCTGGCTCCTACATCGAGGTCCTGGAAGAACAGGGAAGGGCCATCAGCTCCTTTTGGCTTATAAACATGCATTTCCTTCCGTCTCAAGGAGCCCCGAGGGAGAGCCCATTCATGCGGGACGTTTCTAAAAAGTAGCCCCCAAGCTTTTTGCTCGTGGCCCATGCCACTGGACTTTGCAGAACCTCTTCCCGGGTCATCCTGCATGTTGGGTACGGAGGAGTGGCATCCCAGCTGGCAGATTCCCAGCAATCCCTGCCACTGAACAGACTGCTTGCCAAGCCCTTCCTGCCAGGGCCCCAAGCCAGCTTCTCTGAGGAGCTCAGAGGGGGGCACGGAAGACCATGAGTCAGAAAGGACAGAGATCAGCTCCTCTGTAATCCAGCATGGGAAATCTGCTTTGCCTCAGCAGCGGGAGCTGTTCTGAACAAGACTCCCCAGAGCAGTTCTCTGAGAGAATTTCAGGGCAAGCAGATAGCTGCCCCTCGCCACAGGACACAAAAGACGCATGATGATGCTTAAACCTGCCAGCATAGCATGGAACTGATTCGGTGAGTCCAGGTGGAAGCCTGGCTAGATCTCTGTGGCAGCAACAAGGAGGAATGTTTCAGCAGCACAAGGGAACACAAACAAAGTCACAACCACATGGATATGAGCAGCCCTGCGCCCCCAGTCCTGCTCAAAGGGCTGCTAGCTCTCTGGCGTTTCTGAAGACCCCATCTTGAACTGGGTATTTGGCACTGAGCAGCCAGGGCAAGAACGTGGAGTGCTTAGCAGATCCTTTTCTCCCTCCCTCACCGGGAGGGAGGGAGGGAGGGAGGGAGGGAGGGAGGGAGGGAGGGAGGGAGGGAGGAAGGAAGGAAGGAAGGAAGGAAGGAAGGAAGGAAGGAAGGAAGGAAGGAAGGAAGGAAGGAAGGAAGGAAGGAAGGAAGGAAGGAAGGAAGGAAGGAAGGAAGGAAGGAAGGAAGGAAGGTTCCCTTCCTGAAAGGGGCTCCAAGAAAGAAGCAGTCACTTACGCCAAGGAGGGGTGCCTGGTAATTCCAGATTCTGATCCTGGATAACCCGAAGTCACCTGACAGGCTGGGGTTCCGGAGCACGAAGTAGAGCTGCACCGGCGGCTGGAAAGGGCAGGTCCAAGAGCAGGGGTCCTGGCTGGCCTGCAGGAGGAGGAGGAGGAGGAGGAGGAGGAGACTCTCTCTCACCCAGAGAGTCCAAAGACAAGGAGGTGCCCCTCTGCGTTCACCAGAAGCCGCAGCCTCTGGGGAGGTCCAGGCTGGGCCGTGAAGACACCGGGCAACCCAGGAGACCAATAAGCACATTAATCCGCTTAGCAGCATGGCAGGATCTTCAGGGGACAATTATGCACAGCTTAAGAGGGAGGCCGGCGTTTCAGGCTGACCTTCCAAGGCGTCTCCAATGCACCAGCTGGCACTTAAGCGGAACACTGCATGGGAAGCAGCTTCCTGGCTTTTCTGCAGGCTCCTTGTGCACCTGCGTTTCACGCCCAGCCAAGCCAGCCACCCAACCAGCTTCCCTCAAGCCTCCGTGGCCAGGAAGCCGCTCGCCAGTATCCCAGCCAAGCAGAGAGGCCAGCAAACCACAGCCTTTGCCTGTCCACCAAAGAACAGGGCCCAGGATGTGGCGGCCGAGCGGCAGCCAGAGGGCCTCACCCGCAGGTTCCTGTTGACCAGGCAGCAGAGGTCTCCAGGTGAGTCAGCGTGCCGGATGTCCACGTCATGAGGAGACACAAACACTTTCCGGCCGTGCAGGTCAAAGAACTCCACTTCCGCCAGCCCCACCCGCGGGGCCGCCCCCCAGTTGGAGAGGATCTCCAGGGTGACGTAAATGGCATCCCGGATTTCTCGCACCGATTCCAGCCGGTCCTGGAAGGACAGAGGGACACATGTCTTGAACCAGGAGGCCGCACCTGGGCGGTGCCAAATGGCTGCTCAAGGGGGAGAGGCAGAGGCACAACAGACCCCCTCCCTCCCCAGCCTGCTTCACGCACAGCAACAGAAGCATTCATGGGTGCTGTCCAAGAAACCTAATGGCAAACGTTCCTGCTTCCACCGGGGCCAGAAATGCTGATAGCTCGCCATTAATTAGCTTCTCTTGGGCCAGACTCCAGAGGCCTTTGGGGCTCATCCTGCTGCCCTCTCCAAGCTCTGACAGCTGCTGCGCTCCAAGCTAAGAGGATTACCAGGCTGGGCCCTTCTGCAGCGGAAGCCTCATTCCCAGCCACGATTTGGGGCTCCGGCTGGATGGAATTGGGAACCGCAGCATCAGGGAAGGCCGAGGGTCTCTCCTCAGCCTCTCGAAGCACTTTCAGGAGCTTCTTCTGTGGCCTGGAAGAGGAAGAACGACGCTCAGAGAGGGGCTCCTGACCCAGACACGGGCAGATCCTTCTGGCCCACATGTGTGCGGGGAGGCCACTGGGGTTCAGGTTCTCTGTGGATGCAGGAGGAGGCAGCTCTGGGCAGCTGCAACAAAGGCCCTCGTCAGAAGCAGGCCTGGCAGCCAACCAAGCGAGGGATCCAGACCTGCCCCACAGAAGCTTTGAGGAGTTTCTTTCCTGGGGATGTGACCAGCCAAACTCCCAGGCAGCCTGGCTGCCACTTTTTGACCTATACGCGGAGCCCTCCCAGGGCTGCTCCGACTCCCCACGGGGCTCTTCAGCCTTCCAAGAGGAGGCACACGCAGCAGCATTTACACTCACACCCACTCAGTCCTGCCCTTCTGCGGACCGGATCCTGAGAGGACCCTTGTACCAAGGGACAGGAAACATCACAAGCAATTATGCCCCGTGGGAAGCAGCATCCCGTTCAAATGCCCCCCACCCCCTCCAGTGCAAGCACAAAGGCTTTCGGCCCCAGCCCCCTCAGCCACCTGTTTCCCACGGGGCCCATCAAGTCGACAGGTGTGGAGATTTTTCTTCCTTCTGGTTGCCTCGGGGAAGCCTCGGTGGCTGCAGAAGCGGAGGGCCCCTGCATGAGGGGAGAGGGGAAAGAGCCTTCAGAGCCTGGACCAGGAACGAGACAGGCAGGCAAAAGACAGAAGGCGCCCTGGGGAGTCTCTTGGCAGGCACAGCTTGAACGGCCTGAATAGCACGACAGCTGGGAGACACAATTAAGCGGCCATTCAACCGTGAAGAAAGGACAAGTCACAGCCGTATCTATCAGCATTCTACAGGCAGGTGTAGTTCCATCAGGGGGACAGAGTCCGGAATCTGAGCGAATAATGAAGCATTTAAAGGACTTAAAATCTGCCTTGCAATACGGAGAGCCTGGCAGGACCCTGTCTGAACCTTGCCCCTGGGACTGGGAGATGCCCAAAAGGGCTCCAGAGCCTTCTTGCAGGGAGGGAAGGTCTTGCACCATTCCTGAGTCTTCCGGTCCTTTCACCTGAGCTACTGACGTCCCGGACATCTGATTAAACCTCCGCTGTGGTTATGAGAATTAGGTCTCGGTGTGTGTCATGGTTGGTTTCCCCCTCTTTATGCTATTCTGACTGAGCAGGAATATCAGGGCTCTCTCAGCCTCACCCCCCTCACAGGGTGTCTGTTGTGGGGAGAGGAAAGGGAAGGCACTTTGAGACTCCTTCAGGTAGAGAAAAGTGGCAAATAAGAACCAACTCTTCTTCTTCAGTAATATCGGGGCTCTCTCAGCCTCACCCACCTCACAGGGTGTCTGTTGTGGCCCTAAGGAGTCCCAGAGTGAATGCCTGGTGGCCTGCCGGAGGGGGGGTGGCAAAGGGCTGCCTGACACTGACCTCTGCGGGGGCTGCTTGCTCCAGCCGGGAGAGGAGCTCCTTCGGAAGGGTCTCGTTCTCCACTTGCACGGCTCGCAGGACAAGGGCGGCAGAGTGGGCTGGGTCCTTCTTCTCGCACGGGGTCTTTCGTGTGGCAGAGAGAGGCCTTTCTGAGCGGCTGGTTGGCCCTGGCATCCGAAAGAGCAGAAGACACCCGAGGGTCACATTCTGAAAGCACAAAGCGCCACAGGATGTCCTGCCACACCCACAAGACCAGGCATTGCGACTGAGACACTCAGGAGGCATCGGAAGGAAGTGCAGCCCCAGGCTCAGGCCACGTGGCACAGGCAGAGGGGCGTTCTCAAGGTCTGCCCACCACACAGTCTAAACAGTCCTCTACAGAGCCACGGACTATCCGGCATCAGCTGCACTCCATGAGCCAAAAACCTGCCTGGCCCCACAGAGAGCAGGTCAAGCAACAGAGGGACACAACCAGGCCCAGCGAGCAGGACATCACTCTGCCAGGCGAGGGAACGCAGGCAGGGGGAGGGAGCTCAAAAACTGCAGGAGCCCTGCAACAGAGAAGGAAAGCCCGGCTCATCCAGAACCAGATGCTAGACACAACTAGGAGGAATAAACCCACTACCCTGAATAAGACACTCATACTTAGAGGTTTACAAACGGAGGGGGGGGGAGGCAGATGCAGACAAGCAGTGACCCCTGGGATGTGTCTGTGCAAACGTTAAGGCAAAAGAGAGAAGCAGGAAGAGAAAGATCTTGGTAGCTGAGGCAGCTAAGAGCAAAGGCATAGGGGGAGGGGGGGGGGCTGGGCCAGATCCAGAGGGAGGGTGACTTTTCATGTCGGTGTCCCAAGGGCCAGGACAGCTCTTGGCATCTGTCTCACCAGGTGGTTCTGTTATGAGAACTCGTCAGCAGGGGAAAGGCGGCTTCTGGCAGAGAAGATGCTCCTGAGCCCATTCCACATCCCCTTCCCTCCTCTTGAGGATGTGCTTTGACAGGCCTGGGAAGGAACTGGAAATCTCCCAGCTGCCCCTTTCGGCCTCCCTCTCAGCCGGCGCTTGCCCTGGCGCCCCTGCTGCTGCCCTGGGGGGTGGAGCTGAGCATCTCCCTTACTGGCGAGGTCTGCTTCCTGTCCTCCCTGCTTCAGGCACCCGGCCGAGAGCGGGCGGGCAGTTTTGCTCTTCACCATCACAGGCTTGGTTGGGATGTAGGCTTCCGCATTCAACCTCCTTTTAGCAGAAAGCACACGCTCCTTATTCAAGTCTGTGGGGAAAACCAAACCGAAAAGGTGCCGTGTTCAGCTGACTCTGAGAAATGGAACAGGGAAAAAGGCCTGCAGAGGAAGGCCCCAGGAGCCCTGGGGTGACTCCTCACCTGCAGGCCCTTGACAGGCGCCCTTCTAACGCTGCCGCCAGCACTCCTCTCTGGATTGTGCGGAAGCACAGTGTTTGTGTGGCAGGTGAGGAGACCCACAACGCAGCGCCCCCAAACCCACCAGAGGACAACCATACGAGCTCTTGAGAAGCTGACATCCGTTTTACTTTATCTAAAACTAGCAGCGTTTCAAGATGGAGCTACGGATTTCTCTTCCAGCAGCCTAAAAATATTCTCTTTCCTCACTGGAGCTGATACAACCCCTGATGTTGAAGACCTCTCTAAAGGAGACTGCAGTCCTGCTGCGGGGTGAGTAAAATCCCAGACTCACTTGGAGAGTTTGCCTTGGATTCCAGCACAACAAGTGAATCGCCCTTGGACAGACTGCAGCAGCTTTTCCCCGCCACTGGAGAGGTAGTGGCAGCCCGGAGAAAGGACTCGGAGCTCTCCTGGGAAGCTTCCACTGACTTTTCCATAATGGGGAGCTGAGCAGGCACCTCCTCTTCCACAGAGTCTGAGTCCTCCCCGCCAGAGCAGTCCAGAGAGGCAGAATCCACACCTTCTTCTTCCTCCATGCTGTCCTGGCTCACGTCCAAGCTCTGCTGGAGATCCTGGCAAACATTCCAAAGAGGATGGTCAGCAATATCACACAGAGGCTGGGCCACTCTCTCCCCCTTGACAGCCGTCACTCTGCCCCCGCATCCTACCAGATCAGTAGGTGGGAAAGATAAAGCTCTGAATTCAACACAAATAAACCTCTGCACCTTCAGACATCTCAGTGGGAAGCATTTAGAGGATCCTCTCGAACCTGCTCTTCTTTGGGTCTACCATACTCTTATCTGCAGGGCAGCACAGGCGATTCCAAGGAGAACTGAAGGTCAGGAGGAAGAGGAGGCCTCTCCATATCCCAAGCTCCCCACCCTCAGGCCCACGATGGGCCGAGGACATGGGCTGCCTAGCGGCATCAGCATCATCGGGCTAACACATCCAACACCAAGCTGCCGGATACCTTTACTTTGCCAAGGCTGAGCAGCAGGCCTTCCTGGTCAGCATCCTCACCCACAGTTATTTCTTCCTTTGCGATGGAGTCACTGGAGACTGTGTCTTTAGGAGACTTGAGGCTCTGGAAGAGACAGAACTTGCTGCAAATCTCCCTCTGTGCAGAGAATCAAACAGCTAAGAGCAAAACTAGGAACGGCATCTGCTTGCCTGGCGTGGATATTTTAGCTATGCTGGTTTGAATGAGGATCCTGGACCCTCCTGATAGGCAATGCTATCCTATTTCATTCATCAAGAAAAGCTGTACTGGCCTCTGGCTGAGGGAATTACCAGCGACTGTGCCCTCAAAATGCAAAAAAGCTTCAAAGAGAGTGACGGAACCAGGAATTTCAGCAGAAACAGGAAGGGGCCGATGGGCTCCTGACGACAGACTCTGAGAGAAGAAAGCTTTATGGGTTCACGGATGAAGAAGAAGAAGAGTTGGTTCTTAGATCCCGCTTTTCTCTTCCAGAAGGAGGCTCAAAGCAGCTTCTGATCGCCTTCCCGTTCCTCTCCCCACAACAGACACCCTGTGGGGTGGGGGAGGCTGAGATAGCCCTGATATTCCTGCTCAGTCAGAACAGATTTATCAGTGCCATGGCGAGCCCAAGGTCACCCAGCTTGTAGTGGAGCAAGGAATCGAACCCGGCATGCCGGATTAGAAGTCCGCACTCCGAACTGCTACACCAAACTAGCTCATAGTTTAGCTCTTTGCACAGAGATAAGCTACCTCAGCAAGGGACTTTTCCAGACTGGAGGCTGGATGCACGGCCATCCAGTAGGCCAAGCGGGGTCGGGAAATGCTTGCATCAACAAACACTACTTGTAAATTCCATGCTCATCTGAAATGGACTACTGAAACTCAGCAGCTAAAGAGGCAAGCTCCAAAACATGCCCAGGGAAGAGAAACATCCTCCTTAAGAATTGCCAAACTGGACGCTGATATTTTTGCCACTGGAGGCAACGCAAGAAAAGGGGCACACCTGGGAATGGCCATTTTGCTCACAATCGCTGGACTCCAGATCGAGGCTGTCGTAAGGTTCAAAGTCATCAGAGTATTCCACTGGAGGGGCAACGTAGAGCTTAGACCCACTTTCTGTTTTGATCTGTACGGCTCTCTAGAAGAAGAGGAAGCCTCTTGATCCCCATCCATTTGGGCTGCAGCTGGGGACCTGGCTGCCCACACCGCTTTCCATACCTGGAGCCATCCTCTGCGCTGGATTTTACTTGGGGCACTGTGTGTGTGCCTCCCTTCTGTGTCTCCTCCTATCCATGGAGCTCTTGGGCCAGGATCTGAAAGGATACCGGAGGCAGGCAACGTCACAATGCTGAGAGTGATCAAAGTTCAACACTAGCTCTCCTGTTATATGGCAGGGTTGCAAAAAGTGTAAACTATCTAGATTTCTATGGCTTATTCACAGATGAGCACATGTCAACAAGGTACCAAATGCAGAAAAGAATCCTTGACAGTTCTGTTTCTCTGACAAGATTAGACATGTGAAATTTTATGCTGTTATATACGATGAACGGAGAAAGGCAGAATATCTTAAATCAAATTCATACCAGAATTTAAAGAATTGGTAAATATTTTTTTACTTGGATATATGAGGAAAGGCAGAATCAAGTTTATCTCGGAATCTAAAAGAATTGCTATTAAGTGATAAGATCAGACATAAAGAAAGACTGTAACAATGCATACTATAGTGTGCATTTTATTTACAAGCTGTAATTTATTTGTTATCCAAATAATAAAAATATTTGTATATATAAGAAAAGAGAACCGTCAGCCCTGGAACTGCCTGTCCCTGTTTATTCGCAACCCTAGCCATAAGATGAGAGCACATTGCTAGCAGTATTGTGTGTTTCTCAAGGTGCTGTGCTTACATGCGAGAACTCCTCTCCTTCTTTCCTTCCACATTGTTTCCTGACCTGGCATGAGTTCAGTGCCAGGAAGGGGAGGTCAGGAGGGCCAAGCCACAAACACTTTCCTGCTCCTGTCAGATCCCTGGGCAACAAGAGGGAAGCTCACGGACAGTCCTGGCTCCTGGTGCTTGCTCTGCCTACCTGTCCTCTCCTGAAAGATGTCTTTTGTCTCAGCTGTCTATGGAGTAATGTTGCTACTGGGCCACACACAACAAGGATAAAGCGTCCCTCTGCACATCCAGCTGCACCTGCCAAGCACACATTGTGCCAATAAGCACTGCAGCTTATACCATCTATGTGGCATTCCCTTGGTGGAAAAAAGTTACAAATTAAGGATATGATTTGCAGGAAAGTAATTGCAAGAGAAAGCAGCTGCAGCAGCCAAAGGGGAGCACTTTCATTTCCTGCCTGTTCTCCCAGGCACTGCCCACAGCAGGAAGCCCAGCACCTTCCCAACAAGCACATCTCACTGTCAGTGGTCTGGCACAGCGATAAGCCAATGTCAACCTTTACCACAATGCCTGTTCATTGATATATTTTCTATATATGAAGCAAACAAAAGTTCTCTGGAACTGTCACCAACTAAAGGGGCAGCTTATGTTCAGATCACCTGTGCTCGCAGTTAGGCACAAAATACGACACAAGTTAGTCGATCACACCAACATCTATGACCTGCGGACTACTTTCTGCATACAGCCAGGGCAGCAGCCCCAGAGGGTGTAAATTCTATGCCAGAAGGCTGGCACCCACCGTTTGGCCTCGCTGTTCGTGCGCCACTTCCGGACGCGTGCTGGAAGCTGACCTTCTTGCGGCAAGTGCTTGGCTCTGAATGGGCCCCGTTCACGTACAGTGTAAAGCCCTGCTCAAGCTGTTCCAATTTAATCTGGATGGGGTCTTTCCTCTGGATACGCCTCAGAATCCTGAAACCAAATGATCAGTCATTCTTCACTCTGTTGCCTGTAACGAAGTGCAATCCTGTGCATCATTATGTTAGCTTTGGCAACAGTAACACTGAGTAGGAATGCAATGTTCAGCGTACAGCAGAAACTACAATTTGACTCCCATTCTATTTGTATTTACAGTTTGATTTCCTGCACACCCAGGATCCTAGAAGTAGGTTCATGCTATATTTTGTGAACTTTCTGGTAGCAATTTCTCTTTTCTGCAGAAGAGGAAGTTTAGGGTAAAGGGTTCTTGCTTGTGCAAGATTTATCTAAAAACTTGAACCAGCTTCCTTCTTGCTGGTGATTTATCTGATGCCTGATGATGCAGAGAATTACAGAGCCTGGCCTACCTGTTTCTCTGTTGGAGCAATACTAAATGTTCATCATGCTTCTCGTCAAAGTCAGTCACCATGTCCTTGGTTTGAGTCTGAAACATACACATACAGGTGAACTGTAGTAGAAAAATGATTTAACGAAGAAACTTCTGCCCCTTGACAGGATATTTTGCAAATCTGTTGCATACATCAAAACCAAAGCTAATTATAAAGGATCAACTGCTTGGAAAACTAAGCTAAATTTAGATTCAAATGGGTAGCCGTGTTGGTCTGAAATAGCACAATAAAATCAGAGTCCAGCAGGGGCACCTTTAAGACCAACAAAGATTTATTCAAGGCGTGAGCTTTTGAAGGCAAGCATTCTTCCTCAGACACAGAAATCCCTACAAGCTAAATTTAGTTGAATCTCCTTTGGCCGGCTTCTTCATGCTGGGCTTGCACTATGCTTGTGCATTCACTGCAATCCATGTCTACTAGCTGTGCTAGTGTTGCTGTGTAACTAACATATTTTAATACTGGAGTATTTTAATATTTTTGTTTACTTTTTAAATGTCTGTATTTTTGGGTATGTGGTGGCCCACCCTGAGCCCTTTGGTGAGGGACAGGATAGAAATTCAACCTTGCATTAAATTACATGATGGGGAGGAGCAGCGGTGGGAAGTGCGCACGGAGTGGCTGCTGCCTGGGAGGGCAAGGCGTAGAACGGGCCATATGAGGATCTGTTTGGTGCCCGCTTGGCCTCATCTCCTCTCTCCGGCAGTGGGTCTCCCAAGGGCCCAGGCAGGGAGAAGCCACCCCCCCCCCCCCGCTCTGCAGGGAACCACTCCGCAGAGGCACGCCCAGATGCTTGCCAACTTCAGCTCTTTCTTTGATGAACAGACTGCCCTCCCTCCCTTTGTGGCTCAGGGCGGTTTACACGGCACGTAGCAGAACAGGCACAATCCAAAACACACGATGAGCCACCAGCACCAGCAGCACCAGCAGCACCAGCAGCACCCGTCGTGGGGGCCCCAAAGGCGGGTCAGTTCCGGGGGGCCCAGGAGGCGGGGCTGGGAGCTGAGCGGGGACCCCCCCCCGGCAGACCCCCTCCCCCCCCCGAGTCCTCCCGGCCGCCCCGGGAGGTTAGCAGCGCCGCCACCAGCCCTCCTCCCCCCTTCCTTCCTTCCTTCCTTCCTTCCTTCCTACCGAGGCTGCCGTCGCTGGCATCCGTCCCGGCCAGGGTCCCCGAGGCTGCCGCCGCCGCCACCGCCGCCTCCGCGCTCCTTTCCCGCCGCCGAGCCCCGCGGCGTTGCCTTGGCGACCGCGGGGCGAGGGGACGCGCGGGCGGGCGCCGTCGGATGACGCGTTTCCGGCGTCGGGGCGCGCGTGCGCGGTGGGGAGGGGAGCGCGGCGGGGCTGATGGAGGCGCTGTGGGCCGCGCTGGACGAGGTGGCGCTGGAGGGGCTGGAGGGGCTGTCGCCGGGCGCGCTGTGGGAGCGCCTGGCCGG
The DNA here is from genome assembly GCF_049243985.1 of Paroedura picta. Lineage (NCBI taxonomy): Eukaryota > Metazoa > Chordata > Lepidosauria > Squamata > Gekkonidae > Paroedura > Paroedura picta. The sequence continues at coordinate 6,305,460 of NC_135385.1, read as the reverse complement.
CCGCGTCCCGCCCTTCCCGCTGCCGCTGGAGCCCGCCGCCCGGCAGCTGCTCTGGGCCACGCTGGCCGCCCAGCCCGACCTCCGCTTCCACCTGCTGCCCCGCCCGCGGCCCCCGCTGCGCCTCTTCGACCGGTGGGTTGGTGCCGGCGGGAGGGCCGCGCCTGGGCCTGGGCCAGGCAGGGGCGCCAGAGGGCCGGGACTACAAGTCCCATGAGCCCCTGCTGGCCCTGGGGAGCCCGCTCTCGGCCGTCCCTGCCTGGTATAGGGCAGGGCAGCATGCTGAGACAGCTGAAGCAGTGTCTTCCTCGTGGGGGCTGACTGAGGGGTTGACCTCCCTCCCCCCTGGCCTCAGCCCCTCCAGGCTGCGCCGTTTGGGGGCAAGTTAAGCTCCTGGGCCCTCCCGTTCTGCACCAGTGGGTGCCCACCCTATGGGGTCCAATCTGGCTGCCTCACGCCCTGCCTGCTCTTTCAGGTATGAAGAAATTGATCTTGAAACCGGCATCCTGGAGACCAAGCGAGACCCCATTCCTTTGGATGACATCTATCCTGTGCACATGGTCGTGGACGACGGAGATGGCATTCAGGGTTCCTGCCAGCATTTCAAAGAGAGGCTGGACATAACGGATCAGATCCGGACAAAGGACATGCAGCCATGTTGCACTTACATGGAGGCTCATGACAAGTGAGTAGCCTAAGCCAGTTTGGTGTAGTGGTTAGGAGTGCAGACTTCTAAAATGGCATGCTGGGTTCGATTCTGTGCTCCCCCACATGCAGCCAGCTGGGTGACCACGGCACTGATAAAGCTGCTCTGACCGGGCAGTGATATCAGGGCTCTCTCAGCCTCACCCACCTCACAGGGTGTCTGTTGTGGGGAGAGGAAAGCGAAGGTGACTGTAAGGCGCTTTGAGACTCCTTCGGGTAGAGAAAAGCAGCACATAAAAACCAATCTTCTTCTAAGCGAGCCAGCAGTAGGCCTCCTGCTGCTTCAGACCAGGGTCCCCCTCCCTCTGCATGCTGTGGGTGTATTCCCCATGGGTGTATTCCCCCAGGAAGCAGGCCTTTTGTCCACTCATTGTTTTGCTCCTTGGCATCTGGCACTGCCTCCAAATTGAGCATTGGTAGACAGAGCCTGTGTGAATTTGTCTGGGCCCAGTATAAAGCTGCATTTTATACAGCTCTCTTGTCTCTCCATGTTGTGGTGGTAAATTCCATGGCTGTGTGCATGTGTGTAGAGTTGTCTTCTGTCTGCCTTCTCAGTAATGCTTGGGGGGGTCCTTGAATTCTCATGTTATGGACGTGGAAGTAAAAGCTCTCATTCTCTCTCTGCCTCATCCGCATTTTGTAGTCTGGCATCTCAATACAGGGCTTTGTCCTAGTTGTGGTTTCTTGATATTCTGTGTATTTCCCCTTAACGAAGCTGCCCTGTTTTTTTGATAGACGCAGGTCTCTTGCCTAAAAGCCCTCTTTGTCAAAATGATGATTCCCTAGCGTTTGTGTGGACGTAATCTCCCTGCAGTGCCTGTAAGACCAAAGCCTGCTTCTCCCTTTAGAAGATGTGTGATGAGCAGCACAAGGGAGGGTTTTGCATGTAGTCTCCGTCTGTCCGTCCCCCAGTCTCTCTGCCTCATTCAGGAGTCCTGCCAGCAACTTTCTTTGTTCTTGCCTTGCAGATGGGGAGAGAAGCTGGTTATCGTTGCGTCTCAGATCCTGAGGCACAGAGCGCTGATCGGCTGGGAAGGGGATCCAGATTTAAAACTTCCCGACTTCTCCTACTGCATTTTGGAGCGGTTAGGACGCGCACGATGGCAAGGAGAGCTCCAGAGAGACCTCAGCGTGGCTTTCAAGTAAATGTGTGAAAAATTCTGTATCTGTTGCTAGGCCGCATGCCATGGCCCAGTTGCTTTGGCTGCGGCTACTGTAGTGGTTCCCCTTGTTTTCTCTCCTGACTTTGAGCTCCCTTTGGGAGACATGTTATTTGTGCTGTGGGGGTGGGGGTGGGGCATCTGCAGATGTCTCTTCCTGGTTAGGAAGGAGACACTTTACCCTGTGGGCTGGAGGGGCTGTTCTTGCCTTGGCTTGCCTGCTACTTGCAGGGTGTCTCTGAGACACACTTGACAATCTCCTGACTCCTCTGTTTATATCATGGGGCTGCTGAGCAGCAGGGAAGCCAACTGCTGATGCTCCTGGGGAGATGGCCGTGCCTGAGACCACAGCAGGTGTGATTGGATGCGTAACTATCATGCTAGACTGAGTCAGTCCAGAAGCTGTGGTGGTCTGAAGCCGCAGAACAAAGTGTGAGTCCAGCCAGGAACCTTTAAGATCAACAAAGCTTTAAGATTCAAGGCATAAGCTTTTTGTGTGCATGCACACTTTGCACAACTCTGGACTTCCTTGTGGCCTGCTGTATTCCCTGGCTTGCTGGTGCCAACTCAATCCCTGGAGGCTGGGGCTTATTGGAGACGCCAGAACATGCCCCCAGTCTGGCTTAAGAGCCCAGTTTGATTCCTGACGTGATTAGCACCCATTGCGGTTAAGTATGCGCATCTTGAGAATGTCTTTCTTGAGCCTTCTGCTTTTGCACAATTTGCTTTCTGAGCCCTGAGAGCGCAAAATGTCCCCCCAGAGTGGATGCCGGGAAGCTGCACTACCACCGCCGGGTGCTGGACAGGAACGGGCTCATCTCCATGCAGTCCCACGTGATCCGGCTGCCCTCCGGGGCCCAGCAGCACTCCATCCTCCTCCTCCTGACCCGCTTCCATATTGACAGGTGTGCATGAGACCGGCCAGGCAGTGGCGGGGGGGGGTGCTCCTCTCCCTCTGCCCCTTGCGGAGCATTGCCAAGGGCCTGCAGGTTGGTCATGCAACAGGCTTTGTTTTGGGAGCGCTGGGAAGTGCCTGTCGCATTCACTGCTGCTTGCCTATTCTTGGGTTTTAGGAGGAGTAAATACGATATCCTTATGGAGAAGCTCTCCGGTATGCTGAGTGGTCGGCCAGGGCAGATGGAGACCCTGGGGAACATTCGGGAGGAGCTGGTGAGCCCACACACACATACACACAAACAAACACACACACACATGCACGCGCTCTTTTTCTATTGGCTCAGTCTAATCAGTGGCCTTTAAAGAGACACAGTCCCAGAGAATAGGTCTCCCGGTGACTGTGAGCCACAGGGAATGAAAGGAACCTCCATGGTTAGAGCCGGAATCCCAGTGTGAGGAGACAGCAGCAGGGGGACGTCTCTGTTTAGTCCTCCACGGCAACTGGTTGGCCCTTGTGTAAGACAAGATGCTGCTCTGACCCAGCAAGGTGTTTGGGATGTTCTAATCTGACCCTTGAAAGCATCCACACCGCTGGGCTGTCTCTCTTTGTACCTAGGCAGAGTTTTGTTTGCAGGTTGAAGGGCCCTAGATTTCCCTTGGGAGCTGCAGTGAGCAGCTAAAACTTTTGCAAACTGGACTTGCAGGTGTCTGGGGAGGTGAGCCTGTAGGAGAAGGCAGCTCTTTCACACAGGTGCTTCCAACTGGGCAGTTGGCTCAGAGACTAGTTTGACATGGTGTGTTTGGCTGCTAGGACAGATCTCTGTTGATAAGGCAAGCAGTGCCTGGACTTCCTGCCCTCATGCTGGCCATCCTGCTGCTGACCAGTCCTTGGCCTCATTGGCTGCTCTTGTTGTGCTGCAGGGTCTCTGCGAGAAAACCTTCAAGCGCCTCTACCAGTATATGCTGAATGCCGGCCTGGGCAAGATCGTGTCTGTTCCGTTACAGAACATGCGGCCCGAAAGAGGCCCCTTCAAGACCAAGAGGGGTAAGGAGAGGGCTGATTGAGGACTGGGTGGGGAGCCTGCCCCAAATGTGCCTCCTCATAAAGAACAGTAGTTGAAAACAGGGTTTTTCTGTGGGCCGTGGAGGGGGATTTTGAAAGTATGCTGTGCTGAAATGGCTCATGAAACCTAACCTTTCCTATATTATGCATACACGAAATGCATAATTAGCGCATAGTTTTACAATTTGGAGTTCTCAGGGGAATTTAATATACTAATACCTTAGTTTTCTGCAAACAAATGTATAGAAACATCCACTACTAAAGACACAGAGAAAGTTGCAAAGTGCCACTCCCTGTCCATCATCTGATGTCACTTTGTGGTTTTTTGCCGGTTGCCGTTGTGTGGAGGGGAGAGACTGAAAATTGAAAACATACATTTTCTAGTAAGCAAAAATTAATTGGACAGAAACAGTCTTGTAAAGTTATAAATTTGAGTATCAGATTAAAATAGAGCACCGAAAATATTGAACTTTTCGATATTGTATGATTGTTGTACACATAACCACAATTGTGGAAAAACCACATTTAAGCCACAAATACAGGACAGAAAATATGCACTCTGTGTCTAGAAGCCTGCATTTTACGTTCTAGTGTCACGGGATTTGGAGTGAGTGAAACAGTGCCCTAAACACATTGTCATCATTCCAGAAGAGGAGTTGTTTCCTGTTGAAATCCTTGGGGAGGGAAAATGTCCTTCCCTTCTGTCTCCACAAGGGCCTCCTTGCTGGGCGAGTGTCTCCTCCGGGCGGTGTGTACGGACTCCTCTCAAAGCAACTGGATGTCAGTCTGTGTGTTTATCCAAAGGAGGAGCCTGTCTGTCCGAGGCCGGTTCCTCTTTGTGAACTCTTTGTGTGGAGCTGTTCCGAGCAAGCCCCGCCTGCCCGCCTCACCTTCGTGCCGGCTTGCCCCTAGGAACGGATATCATGGTCCGGTGCCTGAAGCTTGTGAAGGAGTTCCGGAAGAAGGTGGACGACTTCCATGACGACGACGACGAAGAGGTGATCACCAAGACGGTGCAGCCCATCGACGTGGTTTATGAGAAGGACATGCTGACACAGGCCTACGAGCTAAGTAGGTGGTGGGACGGAACGGCCGGTTGGCGTGGGGTGGGGAGTTCCCCTCTGCGGCCTGCTAACGAGAGGTGTGTGGGTCTCTTTCACTGCCCCCAGAAACAGCCACTCTGGGAGTGGGGAGTCCCAGGTGCTTCTGTTAAGGTCTGGTTCCAGGGTGTGGGGGGGGGGGGTGGACAATCATTTCAGGTTCTGGCTTGGCCTCGGCCTCTGAGGCTCACGAGGAGCCCTAGCCCCCTGAAGGCCAGAACTGCCAAGGAACTGTCATGTGTGAGTAGAGTTGTTTGTGGATGACTTTGGGAAATAATTGAACAGTCTGGCTGTAGCTGTTTGAGAGTCATTGTGGTGTTGTGGTTGAGAAGCGTGGCCTGTGATCTGGAGAAACAGCTTTGATTCTCCACGCCTCCACGTGCAGCCAGTCCCAGCGCTCTCTGAGCTCTCTCAGCCCCACCTGCCTCACAGGGGGTCTGTGGTGGGGAGAGAAAGGTTGCAAGCTGCTTGGAGACTCCTTCGGATAGTAGAAAGCAGGGTACGAAAAGCCAGGGGATGGAGGAGGGGACTTTTCCAGGGCTATTTAGGGCTCCAGGTCCACCTCCGCCTCCCCCCGCTGCTTTGCTTCACAGAAACGGAGGTGTAGAAGGCTCTGCGGTGGTCTTGAGTTTGCCTCCCAAGTTCTCCTGACCTAGAAATTGTCCCCTGCCCTTCTCTGTTATTTTTGGACACAAAATACAGGGCCGTGAGGGTGTCTCTGTTTGGTTATCATGCTTCCCAAGCCTGAGTCTGTTTGGGGTTTGGGTGGTGCCCGGCGTAACCCCAACAGAGACCCCCATTTCCCTCCTTCTCCCCAGTTGAGAGCTGGGGCACCAAGGGCATTTCCCAGGCAGAGCTTGGAGCAGCCATGAACGTGGGGAAGCTGGAGGCACGGATGTTGTGCCGCCTCTTGGAGCGCTACAAAGTGATCAAGGTAACCTCCCTTGTGCGGGTTCCCCCACCCCCCATGGACGTCTCCCGCTGGTGGTGCGAGGGAGTCCCCAGCCCTGACCCCCGGCTTCGGCCCCGTTGCAGGGGTTCCTGGAAGACGAAGGCAGGCAGCGGACGACCAAGTACGTCACCTGCATCTTTGCCGGAGAGAGCGACCTGAGCCGGCAGTTTGAGCGCGAGAAGGCGCGGAGCGAGCAGCTGGCCTTGGCCAGCACCTCCACAGCCCAGGAGGACTCCTTGCCAGGGGAAGAGCTCTCGCTTGGGGGGGGGGAGGAGGCCACACTGCTCTCGGAGACGGCCAACGAGGAGGAGGAGGAGGAGGAGGAAGAGGACGAGGAGGAAGAGGACGAGGAGAAGGACGGCGCGAGGCTGCGGAAGGCTGGCACGGGGCCACGGATCAGGCTCCCTTCTCGAGGGGGCCCAGGCCCATCCACTCCAGCCAAAGGTGTGTTGCGAGAGGCGTCCAGTCAAGGGTCCCCCGACGGAAAGCGCTTGTTCCCGGCTCCAGCCCCAACACATCCCAAAGCTCTCTGCCCCGTGCCTTGCTTTGGATTTCTTCCCCGCTCTGCTTGGCTGCCTGGTCGCCTCCCTCCCTCCCTCCCTCCCTCCCTCCCCTTCCATGCCAGCCCTCTTGATCTAAAGGTTATGCCGGGCTGCTGAAGGTCCCAGCTGACCAGTCAGCCTTGCATGTTTCTTCTTGCCCTAGCCAGGAAATCGGCAGCTCCAGCAACCCCAGGCAGGATGCGGCCTCCTGTGCTGTCCCCAGGATGCCCAGAGGCGCTTCTGGATCACGCAGCAGGTGCCGACGCTGCTTCCGACGTGCCACTCTCTTCAGAGGCCGGTCTCTCCTCCTCCACCCGTTTGTCAGGAGACCCCGAGGATGTGGTCGTGGTCGAGGAAGTCAGGCCCGAAACCCCCAAAGTAAGAAAGAGGTTCAGGTCCCAGTCCTGCTCTCTCATTACCACTGAGCATGTCTGGCAGGCTTGACACCCCCCCCACACACACACACACACACCATTGGCGCTGGACAGACAAAAGGAAGTACTTCTTCTCTGCGCAGAGAGTGTTTAAAATGTGGGATTTGCTGCTGGGTGATGAAGCGAGGGTCAGGTCCTCCTCGTCCCTCTCCTCTGCCCCTCTCTGCCTGCTGGGCCGATCCAGTCGTGCTCCTGTTCTTGCTCAGTTCTGTGCTCCTGGCCCTCCTTTCTCCTTGTGGGTGTCCATGGCTCTGTGCCTGTTTTCCTCTTACGGGCCTTTTTCTCGCCTACGGCCAGAAGACCTGGGATGACAAAAGGAAAGAGAAGCACCCTCGTCGGGCCTCCCCCTTCGAGCGCTCGCACGAGACCTACCGCCTCCTGAAGCGGCGCAACCTCATCATCGAGGCCGTCCAGAATCTCCGCTTGATCGAAAGCTTGTTCGTGTAAGTGGGGGCTTGGCTCTGAGGGTCGCTCTGGGCTGTGGGGGTTGAAGCCAGATGCCGGGGGGAGTCCCCTGGAGAGTCACCGGCCTCTCCAGCGTCCTCGTTTCCTTGTCCGAAGGCTGGCCCTGCCCTGCCCTGCCCTGCCCTCAGCCTCCTGCCCAGCCGCTGGTGGTGCGTGCCGGAGGGCTTGGGTTTCCCTTCCTCCCTCGCCCCCTGCAAGCCCTTTGTGGCAGGGCCCCCCTCCCCGTTCCACTCCTGTGCGCTGCTTTGCTCTGGGCCGACTGGACCAGGCTGCTGCTGTTGCTGCTGGTTTGCAGGCTCCAGAAAATGGTCATGGATCAGGAGAAGCAGGAAGGGGTCTCCACGAGGTGCTGCAAGAAGTCCATCATCCGCTTGGTGCAGCGGCTCTCCCAGGAAGGGCTGCTGCGCCTCTACCGCACGACGGTCATCCAGGATGGGGTCAGCAAAAAGGTGACTTGGCCTCCCCTGTCCCGGAAGAGCCTCGCGGCCTGGCCCCCCGCCAGCATCACTTCCCTCATTCAGCCAGACTGGGAAGTGGGGCTCTCTCTGAGAAGGGAGGGTGGGGTGGTGCAGCCTCCTGGGAGAGCTATGCCGGGCGGGCTCGGTTGCCCCTCTTCTGTGTGGCTTCTGTGTGGCTGCCTCCGGCCAGCAGTCTTCTTCACAGACAGCCCGAGGGGCTGGGGCTGGGGCTGGGGCAGAGGAGGGGGCCGTTCCCTCTTACCTGTGAGGAGCGGGTGGTTCTGGCAGCCCCCTTTCCAGGACACGAGGGGCACGGTGGGGACGGCTGCTTGTCTGTGTCCCGGCCAGGTGGAGTTTGTGGTGGACCCCTCCATCAGCCCAAATGACCCGCTGGTGAAAAGTGCCATTGAGCAAGTCCGCTTCCGCATGTCCAACTCAAGCAGCGTGAACAGGTAGGGAGGGGGCCAGGGCAGGCAGGTGCCCGGCAGTCAGCAGAGGCCTGGAGGAGTGGAGCCTCGGCCCCCGTGCTGCTCTCTGGGGCCACCTGCAGGGAGCCACCCTCTGTCCACCCAGCGACCGCTCTTCCCCCTGTGTTCAACGGCAGGATTAAAGTCCCCCAGACACCCAGCTCTCAGGAGCGCTTGGAGGAAGGCAGCCAGGAGTCCGGGATTGGGGCCGCCTTGAGGGAGATGGAAGGGAGAAGGGCTGGGGAGAAGGTGCGCCATCGGAAGCTCAACTATCACCCCGTGACAGGTAAAGAGGAGCTCTTGCCTTCCTCTGGCCAGGCTCCTCCAGCTGAAGGAGCTTGGCTTGCCACTGCCTGCCTCTCTCCTCTCGTCTGTCCCTCCAGTGCCCGGCCTCGGACGCTCCCTGGGCTTCCTCCCCAAGATGCCCCGCCTCAAGACAGCCCACCTCTTCTTCTGGTACTTGGTCTATGGGCACCCTCTGAATGCGCCGCAGAGCCCAGCAGGCAGCAGCAGCAGCAGCAGCAATCCAGCGAGGGACTCCTCCGGCCCCCCACAGCCGGCCCAGAGGGCGGGGGAGGAACCTGAGGCAGCCTCCGGGGGGAGCCCTCCTGCCCCCACTTGGGAGGTGGAAGTGGAGCTCAGGGAGCAGGCGGGTAAGGATCCGGCAGCCAGAATATCCGGTCTAGCTGCCCACTGTGGGGCTCGTCCGGGGCAAGGAGCGTGAGAGTGGACTGTGGGTCTTGGCCTCGTGGGGCTCAGGGTGGCAGTGGGGGCCCCATGAATCCCACTTGGGGGGCTTGCCTGGACTCCTGGAGGCTTCGTTGAGGGCCAGCCAGGGGATGAGAAGCCACATTTTTCCTCTCCACCTTCCCTGCAGTGTATGTGGATGAGGCCTCGTGGAAGCGCCACATCCCTCCCCTCCCTGCCCACCGGGAGTACGGCCACGGATGGGCCCTCGTAAGCGACATCCTGCTCTGCCTGCCGCTCTCCATCTTCATCCAGATCATCCAAGTCAGCTACAAGGTGCGGGAGCCGCTCTCGGGGGGGGGGGGCGAGGGGGGCGGGCAGAGGCACCTGGTCTTCAGCCAGCTCCGCCCAACGCTGCCCCTTTGGCCCTCGTGGTGTCCTTTAAGAAAACTGCCCCTCTGGTGCTGTCTGGAGATCAGTGTTTGCTGGAGGGTGAGGAGCGGTCCAGGGATCCGAGGTTTTTTTACGGAGGCAGTCTGAGTTGGCCTAGGATTTGCACCCCCTGAGCTAAGTGTTTGTTCCTGGCAGGTTGAGCACCTGGAGGATTATTTAAATGACCCCCTGAAAAGGCACACCCTGATCCGCTTTCTTCCCAGGTCAATTAGACAAAAGCTCCTTTATAAAAGGTAAGGGCCTCTCTCTGTCCCTTCATTTACGGCTTCTCAGTTGTGTTTCTTGAAGAGAAACAAATTGCAGCACGTTAAATAAACAGAAGACAAGCCGTCCTCCAAATGAGCAAAACAGAAGGCTTTAAGGGGAGCTTTGAAAGGGAACCAGCAGGCCTCTTCTTAAAGAAAATCCACTTTAAGAAATGGGATGTGGGTGTTTTGAGCCACGGGAGAGGGCTTCTGTCTCTTTGTCTCTCGCCTACCAGTGTCCTTCCTTCCCCCACAGGAAGTATATCTTTTCCGTGGTGGAGAGCCTGCAGCGGCTGTGCTACATGGGGCTGGTGCAGTTTGGCCCCACGGAGAAGTTCCAAGAGAAAGATCAGGTAAGACGGGCGGAGGGAGGAGGTGCGGTTGAGTTCCTCTTGGGACAAGGAGGAGCGGCTGGGATCCTGAAGGCCAGAACTGCCTTGCAGGTGTTTGTCTACCTGAAGAGGAACGCGGTGATTGTGGACACCACCGCCTGTGAGCCCCACTACAACCTGGCTCAGAGCAGCCGCCCTTTCGACAGGCGCTTCTACACCCTGCGCACCCTGCAGGACGTGGAGGACTACTGGTTTGAGCTGCAGTGCGTCTGCCTCAACACGCCCCTCGGTAGGGAGGTGTGGCGGTGGGCTTGGCCTCCCGCTGCTGTGCCCTTCCTCCCCTGCCCGCCCTCTTGCCTGCCCGGACCCTCTCCCTGGCCTGGCTGGCCCTGCCAGGGGGCTTGGCGTGCTCGACTGTGTCCCGGTCCCCGGGAGGGCTGCGGCTGCTGACGGGCTTCGCTTGCATTGCCAGGAATTGTGCGCCACCCCCGGTTCAAGAGAAGCGGAGCTTCAGCAGAGGATGGAGACGCTCTGGATGCGACGCTGGAACAGGAGTCAGCAGCACACAAACACAACCTGGAGCGCAAGTGTGCCATGCTTGAGTCCATGACGTACGTCTCCTTGGCTGCCTGGAGCTGGTTGGTCTCCTGCGGGCAGCTCCTCCCAGCCCCGAGGGGCAGCAGGCATCCAAGTGGCTTCGTGGGCCTCCTGAGGGGGGGGTCCGGCTTCTGTGGGAGGTGGTGGGGCTGCCCAGTCTCACCTCGGAAGAGGGAATCCGTGGCCTGCAGTGCACAGTTGATCCCTGCTGGTGCAGACTGATGGGCACCTTTGAGGATATTTTCTCTTTGGCCATGGCTGTGTCTGCCTCTCTCTGAGGATTTTGCCCAGTTCCACCCTGCTCCTTCCCAGCCTCTCTCGGGGAAAGGCTTATTGGCAAAGACTGGCAGCTCCTCCGGGCAGGGGGGAGGGGTGGGAGAGACCCCTTTCTACACGAGACCCTGGAGAGCTGCTGCCAGGGAGAGCAGCCCAGGCTGGCCTTGCTGGGCTGGGTAGGGGGTGGCCTAGTGTCAAGCAGCGTGTCTTAGCCTGGCCCCCAAAGGTGCTCTCTGGCTTCTGCCTCCCAGGGGGTGCCGAGAGGTCGTGGATGACGGCTCCGTGCCTGGAGACGGGCTGGGAGCAGGCGGCCTGGACTCCAGCTTCTACGCCCACATCAAGCGCAACTGGATTTGGACCAGCTACATTATCAATAAGACCCGGAAGGTAAGGCCTTCTCTTCTGGCTGGGAGGAGGTCCCTTCCTCCGTTCCCGGCACCCTCCTCTGGCCTGCAGACAGGGCTGCTCTCAGGGTCAAACGGGAGGGGGGCTGGGGCTGGATCCCCATGGGAGCAGGCTAGGCACAGAGTAAGTCAACCCCTGCACAAAGGTGGCTCCTGCCTGCCTACCCCCCCCACACACACGCGCACACACACACGCACCTGCTCTGGCTGGGGAGGGATCTTTATCAGCCTGCTTTGAACCTCTCTCCAGCTGAGAATTTCTCCTCGGGGGCTTTGAAAACCGTCCTTCACAAGGGGCGATTCCACCCTTGGGGCCTCTGTGCCGCCTGGCTGTTCCGTGATGTGTTTTTTCTTTCCTACTAGGAGAACGCGGTTTCCGAGACGGGGCACACCCTGCGGCTGCAGACCTTCCTGACCAAGCGCCCCCTCCCACTTGGCCCCAGAGGTAAGGGGATGCAGAGGGCACCGGGACTCAGCTGGCAAGAAGAATTGCCGGGTGTGTGTCTGGGGGGCTGACCTCAGGGGCACCGAGCCTAACCCCCTCAGGTGTGAGTTCTGGACACTTCTGGGTGCCGAAAAGCCTCTGGCCCAATGTGGTTGGGCGAACCATCTGTAGGCCTGCTTCCGTCCCCCCCTTGGACCTCCTGAGGGTCGGCTGGCGGGCTGGCCTGGCATCCTGGGGATCTCTGTGTGCCACCCGGATGGAGATCTGATCCCGGTGTGTCCACCCAGGGGGCAGCAGCGCCCTTTGGGGCGAAGCGCTTGCGGGAGCGGAGCCTCCTGCCCAGAAGGAAGACCTGGTGGAGGTCGAGAAAGAGGCAGCGCTGAACAGAAGCAAGCGAGTGCGCGGGGGCAGGAGCCAGAAGCGGCGGCGGCTGAAGAAGGAGCTGGGGAGGAAGGCCAAGAAGCGGAAGCGCAAGAGGGGTACCCGGCCACTGACCCCCGGGGGGGGACGGGGGGGGGGGGCTTGCGTCTCAGGGGATCCCGGCCGAGACTCGGAGGAGCTCCGGCTAGTCAGACCTGGGCCCTCGGAGCGGCTCTTCAGCGTTGCCTTTTTCCTTTCTGGGGACCACCAAGAGGGGACCTCCGGGGATAAGAGCAAAAAGCCCCGCTATCACGACGAGGCCGATCAGAGCGCCCTGCAGAGGATGACCCGCCTGCGTGTCACCTGGACCGTGCCCGAGGACAGCCTGCTGATGTTGTGCCGGATCGCTAGCAACGTGCTGAATGCCAAGGTGGATGGGGGGGGGGGGCTGTGCTTGTGTCTCGGTGACCCCATGCCCATATAAAGCCCCACCACCACTACCACCAAAAAGTTTCCCGAATCCAGCCTGGCCTGGAGGGAATTCACCTACCATCCCACAGAGGCAATCGGCCATTCCCTGGGCCTGCAAGGAAGGTCCACAAGAGAACAACACTGGCACATCCCTTCCTGCCCACCCACTCCCCATCTGCCCAAGCATTTCTGTCATAGGCCTCTCTAGCCTCCGCTTAAAACTTCCAGAGAAGTAGAACCCACCACCTCCCGAGGAAGCCTGTTCCACTGAGGAGCCACTCTGTCTTGAACTTTTCCCGGATGTTTAGCCGGTAATTCCTTGGAACTGATTTCAGCCCCTTGGTTGAAATCTCGTCTCCCGTCTCTCGCCTTGGTGCAGGTCAAGGGGCCCTTCGTCCCCTGGCAGGTGGTGCGTGACATCCTGCACGCCAGCTTCGAAGAGTCCTTGGACAAGACCTCCCACTCGATCGGCAGAAGAGCCCGCTATATTGTCAAGAACCCCCAGACCCACCTCAGCTACAAGTGAGAAGGCCTCCCTGCCCCACAGCAACACCCAGAGAAGGGCCCCAACTTGATGTCCGGTGGGGCAGTGGCAGCTCCCCTTTTCCTGGCATCCTCTCAGCGTTTTTGAGGACGTGGGTGGGGAGGGGGGGGGTCTCGCTGGCTGCTGGAGATGAAATGGACTTCCCCAAAAGACTCTCCGTGTTGAGCACGGGCTGTGCCGTGTCTCCTGCTGCAGGGTCTGTCTGGCAGAAGTCTACCAAGACCAAGCTCTGATTGAGGACTTCCTGAGCAGGAAGGACAACTACCAGGACCCCCAGGTGAGAGGGCCCCAGAGGGGCATGGGTCGCTCCCCCCCTCCGGCAGAGCCTCTTTGGTGCTGGCTGGGTGGGGACACCGGGAGCTCCTTGCCCTGCGCAGGGGGCCTCAGCAGCACTGACCCAGGCAACCGAGCGGAAGTGGTCTGCCAGGGCTCTGGTCCCTGCCGAGTAGGGGCCGGAGGGCAAGGCTGTGGGGGAGGGGGTGGGAGGGGTCCCTGTTGGAACACCCAGGTGACCACCTTGGCCGTGGGCTGTCCTTGCAGGGTGCACCTTGGCTGGTCTCCCCTCGCCAGCTTCAGGCTCTGCGCGCTGCTTGCGTGTGATGCTGTGTCCTCTTGTCTCTGAAGGTTTGTGCGGAAGAATTCAAGGAGTTTGTGGAGAGGCTGAAGGTAAAGTTCAGCTCCACACTGGGGAATCCCTGGCCGGCCATCCCGGACACGCTGGAGGAGCTCTTCCGCAGGTATCTCCTCCCCCCCCCCCAGCCTGGGGCTTCCTCTGGGGCCGCTGGGAAGACAGGGAGCCTGCTCTTGCCTTGGACCCTCCTCTCAAGGCCTCCTGCTTTGGACAGTCCGGAAAGCCCCAGTGTGGGGCCCTTTGGAGGAAAAGAGGAGGGGGCTTGTGCTGCAGAAGCCCTCCGGGGCCAAGGCCCAGGGGCCGCCTGAGCCAAGGTGGGGCCTCTTGCAAGTGGGGAGGGCCACTCCAGTCGGTCTTCTTCCTTCCCTGTCATCCAGGTTCCGGGTCCTGGCCATCGGGAATGAGACCAGCCACGGCAAGAGAGAGGACGAGCTCGCCAGGTGAAGATTCTCGCCTGACTGCAGGGGCTGCCTCTCAGGACCAGGGTGGGGCCTCCCTCAGGAGAGACGAGAGGCTGGCCACAGGGCCTCTTCAAAAAGACCCATTTGCCCTGCGCAGGGGCAGTGAAGGGAAGCGGCAGGTCACAGAGGACCACCCCCATCCCCATCCCACAAACACACAGAGGAGTCTCTCTGCAGCTGCCCATCCCACAGGCCATGGCTAAAAACAAAAGCTGCGGGACGGGACGGGGGGCTGCAAAGCGTGGGCCAGGCTGGTGCCCCTTCAGCAGCCAGAGGCAGTGGGGAGGAGGGGGTCAGCAGTGAGCAGTGCCCCTCCTGTGGCCAGGGGAGCCCTGCCTGCCTCTTCCCCTTTGCTTGGTGTCTGTGGCAGAGACGGAGACCGGCTACGGGGCCTGCGTCTCAGAGGGAGTTCCCATCGCTTCCAGGGAAGAGCCATGGCCCACGTGGGCAGCTGGGGAGGGTACTTGTCATGCTGGGTGAGGCCCTGCCCCCCTGCTGAACTGGGGCCTGCCCCCCTTCCCTTCCCTCCCTCCCAGTGTGGCTGACATCCACTTCCTGGTGCTGCAGAACCTGATCCAGAGCACGCTGGCCCTCTCCGACAGCCAGATGAAGTCCTGCCAGGCTTTCCAGGTAGGAGAGGAAGGGGGGGGGAGCAGCTTCTCACCCTCAAGACAGCGACAGGAGGGTCTGGAGGTGGCAGCTGGAAGCCTTCTCACAGGGGTAGATTTGAGTCCCAGCACTGCGCTGATGTTCCATAGCGGCAGCCCCTTTGCCCCGGAAGGAAGTCCGCTTTGGAGCAAGCGTCGGAGGACCCGAAAGGGCTGGGCTGACCTCCCCCCCCCCCCCCCGTGTGATGCAGACCTTCCGCCTCTACCGGGAGTATCGGGATGACATCCTGGTGAAGGCCTTCGTGGACTGCCAGCGGCGCAGCCTGGTCAACCGTCGTCGGGGCAACCACACCCTCGGCCTCCGGAAGAGCCGGGCGCTCCCTTTCGTCCCCATGTCCTACCAGCTCTCCCAGACCTACTACAGGTAACCCTTCCCCCGCCCCTTCTGCCTGGGCCCGTCTCGTGCCAGTGGCGACCCCGCTGGGACTCAGAGAGGGGCCTGACCACGGCAGAAGGAGGTGCTCCTGCCCTCAACAAGAAGTGAAATGGGGTGGGGTGGGGGAGTCCCTGTGAGTGGCTGTGAGCTCAAAAGGCTTCCATAATAAAGGGGGAGTGAGAGATGTTCCTGGTGGGAGATCCAATCAGGGAACCTCCACATCCGAAGGCAGTAAACCCTGCCTGAGAAGCAGTGCCAGGAGGCAGCAGCAGCAGGGGGGGGCGTAGGAATCTGGCCAGTTCCAGGGCCAATGGTGGGCCCGTGTGTGAAGCAGGATGCCCCACTGTCCTGCTCCCCTGTTCCAAAACCCAGTTCTGTGGCATGCCAGAGGAGACAGGCGGGGACACCCCCCCCCCCCACCACCAGCAGTGGCGTTGCTCAGCCCCCCCCCTGCCGTCTCCCGCCTCTACAGAGTGTTCACGTGGCGCTTCCCCAGCACGCTGTGCAGCGAGGCCTACCAGTTCCTGCTGAAGCTCAAGGAAGCCGGCCTGCAGGACCAGGCAGCCCACTTCTCGTTCAAGGACCAGGAGGCCTCCTCCTCGTCCACCTCGGCCATGGTGACCTTTCCCCTGGACGGGCCCGGGGGCTGCTGTGCGGCTATCCTGGCCCTCTCCTCTCTCGGCCTGGTGTCCGTGGACGTGACCATCCCGGAGCAGATCGTCGTCGTGGACAGCACCATGGTGGAGAACGAGGTCATCAAGAGGTAGGCCTTGGCAAAGGGGCCCCCGGGGCTTTGTAGCTCTGGCGGGGAGCGGGCGGCCTTTCCCTGGTCAGCTTCTCAGGTCCACAAAGCCAGCTTTCCCGGGCTGGTTCTGGTCTCCGGGCAAGGCACCGCTCGAGTCAAAGGAGCCACAGACGCGTGCCGATGGGATACCAACACTGTGTTCTCCACACAGGCAACCCAATGAGTAGTGTCACTTCCGTCTAAAACGGTTGGCCATAAAATGAGGCAAAGCCCGGCCTGGGGCTGAATGGCCAGCCTGCCTCTGGGAGGGGCCTTGGAGTGGACCGTGAAGGGAGGGGCTGGGTCAGCTCCTTGGTCCTCCTTGCAGCTTGGGGAAGGAGGGTCTGGAGGAAGAGGAGGAGGAGGAGGAGGAGGACTTGGACGAGAGCGCTGCCAACAAGCCCCGGATCGAGGTGAAGGCCCGCCAGGCTTCACACACCAACTACCTGCTCATGCGAGGGTATTACTCCCCGGGCATCGTCAGCACGCGGAATCTGAGCCCCACGGACAACATTGTAGTCAATTCCTGCCAAGTGAGGCTGAAGCTGAGAGAGAGCCCTGCATGGGAGGGATTCCTCAGCCAAGGTCAGTCGGACCCCCCCCCCCCCCACTCTGCCCTTCCACCGTGTGTCCCAGGGGCAGGCTGCGGGTTGAGGGTAAGGGGAGGGGTGTCTCCGTGGCCTGAAGCGCCCCATGGGTTGTGTTTGCAGAGCCAGTGGACCTCGCCAACCTGCCTGTCGGAGCCTCCTGCCTCCCCGCCTCCTTCTCCCGGCTGATCAGCATCCAGGAAGATGCTCCAGCAGAGCGGCTTCTGCTTAGGTGCCTACAGCAGCGCGGCTACAGCGCGGGGGAACTGGCCGCCGTCCTCGAACTGTACGAGGCCATCCAGGCTGCCTCCCATTTTGGGGTGGGCAAGGTAGAGCTGGCCAGGCAGTTCCAGCACTACGAAGATGATGGTATCGATTGCACCAAGCTCCTGCAGGTGAGCGGGGAGGAGGTCCAGCTCTGCCCACTGCATCCGAGCCCCCCCCCCCCCCACCTTCGGTCTCAGAGGAGAAGCGCTGCAGCCATCTGTCTCCTTTCCCCTCCCGCAGGACCTCCTGGACCTGGAGCAGGTGTTGGAAGTAGGGGGGCACACCCCACGGCTGGTGGTGAGGAGGTGTTCTGGGCCCTGGCTGCTGCCTTCCGTGTGTCTCAAGGAGGACGGTAGCAAGACCCTGCAAGTGGCCCACAGGGAGCCTGCAGAGCACGGGCAGCCCCCCACTCCCCCCCCAGTGGCAGCACAGGAGCCAGCCAGGAAACGGCAGAGGGTGGAGCCAGCGCATGAGGAGCGGGGTGGGGATGAGGACGCTCTGTGGGAAGGAGAAGAGGAACCACTTCCGGACGCCACTGGTCTGGCCGACGGAGCAGCCAAGCAGGACCAAGGTGCCGGGCAAGAGCCAGGCTGCCCCCAAGCATCTGGTGTGGTCGCAGAGGAAGAGGAGGGGAAAGGAGCGGATGCACTGAGCGGCCAGGAAGGATTGGGCAGCAGAAGTCCTGCCGGGGAGCCCCAAGTGGAAGATCTGGCCCCGCCGGAAGGCCTGGGCAGCTTTGGTGGTGCGTGAGGGACTTCTGAGTGCCACACTCAAAGGGGATTGTTGGCAGGGAGAGAGATTCGTTTGTTTAATTCATTTGTCCTTTGCCGTTCTCCCCAGTTCTCCTGCATTTTATCCTCACAACAACCCTGTGAGGTAGGAGAAAAGAGCCAGAGTCCAAGAGCACTTTCAGTTTGTGGCAGGGGAAGAGCTCTTGTGAGTCACGGCTCACTTCTGAGACAGCCGGAATGTCTCTGGAGAAATGAGCCCCGACTCAGTCCAGCCCCTCCCCTGCTCCAAATTGTGCTTGTCTTTCGGATGCTCCTGAACTCTTGTCTCATGCCACAGACAGACTGATGCGGCCACCGGCCTTGACCTGTGAGGCAGGTGAGGCCAGGCCAGGAGTGCGTGATTCTCTCAGGGTCCATAGCACAAACGGGGCTTTGAACTCTGAGACTAGTCCAGCCCTCTTAATCCCTGCCCCCCACTTGTGGGGAAGGTCACATGGCCCCCACTTGGGCTGCTCTCCTGCCACCCCACCTCCTCTTTTACACTGGCCTGAAGGCTACTGGGCTTGTCCTGCCTACTTGCCCGATCTGTGCTCCTACCCTCAGCTGAGGGGCCCTTGGGCACAGCCTCCCTCAGGGCAGCCTCCTGTGGCTTGGTTCTTAATGCTGAAGCTTTGCTCTCTCTGTCCCCAGCTTCTTCTTCAGGGAGCAGCAAGCAGACGGAAGAGGCAGGGTGAGTGCTGGAACTCGGGAGTACGGTTCGTGTTTGCAAGAGCAGGATAGAGGGCTGGGTCCAGGCTCGGTTGAGCATTCCCACGGATTTCCCTACTGGCCTGCAACTCCCTCCCCCAGAAGTGGCAGACTTCTCTTCTCCGCTGGGAAATCTCCTCTGGCTTAGGTGGCTCCCCAGGGCCTTTCTTCCCCACCCACTCTGGGTCCACCTGCAACCGCTTTTTCACCACTTGCCTGTGCTCGGGAGCCTCTCATGTGCAATGGGAGGTGCTTCATAGTCCCTCCTCCTCTGCCCCATAGAACAGCTGGGCTGCACCCCATTTCCAGGGGTGCAGAGCAAGCTCTGTGCTTTCACTCTGCATGTGCACAAGTGGAGAAGGACCCTAGGGGGAACTGCAGGGAACATGGATTTCACATTAAATTGATAAAACAGGAAATTGGGGTGGGTGTAGCGAGGCAGGAATTTGAAGCCTGAGGCTGTAGCGTCCCTTCCGGTGCAGGGACATGCATACACCTAGCCCAAGACTCGAGACCCTTGGCTCGTGAAAGGCAATGACCCTGTTTTCTCCCCAGGAGCACAAGTGGAAGCTACTTTGTCGGGCGGCCGTGGCGTATTGTCGATGGCAGCCTGAATAAGCCGGTGTGCAAGGGCATCATGGAAGGGGTGCTGTGCCATATCATGACCAAGCCTGGAATCACGGAACTGGCCCTGCGCCATCACTATCTGGGGGTCCTGCAGCCTGTTGCTCTCTTGGAGATCCTGCAGGTAGGTTTGCCTCCCCCCACCCCCTGGCTGGTCCAGCAAGACGGCAATTGTGCTCGGAGGGGCCCAGGGCTGTTCTGCTGCCAAAGAGTTTCTGGGGGAGCCATTTCTACTCTTTATTGCATTAATGTCACCCTTATTATTGCCACCACATATTCCTGCAGGGCTTGGAGGCTCTGGGCTGCATCCGGAAGTTCTACCTGAAGCAGCAGAAGGTGCCTTCCCTCTTCTCGCGTCCCGTACAGGAGGAGGAAGTGGCTTGTCCCAAGCTGAGCGAGGCCCCGCTGGCGTTCTATGAGCCCACCGTGGCCTGCACCCTGCAGATGGGCCGTGTGTTCCCCTACGAACTGAACTGGAACAAGTGGGTGTAGGGGCTGGTTCTCTGCCAATAAAGCCACTCTCGTAGGAAACGGTGTCCTGCTTGTCTGGGGCGAAGGTGCCGGGTGTGGGGCTCAATCCCTCCAGCGGTGCCCACACTGGGGGCTGCAGCACTTGTAGAAGGTGGTCATGGGCTCGTCAGCAGAGCGTGTCTGCAGCTGCATGAAGTAGGCCCGGGGGTGCTCGCACTTGGGGCATGGTTCTGCAGGAGAGAAGCAGGTGGTCAGGTCTGGGGGACACTCGTGAAGCCCCCCCAAGACAATTCGGGAGGGGGGGAGTTCACCTGAAGCAGCAGAACACCTGGAAGACCCACGAGGACCACCCCCTTTTGCACGCAAGCGCCCTTGGGCGGCCTCAGACCCCAGCCCCCCTTCCCCTCTGCCTGCTGACCGGCGGTGGAGTCCACGTTCTCCCAGGCGGCGGCCCCCCCGAGCACATCGTCCACCTCCTTCAGCTTCGGGTAGCGCCTGCTGGTCACCTGTCCGGGGGGAAGGGAGAGAAGAGGGGGTCAGTGTGCGGCAGAGCTCCCGGGGAGGGCGGGAGGGCTCCCGGGGAGGGGCGGGGAGGCGGGGCCCCTCCCACCTTGCGCGTGACGTTGCGGACGTAGGGGCACGTGGTGCAGGCGAAGCGGTGGCAGCGCGCGCCCTCCTCGGCCACCAGCACGTTCCCGCAGGCCGGGCAGAAGAGCAGCATGGCGGAGGCGGAGGCGTTGGCGGAGGAGGCCGGGGAGGGCCTGGCGCACGCGGAGGCGATGGGGCTCTGGCAGGCCGGCCTCGCGCGCCTCGTCCGGGACCCGCTGCTCTGCGATCTGCCGGCGCAGGTAGGCCGCGGGAGGGGCGGGGCGGGTGGCTGGAGCGAGCGGGCGGCCAATCACCGGCGCGCGCTCCTCCTCTTCCTGCACAGGTGACCCCGGAAGAGATCGCCTCGCAGGTGGCGCTCGAGTACGGCCAGGCCATGACGGTGCGCGTGCGCAGAGCGGACGCCCCCCAGGAGCCCATGCGTGAGTGGGCGGCGCCGGTGGGGAGCATGCGCAGGGGGGGGCGGGGCGGCGGGTGCCCGGCAGAGGCGCCCCTAACCCCCCCCCCTCCCTCCCCCCTCCCTCCTCCCTCCCTCCTCTCCCGCGCAGCCGTGGTGGTGGTGCAGCAGGCGACGGTGCTGGACCTCAAGAAGGCCGTGCGGCGGTTCGTGCAGCTGCGGCAGGAGCGACAGGGGGGCGCGCGACACCTCAGCTGGTGAGCGGCGGGGGGGAGGGGAAGGGGGAGGGGGGCGGGGCTCTCCAGGGCGGGAGTGGCATCCCCGCGGGCTGACCCCTCCCCCGTTGCAGGAGGCACGTGTGGCGCACCTACAGCCTGGCCTTCGCCGGGGAGAAGCTGGACGAGGACCGCAAGAGGCTGCGCGAGTGAGTCCCGGGCCGGGGGGAGGGGAGGGGTGGGGGGGGTCCCGGGGGGGGCGGGGCGGGCGGCCTGGCTCTTGCTCGACGCTGCCCCTTGCGCCGCTCGCAGGTACGGCATCCAGAACCGGGACGAGGTCAGCTTCGTGAAGCGGCTCCGCAAGTGACGCCTGCCCGGTGAGCCCCACCCACCCTCGGGGGTTGCTCAAGTACCTCCCTGAGCAGGAGCAGTGTATCTTGGAGGAGAGCCCGCATATCGCCCACTGGCAGCCAAGCTCCAAGCCGGCCCAGGGATCCCAATGCATTCAAGGATGTCGAACCGTGTCTTTGGCAGAGCTGAAGGTAATGTTAAGGGATCTCCACTGGGTGGCAGCCTAAGTCAGCGGTAGAAACTGATCCGGGATGTTTGCGTGGAGTGGGAGAACACCGCCACCCTGTGGGGAGTCCAAGGAAATGCCTGCTGGGGAAAATGGGCCTCTGTACAGTTCACTGGAGCAAAGGGCAGACCCAAGAAAATACAGAGACGCGCTCCTTAAGGACCTAGTGGACCCCCTGGTTGAAAAAAGATTTTTAATACTTATTGTACTGACTGATGATGAAGATCTCACAAATGGAAGCACATTATTCTAAAGTCATTTGTACAATTGGTGTATGTCTGACCTGTAGGAACATAAGTTTTTAAAAAAATATTTCCTCTGTAATTGAACTCTGTAAGATAAATTGTTTGTTTAATTTGCTTTAGTGCCTTTTCATCCCTTTACATTTTTGTTTGTCACCCGTTCTTGCTTTCCCTTCTTGGTGGGGTCTTCTGGCAACTGCCAGAACAAGGTTGCATGGGCTGCAGTCCCCACTGCGGAGCCCCTCAGCAGCACACTGAAGGCCGTAGGAGCCAAGAGGCATTCCTTCAGCCACTCCTCTCACCTGCGAGGGGAGAGCCTTGGGAAGGGACTGGCAGAGCCACAGAAGGGAGGCTGGACAGACGCTCCTGCAAAACAGAGGTGGTGGCTGTGCCAGCCAGGCCCCCCGAGCAGCTGAAAAGGGAAGCAGCTAGTTCCCTTTCACTGGTGAAACACAAGTGCAGTCTGAGCCTGCTGTATTGTCAACAGGTGTTTGGGTGTGTCTCCAGGAGAATCCAGCCTGCTGCAGTGATGCTCCTAACTATTTGGAAAGCGGCAGGAGGTTGATGCCTCCTGCCAGCCCCAAACCCTGAATCCGCCATTGTTTAGAACTCGAGAGAGAGATGCACGCTTGAATCAGAAACAGCACAGCAGTTTTGGAAATGTAGCTAAAACGCTACCTGTAGAGTTTTAATTACCACCTGGGCAACAGGTATCAAATCTCATTAAAAAGACCATTTGGAAACCAGCATAATAAAAAGTTCAGAAAAGGTTCTGCGAAATCGAACAAGGCACAGATGTGTTTCTGCATGGCGCAAAGAGTCCAGTCTGGAGGACAAGGCAGCTCGGTTGAGGCAAGCGGAGGGCACCGGAGGGCAGAGGCGATGGCGGCAGCAGCAGCAGCGAAGGCCCTGCTCAGTGGAGCTGGGCATCCAGGTCGTACTTCTCACAGAACTTGTCGGTGAAGGGGATGCAGGTGAGGAACTCGCACCATTCGCACCGGATGGGGTAGAAGTAGAAGAGCACCACCAGGCCGGAGAAGAGCCCAGCAAAGACCAGCTGGAAGACGATGATCTGGCACCGCTTACGGTACAAGTCGAACCGGCCAAAGCTGATGTAGGGCAGGAAGGCGAAGGAGAGGAAGAGCCCGCTGATGAAGCCGCAGACATGGGCAAAGTTGTCGATCCACGGCAGGAGGCCAAAGGCAAAGAGGAAGAGCACCACTGTCAGCAGCTTGAAGAAGGCCCGCCACGGCCGGGCCAGGATCTGCCAGCTCT
The DNA here is from genome assembly GCF_049243985.1 of Paroedura picta. Lineage (NCBI taxonomy): Eukaryota > Metazoa > Chordata > Lepidosauria > Squamata > Gekkonidae > Paroedura > Paroedura picta. The sequence continues at coordinate 6,282,747 of NC_135385.1, read as the reverse complement.
GGAACAGTTCCACAAACAGGCAGGCCAGGATGCCAAACTGGGACCCTGCAGGGCCAACCTAAGGGGAAGGGAGAAAGAGCAGCGGTTGGCAGGCAAGCAGGCCTGGGTTCTACTCACTCTGGCCCGCCTATGAAACAGGGCCCTCCCTGCCCAGGAACAGAAGGCTGCAGTGGGAAGTGGGCACAGGCCTCAGCCTCCGGGGTGGGAGAACTGGAGGGCCAAGACCCATGTAGAGCCCCGTCCTGGGCCTAGAGCAGCAAGATAAGTGTCAGGAAAGCCACCCACCAAAAGGGTGGGGAGTGGACCCAACCCATCCAAAAACTGAATGAGGTCTGAGCAAAGTCTGAGCAAAAACAATTTTTGAAAGAGTCTAGATCAGGGGTAGTCAACCTGTGGTCCTCCAGATGTTCATGGGCTACAATTCCCATGAGCCCCCGCTAGCAACCACTGGCAGGGGCTCGTGGGAATCGTAGTCCATGAACATCTGGAGGACCACAGGTTGACTATCCCTGATCTAGATAACTGATTTACAGGGCAGTTAAAATACAAATTTTTAGAAAACGGTTTGATTTTTGTCTCTGGGCTGAATGCCTTTGAATGTATATAGTCTCCAGTGTACAGTGGATAATACATGTGTATGTTTGCTTGTTAATCCTTTAAGTCCTTGGCACAATACATGGAAGCTGGTGGTGGAATCTGTTTGCCATTGTTTCTGCTCAGCCTGTGCGGTGCCTTTATCAGGAAAGCCACCCTGCGGGGAGGGTACCTCGGCCCGGTAGGGCAGGAAGATGGCACTGGCCAGGTTCCCCGTGATGCCGCTCAGCAGGTAGATGATGGCGATGCGGTGCCACCCGGCCAGCTTCTCCAGGTCCCGCAGGATCGTCATCTGGAAACACACGGACACCAGGCAGTGGAGGATCCTGCTGGGGTGGCAGAGGCCGTTAGAGAGGGGCTGCCTCTCCCCCCTCCCACCGCACCCCCTAGGCTTCACTTGGCCCGCCTCAGGCACCTGCTGCTGCACGAGAGCTGGGAGGGGCCCGAACAACAGCCAGTGCTCAGGTGGGGTGGGGATGGGGGCAGGCAGGTCCTCTCTGGCCCAGCGTTAATTACCCTGCGTGAAGGAAGAGCGAAAGCCACAGCCGGTAGACTTGGTCGGGGACCTCCGGGTTGAGAAAGGGCAGGAGCCCACAGACGTCATCCATGCAGTGCACCTGGCGGGAGAGGAGGAGAGACGAGGGGGCGTGGCAGCTGCTGCTCAGCACCCCCACAGGCCTGGCCCAGCAGGGGAGGGGAGGGGGAGGGGGTACCTGGGAACACAGGGTGGCCTCCTCATGGAAATACCCGTGCATGAAGGTGCAGTACTCTCGGGAGGTGATCTCGCACCTGAGGGGAGAGAGGGGTGATTACCACACCGCGAAGGACCCGCCAGCTGGGGTTCCTGGGTCGGTCTCCCCGTGGGGAACTGGTCCTGGGGCCTGGCCAGCGTAGCCCCGGCTGCTCTGCCTCACCTCCCCTTGGTGCCGATGCAGCAGGGGCGCCCGGTGATCACGCAGTCCATGTGCAGGTGGTTGGTGTGGTTCCCCGCACTGTTTTTCGTGCAGATCTGGAAGAAGCAGGAGACGCAGCAGGGATGGAAGAGGATTCTCCTGTTACTGCCCCAGCGGGCCCAATCCTGCCCCGACTTTGGGCTTGGGCCGCGGTTCTACTTGTCCGCAGGGTGCCGGGATGCCCCCCTCCCGTGGGCACAGGAAGCCACAAAACGCTCACAAGGAACCCACCGGCCACTTGGTGATGTCGTCGGGCCACTCGTGCGGGTCTGTGGAGGCTGGCTGCTCACATACGCTGTCAAGGGAAGCGCGGTTGTCACAGAAGGCACCCTGGGGGCAGGGGGCCAGCAGAGCCCTCCCTGCAGCCAGAAGCTGCCCGGACCCCTGTCGGGTTGGGGGCAGAGCCTACCGGGGGTCTTGGTGGCAGACGGAGCCAAACTGTCGCTTCTCCCCTAGCAGCAGGGGGGTGCTGGGGTGCTGCGGCCATTTCACCCACACGGCCAAGGTGGACTGCAAAGGGAAGGAGAGCCAGTGGGTGGGGGGCGGCCACTTCCCTTTCCCTCCCAGATCGGAATCTGGCTGGGCCCGGCCCCTCATTGTCGGGGGACTCACAGAGCACTCTTCCTCAGCCGTCTGCACACAGCCGGACTGGTCGTTGCGCACACAGCAGGCCGAGTGCTTCTCCTTCTGGCGCGCGGCATGGATGAAGCCATGCACCTGCTGGTCCTGCCGCATGCACGGGGAGAACTTGGCTCCCAGGTGAATCAGGGCCTCCTGCCAGAGGGAGGGAGGGTGAGAGGGGAGGAAAGGCATTCCCTTGAGCACCACAGCCAACTGGCCTCAAAGCCCCCGCCCCCCGCCAGGCCCCCAGGCACTCACCGAGCTGGGGCCGATCCAGAAGTTCTCCTGCTGAACGTACTTCACATTCTCGTAGACGCCCCGGTTCCTCAAGACCTACCCGAGAGAGGGGCAATCAGAGGGGCAGAGAGAAGGTCTGGGGGGGCCATGCTCACGTGGCTGGGTTGGTTTGATTGACATCACAGACTCTTCCTTGGGGCACCTGGGACAGAGTGGGAGTCCTGCAGGAGCACCTTCGAGACCAACGGGAGAGACTCCTGAGAGCATGCACACGGAGGAGGATCCCTTGGGTAAAGCCTGGTTGGCCCCTGCGGGGCTCCCACTTTGTCTGCTGCTACAGGCCTCTCGGTATCCGTTAGCTAAGGCTCATTTTTCTTAATTTCATGGAGGGGCAATGCTCAGGAACACATCATTCCTTTTGAGGTGGGTCCTCCGGGCCTCTGCCTGCAAGGGGTGAGGTTAATGGCATGGGTGCTGGGAGGAGGCAAGGGGAACGTGGCCTGCTGCAGCCTGCTGGTGCTGCCTCCGTTTCCCAGCCCTGAAAGAGGGAGGAGGAGGAGGAGGAGGCAGCCGTGGGACCGGCTGTGTCAGACACGTGAAGGATTCCACGCAGGAGCTGGCAGAGATGGAGATGCTCAAAGGCAGGTGGTGGTTACTCGGAGGCCAAGGACATGGATGTGACTCCACGGTGCAGGGAACAAGGGAAGGCGGCCGACACAGAAGGGCCAACCTCTCCCTAGGGCTGCTGCTGCTGAACGGGCTGCGCCCTCCACCCAGGGCCCCTCACCCCAGAATCCCCCTATCCCTGCCCATCCCCCTCCCCTGAAGGCTTCTGCCTCCGACGCTGCCGGCCAGACCCTTTACCGCTTTGGCTCCCCTGTGGGAGTCCGGCCCCCGTGGGACTGGCGCGCAGCCACGCTCCCTCCACTCACCGAATCCACCGTCTCGTGCTGGGAGAACCCCACAGGAGCAATGCCGTAGATGGACACGGCCAGGATGGTGATGAGCGAATGGACAAAGGTGACCCAGTACGTGAAGAAGGGCCTGCAGGGGGGACGGGGATGGGTCGTTCAGACTGGGAAGGAGCTGGCCCTCCCTGCCCGTCCCAGCCGGGCCTCCCTCGGCACCCACCGGTGGTCGCCCATGTCCTCGATCTGCTGCTTGACGTAGCTGTCGATGCGCTTGCGGTAGGTGCGGTTGGTCAGGCGGCCCACCATGCCCAGCCCATAGGGGCGCTTCTCCTTGGCAAAGAGCTTCCGCACGGGCACGGTGATGCGTTGGCCGCGCCGCTGCAGGCCCAGGCTCACCACCTCCTGGCGCAGGCGGACCTTGGGCTGGAACACGGAGCCCTCCTTCTGCTTCCTCCAGCCACGCTCCAGCGGCCTACGGCGCACAAGAGCAGAGGCCGAGGGGTGAGGGCTGGGGGGCCGGCCAGCCCAGGCGGGGACAGGCCATGGAGCCCAGCCACCCCACCCAGCACAGCACCCCTCCCTGGGGAAGGCGGAGGCCTCAGTGGGTCTGGCAAAGGCTGTGCGAACGCCACAGGACCCAGAAAGAAGAGGGAGAGGACATGGAGGATTTCAGCGGGGCCCCCTCTCCCCCACACACCCAGGACGGGGTCTCCGCGGGACTCACAGCATCAGGTGGCTCCTTTCCAGCTCGCTGCGGTCCAAGGCGCCCCCCGTGAGCCCCGGCTGTGCCGGAGGGGGAACTTTCAGGTCAGGATCCCGGAGTGCCGCTTCAGAGGGTGACTCAAAGACCTCGTCGGGGTACGTGGAGAGTTCCTCCTGGAGGACTCCTTCCTGGCAGGAAAGGGCAGGGTTAGGCCGGGCTTCCCCGCCAGGCCTGGCTGAGGTGCCGCCACCGCCTCTGGGCCCTCCTTACCCGGGCAAAGAAGGAGGTGTCCAGCTCATCCGGGAAGTCTCCCGTGTCCTCCTCCAGGAAACTGGCCGGGGTGAAGCTGTGCCGCTGGGCGGCTCGGAGGGTGCCGTCCTTCACTGAGCGGCCCTGTGGGGAGGGGGAGGCAGAGGAGGCGTGAGTTTGGCTTGGCCCAACCGTGTGGAGCTGAGCAGGGGACGGGAGCTTTGGCACAGCTGTTCCCCGGCCCCAGGAAGAAGTGTTCCAGCCCTCCTCAGGTGCCCTCACCTTCACCAGAGCTGCCGCCGCCCGGAAACTCATCTTGGCAACCGACTCCCTCTTCCGCCTCCGGGGCCAGCGGTTGAACCCGGACCGTGAGCTGGTGAAGGAGCACAGCGAGGCAGCCCCGGGCGTGATGGGTGTGTGGGGGATGCTGTAGCCATCCGCGTCGTCCGGCATCCGGAAGGCCCGCCCCCGAGCCAGGGGGTCTATGATCTGCCGCCCAGGAGAGAGGCCTCTGCTTAGAGGAAAGGCACCTCAAGGGACCCACCCGGTTGGGATCAGGGCTCATGGGGGGAACTGTCTGCAGGCAGCGTCACCCTGCTCCCACCCCAGAAGCGCACTCACCCTCTGCATGCCCAGCGGGCAGGGGGGCACGTAGAGCGGTGGGGGGGTCTCAGTGCTGGCCAGGGAGATGTTGTCCTGGCTGGGGAGGTCCATCTCACGCATCACCTGCGGCTTCAGCTTCCCGTAGCGCATACTGCAGTGCCGCAGGCTTTTGCGCTGCCACTTCTGCGTGGCGTCGCTCTCCTTGCTGACGCCAAACCAGTCTGCGGTGCCCCTGAGGAAAGGCAAGGCAAGGCAAGGCAGGAGGGCCCCTGAGAACCCACTGGAGGGGCACGGGGAAGCGGGTGTTTCTGCGGCCCCTCTGGCCTCGGCATGGCCGCCCGTGGCACTCCGCCTTCTCCCGGGCACAGGCGGGGACCTCGCGGGGCTGCCCAGCAGCTCGGCCAGGAGCCTGTCCCATCGGCCACCAGGGAGCAAGTGCAAGGAGGGAGGTTAGCGGCACTGCAGTGGCGGCGGCTGTTAGCGGCACGTGGCGGGGGGGGTACGGATGAGGGGAAGGTGTAGGGTGGACACGGCAGGGTGCAAAGTCAGGCTGGCAAGAGGGGAGGGGAAGCCCTCCCTGTGGGGCAGGGGCAGGCCTAGAGAGGCCCAAGCGTGGAAGGGGGCAGGCAGGAGAGAGCAGCTGCCCCAGTGCTGGTGGGAGAGAGAGCCCCCGCATCCCCCTCTCTCAGGCACAAGAAGGTGGGGGGGGGGCTGCCGCGCTTGGCCTCCTAGCGCCAGATCTCCCTTTCTGGGCCAACGATGTGGGGACGGAAATCGGCCGTAGCTGCCCTGTGTCTGCTCAGTGCTGGCCTGGCGCCTCCTGTCCACTCCCTCACCTGCCAGCACGCCAGTCTCTTCCCGTGGTCTGGCATCTGAGCCAGTCTCTTCCCGTGGTCGGGCATCTGAGCCCTGGAGCCGGGAGAGGAGCAGGCCTCCCCCTCCAGAAGGGGCCTAGAACCAGGGGGGAGGAGGCAGGCAGGGCAAGCTCTGGGCAATGCCCCCCTCCGGGTGGGACTAGGGCTGCAGGGGCCCCGCATGCACTCACACGCATGCACTGGTGGGGGTGGGGTGGGGTGGGAACGGGTGTCACACCAGCACTGCAGGTACCTGAAGAGTGTTCGGGGCAAGGACTGGCGTTTTCTCAGGGGCCTCTTGCCCCCCTGGTGCCCGCGAACGGGCAAGGTGTGACTCCTCCCAAAACGTACCTGCCTGCTGCAAAGGAGAGAGAGCTGAGGGGCACACCTGGCGCGAGGGGGGATGATGGGGGACCAGAGCTGCTGAGGGCAAAGGCCACATGTGGGCCAGCCAGGCGTTGTGCCCTCTTGCCCTGAGGGCCACTACAGAACCGGGCTGCAAAGCCACACAGGCTGGTTGTCATGGAGGGCGATGGCAGGGCCCGGCCTTGCCCAGAGAGCACCGTGAGAGGCGCGCTGCTGGGCGGTGAAGACGATGGTCCGGGGCTCAGAGCGGGCCCTGCAGGGTGGCCCTCCTCGGCCCAGGGCTGCATCTCTGGCCTGCTTCTCTCTGGCTCCAGAAGGCCTGGGGAGGCAGGGCGGGGGCCTGCTTTCCTTGAGGACACAGTCCTCCTCACAGTGAGGGGAAACTATCTGGCCAAGGGGGGCTCCACAGGCATTTAACATCTCAGGGGGTTTTAAACCAAACTCTTTGCTCACGACACAAGATGGCAGGGTGGGGGAAAGGGGGGAAGCATTTCAACCCTGTTCTCAGGACCCCTCCCACCCCCCAAAAGTGAAAAGACCCAGGCTCAAAAAGGTCTCAAATAAGTCCCACGGACCAGCTTGGAAGAAGGTCGAGAGGCAGAGCTCTCCAGTACGCCTGCCTTCCTCCCCAGTCCTGCAAAGCCCCTGTCCCCCCAAAACTCCCTTTCTTCAGAGCCCCTTCCTCATGTGGCCCCCGAGGGCCTCTCTGGCAGCGTCCCTGGGAGCCCACAGCAGGGCAGCCCCTTCACAGCCCCTCCAGGACCAGGGCTGCCCACCCCCAACGCCCGTCACTGGATGCCCAGAAGTCCAATGTCCAGACACCGTGGGCACCCTCTGCTGGATGGAGCTGGTGGGGGCACAGGGCAGGAAGCCCCCAGGGCCAGGCCTCACCTCCGGATGGACTGGGTGATGGACGTCTGCCGCTGGAGTCCCGGCCTCCGGAGCTCATTCAGGGGAGAGGAGAAGCGCGTGTTTTCCGCCGGCATGCTGACGCTCCTCAGAAAGGCCTGGCGTTTCGAGGGCTGCAGGAAGGAGGAGGAGGAGGAGGAGGAGACGATACCTCTGGGGGTCCAAGTGTGGCCTCCCAGCCCTGCTGCCCTCGGAGCAAATGGTGTGCCCACCCCCACCAACCGCTCTGAACCTCCCAGACTGAGGGACCCCAGCGGACGGGGAAGGGGGAGCGCCGGGGAGGAGGCCTGTGCTGGAGAGTGCCCTCAGAGACCGCTGCCCAAGCCCCCCTGCCCCTGCCCGGGTACCTGTGCCAAGGCCGACTCCTCAGCAGCCCCGACTGGAGCCACAGGAGCGGGAATCTCCAGCCGCAGCCAGGGGGGCTTCTTCTTCTGCAGGCTGCTGGTGCTGTCCCGGCGCCCCTCGGACATCCTTGTGCCTGCACTGGCTGGCCTGCAGGGAGGGCGGCGGGATCAGCGAGGGAACCCCTTGACTGTCCTCCCACTGGACAGAAGCAGGAGGGCCAGCAGGAGGCCAGCAGAAGCAGGAGGCCCAGCCTCGCCTCCGCCCCCCCACCCGCTGCAAGTCCCCCTTCCTGGTGTGTGTCTGGCCTCGCCCGCCCCCCCCCCCCGCTCCACACTCCAGATGGGATCTCAGTCCAAAAGTGGCATCAGGCAGGCCCAGCCGGATAGCGAGCACTGTGCAGGGGAGAGGAGGGGAGGGGAGGGGAGGCCCCCTGGACCCCGTCCAGCCACCCCCCATCCCAGCACGGCTCTGGGGCCTCACCCCTCCTGCATTCCAGTCCGCCCGCAAGGCAGGAGTTCCCACGCTGTCTGCTGAAAGCTTCCGCCCCACTGGACTCTGTCCTCTCCAAACGGCCGGGCAGCCCCAGCCCAAACAGCCTTTGCGGAAGCCCCCACAGCCCCTGGTCTGGAAGCCACACCCACCTTTGCCCCTCTGCAGCCTGCTCCGTCCCTTCCCCTGGCATCCTGCCTCACCACAGTGCCACCCACCCACCCCCAGGACCCCCGGGCAAGAGAAGATGAGGAGCTACACTCACACACAGACACCCTGCCACAGGAGGGGGTCCTGCAGACCACGCCAGCCCCAAGCCCTCTGGAGCCAACTCAATGTGGCTTCAGAGAAGCCCAGGAAAGCAGGTGCCCCCTCCTGGTAGGAGCAGAGACCCTCCCTTCTGTCAGGAGAACTGGCCTCTGCCCTGCACCACAACACCCCTGCAGAGAGGGTCGCTCGGCATGGGAACCTGGCATGGGAAGAGGCATGCCAGATCACTCTGGGGCTGCCCCCACCTGGGAAGAAAGCACCAGAGGGAGAAGGGAGCCCTGGGGCACAGGCAACCCCCTCCCCACTGCCACAGGCCAGGCTCATCCTCAGAGCGGCTGCCCCCAACGTGAGGCTGTTCCCGCCCAGCACCGAGGGAGGCCTCCCCGGGAAGCCAGGCCATGGCAGGCTGCAGCGGGAAGCAGAAAAGCCAGTTCTGTCTCCAGACGTTCCCACGGGATTCTTGTCCAGAGCTCTTCCCAAGCAGGATCCCGTGTCCCTCGGCTGGCGCGCAGGCCTGCTGTGCAACGGGGGGGGGGGCTGGACAGAGGCCATGGGGGGGACTGGGGCCAGTTAGCCTCTCTGGGGGAACAGCTGGCACTGCAGACAGGCCACGGAGCGCTGTCCCCCAAGGGCAGGCAGGGGCAAGGAGGACACAGGGATGGGTAGCTGGGAGACCCCTGAAGCAGGACCCCCCCCCCCCACTCAAGGCCCAGGGGCACCCCCAGCAACCACCGCTGGGCTGGACCAGGGCTGTTCTGGGGAGGCTGTCTGGAAGCTCTCCCGCTCCCTTCTCCAGGAGGCAGGCCGCACACCCCGGGAGAGCGTGGGAGCTTCCATCCTGCCACACTGCCTGGATGGGGCCCACAAAGACAGCAGCAAGGGCAGCCCCCTCCCGTCGCTGGCCATAGTGAGGCATGCAGTCCAGGGCCAGCGGGGGGAGCCAGAAAGAGAGAAGGGAGAATCCCGGCAGCCCCCCTGCAGAGATGGCCGTCTGCCACTGTCCCAAGGCTAATGAGGCCGCCCTCCTGGGGTGCCCAACAGGGCCTCTTGCTGCCCTCCCAGGCTGAGGGGCCAAAGGGCATGGCCCTCATGGCTGCCCCTTGGCCTACAGGCACACCACTCCTCCCTCGCCTGGACCCAGAGAGGGCTGGCCCCTAACAAGCTGCCCAGGGGCTCTACCTAAAAGTCCTGCTCAGCAGAATTTGGATTACAGGAAGGGTGTGTGTTTGGGGGGGGGGGGCGGCAAAAGCCTCGGAGTTGCCTTCCAGGGGCCGCACCTCCAGGGGCGGGACCACCGAAGATGGGCAGCAGGCCCAGCTAAATGGGGATGGGGTGGGGCTCCCTGCCAGGAGGGCCCCGGGGGTTTTCCCGGCTGCCCAGAGGGCAGTCTGGGCAGGGTCTCCCGTCGGGGTTGCCTCCCGCCCCAAGGAGGGCCAGCAGGCAGGGGGTCCGCGGGCGAGGGGGGGTGAGGAGAGGCGAGGAAGGCGGCGGCGCAGAGGCCCCTCCCCGGGCCCAGCCGGGCGGCGCTGGAAGTGGCCTCATTGGCTGCGGAGACGCCCCGAAAGGCGCGCGGAGGGGGCAGGACAGGGGGAGCCTCGCGCAACCCTCCCCGGCGCCCCCCCCCCAGTCCTCCAGGGCGGGCGACCCTCCGAGGGCCAAGCGGCGGCGCCCCGGACCCCCTCGCCTCGCCTCGACTCCTCCGAGCGGCCGCCCCGTCCGTCCCTCCGGCTCCCCCTTGGCTGCCTGGCTCTGGCTGGCCGGCGGGCGGGCTCACCTCGGCGGCGGCGGCGGCGACTGGCCGGGCGGGCAGGCGGGAGCCGGAGCCGGGCCCGGGCGGGCCTGCAGCGCGGATGGGCCCGGCCTGGAGACCGAAGGGCGGCCCGGCGCGGAAGGCGGGCCGGCCCGGGCGCTGACTCAGGCCTCAGGAATGCGCCCTCGGAAGCGCCAGGCGCACAGCCGCCGCCCGCCCGCCCGCCCGCCCGGACAGACAGACAGACGGACTGCCGGACCTCCCGGCGGAGGCGCCCTCGCCCCACGGCCCCCGACGAGAAGAGTCTCCAGGCGCAGGCCAGCGGCGTCGGCCAGCCGGGAGGGGCCCGGGGCCAGCCGCCAAGGGGCGGCCCTGCAGCCCCTGCCGCGGCGCCCCTGCCCATCCGGCCGCGGGAGGGAAGGGGATGGCCCTCCCGGCCCCCGGGGCGCCCGCGCCTCTCCCCCTCCCCGACGGCGCGGCGGCTGGACGGTGCCCTGGGGACCTGGCCGGCCCCGCCCTCCCCTCCCCTCCCGCTAGGGCGCCGCCCCCTTCCTCTTCCCGGGAGCAGCAGACAGGCAAGCAAGCAGGCAGGCCCACCTGGGCAGCCCAGCCGCCCGAACCAGGGCAAGGCCCGGCCCCAGCCTGGGTGGCCCCCACTTGCCTGCCTACCTGCCTGTCTGCCGCCGGCTGAACCCCAGCAGGTGGTCACTGTGCTGCAGGCTCCTGGCCGCCGCTCGGAGAGCCCAGCTGCTCCTCCATGGCCCGAGACACCCCTACCCCGTCCACACACGCCCAGCCGGCCAAACCCCGTCGTCATCAGGGGCCTTTGCCCTCCATGGCGCTGGGCTCCTGAATGCACAGGAAGGAAAAGGCCCTGAATGCCCCTTTGTGGCTCAGCCTGGCACCGACAGAGGGCCACTGAGCGGCAGAAGAATGGGGGCATTGAGAGCGGCAGCAGCTGCCCTTTAAGCACCGGGAAGCCTGGAGCCTCCGGGCCCCAAAGAATAGCCTCAACAGCCTCTTTCTTTCCTGCCCAGGCGAGCTGGGGGGGGGGGACGGAGGGAGGGCTGTTGCACCCCCTTCCGACAGCAAGGAGGTGAGGCCGGGCCTTGGCACATGGTACTAACCCAGACCTCCATTCTGCCCTCTGGGCTCTTGGGCTGCCACTCCGCTCCCTTCCCGGGGGTCTCTCTGCCAAGGAGTGGACTCTTCAGACCCTTGGGATGCCTGCCCCCCAGCCTCTGCTTCCAGACTCCCCGGGTGACTCCTTCCTAAGCAGCCACTCTTCCTCTCCTCCTTTTCCTGGTGGTTCCTGTTTGTCCTCCCCACTTAGTTCTCCTGCCCTCTGGAGCAAGAGAGAACCAGCCTGTGGCCTCCTCTTCTACCCAAGAGCTCTTTAGCAGCCATCCTGCTGCCCCTCTATCTTCTCGCAGCAGTTTCAGAGCCCCCCCCTCCTCCCGCTTCAGACCCCTCCAGGTGCCCCCCCTGCAGGGGGCTCTCCTCTGCCCCGAGCGGAACCAGGACTCCAGTGCAGAATGGGGCATGTGATCCCTCCCGCCCCAGTGCCCAGCTGGTTTCGCCACTGCTCCACAGACCCCTCCCATGCTGCCGCGGTGGGAATTCCCCCTCCGTCCACCCTGTAAACCTCCAGGTCAAGTTGGGAGCCCAGAATAGCGCAGGGCACCGTGCAAATGGCTATTTTAAAACCAGGGGCAGCAGTCCTCGCCACACCCGTTTCCCCTGCCAGGCGGTTGTGCGCGTTCTCCCCTTGAGTGCACGGACTGCGTGTGTGGTTTTTAAGTCCCCCCTGCCCGATCCTGAGACGTGGATCACATCCAGTGGCGCTCTTACTGCTTTTTAGAACACAAACAGAAAACCATAGACTTTTTGTTGTGGGTTATATTTAAATCTGAGAAAGTTTGCTGGCAAAAGAAGCTGAATGGATTCTGAAACGGAAAGGGCGGCAGCCTGACAGGTCAAATGCAAACTTCTTGTGCAGATCAGAGGCCAGACTTGCCTGGACGGCTCGCTCTGCTTCATGTGGCACGGGGAGCACTCGAACACGTATCTAAAAGGATGGTCTGGTTTCCTAACACCGATTTAACAAATACGGTCTAGAAGAAAGAGGAGGAGGAGGAGGAGGAGGAGGAGGTTCCTAGATGCCTTACATTCGCCTTCCTCTCCCCACAACAGACACCCTGTGAGGGAGGGGAGGCTGAGAGAGATTCTTTTGCACCTAATTAATAGGAATGGCACTCTGTATATGCCTAGTGAAATGTAGTCTGTTACTGATGGTTTGTTTATATTGTTAGGTGCAAAGTCGTGTCCGACCCATCGCGACCCCATGGACAATGATCCTCCAGGCCTTCCTGTCCTCTACCATTCCCCGGAGTCCATTTAAGTTTGCACCGACTGCTTCAGTGACTCCATAATGTGGCTACCTTATTCTCTCGTCCCCTTCTTCTTTTGCCCTCGATCACTCTGCATACAAGTTAAATAGGCAAGGCTTGCCGAACTCCTTTCTCAATTTTGAACCAATCAGTGATTCCATGTGCAGTTCTCACTGTTGCTTCTTGACCTACATATAAGTTTCTCAAGAGACAGATAAGATGCTCTGGTATTCCCATCTCTTTAAGAACTTGCCACAATTTGTTGTGCTCCACAAAATCAAAGGCTTTAGCATAGTTTTTTTTATATACTAACAAATGAAACTCTGTACGTGCTCTGTGAAATCGTCCAGTGTTTTGCCATTTTTTAAAATATGATGTATTTTTGTATTTTTTTTAACATTTCAGTAAATCCCCCTCCCACAAAGCTGAACATGAAAAATGTAGGGAGTCTTCAGCCATTAAAGGCCCTTTTCCCTTTCCCCCTGTTTCTTTCTCTTCATTTTGCCTTGGGGTGGCCTCTTTTCATTCCCTGCAAGCGCAATCCTGCTTAGGGCTTGGGGTCCCTTGCAGAAAGAATCAACTGGTGCAAATCTTGCACGGCAGACCGAGGCTCTGGCTGGGGCTGGGGCAAGAGCCGGATGTTGAGGGCGAGAAGGGGGCTCACAGGGACCCTGCTGCAGCTTCTGCTCAGAGGGGGGTCCCTGGAGGAGGGAGTCCAGAAGGGGCTCAGCCGAGTACTGTGGGCCGCTGCTATGCTGGAATGTCCTGGTGGGGCCATGAACTGCGGCTAGCCTGTCTGCAAGAGTCCCTGGAGGGACATTTTTATCCAAGTGCCCTTTTTGGACAGCTGTGTCAATTTGAGAGGGAGAGGGTGGGCAGCCAGCTTGTCTCTGTCTGCCCAGCAGAACCCCCTTGGGATACTGAGCCTTCCCAGCAGCCCCTGCTTTTCCTGGGTGCTCCTCTGGGCTGAGCAGGAAGGTGGCCTTTCCTGGCAGAGGATATGGCCTCAGGCTGGGGGATGTGTGGCCAGCTGCAGCCTTGGTCTAGATGGCGCACTCAGAGACCTGCCCCCCTCTTGTGAGAGAGGTGGGGCTGAGAGAGCTCTGAGAGAACCATGACTGGCCAGAGGAGTTGAAAATCGAACCCTGGCTTTCTGGGGCACCATACCCTGAGCAGATCTGCGCTCTGTGTGTGTCCCCTCCCTCCCTCCACACGCAGGCAGCTGCAGGGCGGCAGGGCTTCAGCGTACTCCCACTGCCTGCCTTCAGGGCAGTGGTCCCCTCAGCCTGGTCTGGAGTCCCCCCAGAGCTGCGTGTGTGCGTGCCATGGGTGGGGAGGGAGGGGGCGTGGGCGCTCCGTGGGCGTTCTGTTTGCCCCTCCTGAGATAACTGGATGGTTTCCCACTCACCGAGGTGCCGCTCTCTGCCGGTGGCCTTGCTCCATCTCCGCCTGTGCATGGCGCCCGTCGGCTGCAGAGCTGGCTGGTGGCTGGCGGGCCCTCCCTCCGAGTCAGGCGAATCCCCAGGGAAATGCACTTCCTGTGGGGAGCCCTAGGAAAGGCGCGAGGGAGCCGAAGAACGGAAACAGGACGACACAGTTTTGGGGGTTTTAAGACATTCAGCAGAAAAGATGTTTTCAATTATCCACTGCTGTAACGGCAGGGCAAAAGGGCTGGGCGATGACCAGGCTACCGGCAGAAGCCCGGCGGTCACACCTCCGAGGCCTCCGGGGAGAGTTGGGCCAAACTGGGCGGGGAGGCTGGTCTGAAAACGGCCCCTCGGGGGGCAACGAGGCTCTTGGCGCGTCCGGCCCCTTCCCCGGCCAGCCTTGCGCGCCAGGCTCCTACGGGGAGGGGCAAGGAGGGGGAAGCTCCGCCCAAGAGGGCGGGCCCGGCCCAGCGTCGACCCGCCCGCGGCACCAGCCGCCCCCTCCCCCGGAGGAGGAGAGGAGGAGGGGGGGCGTGGGGGTCCTGCTGGTGGGGATGGCGGGGGCGCGGGGGGCGCGAGGAGCGGCGCCTGGGCAGCGACTTCTTCGCCCAGCCCTGCGTCAGCCTGGCCAAGGCCCTGCTGGGACAGGTAAGCCAAGCCGGGGGTCGGCGGGGGGGGGGGGGCTCGGTGGCCCTGCTGGCCTGGCCTGGCCTGGGCGCTTGGGGCGGCGACCCTCCCTCCCTCCGTCCTTCCGTGCGCCCATGGGTGCGTGTGCCCGGCAGGTGTTGGCGCGGCGGCTGGCGGACGGGCGGGCGGTGCGGGGCCGCATCGTGGAGACAGAGGCCTACCTGGGGGGCGAGGACAGCGCCTCCCACTCGCGGGGCGGGCGGCGGACGGCGCGCAACGCGGCCATGTTCATGGCGCCGGGCACCCTCTACGTCTACCAGATCTACGGCCTCTACTTCTGCCTGAACGTCTCCAGCCAGGGTGAGCGGCGGCGGCGGGGAGTGGGTGGGCTGGGGGGCCGGGCCTCCTCGTCCTCCCCCCCCCCTCGTCCTTCCTCCTCCTGGGGGCTCGCTGAGGGTGGCCGCCGTGTCTCGGCAGGGGAGGGCGCGGCCGTGCTGCTGCGCGCCTTGGAGCCCGTGCAGGGGTTGGAGGCGATGCGGGAGCTGCGGCAGAGGCAGCGGCGGGGCCCGGCGCGGCCGCCCCGCGACTGGCAGCTGTGCAACGGGCCGTCCAAGCTGTGCGTGGCGCTGGCCATCGACAAGAGCTTCGACCGGCAGGACTTGGCCAGCGCCCGGGACGTGTGGCTCGAGCCCGGCCCCGACGCGCCCCCGGACGCCCGCGTCGTCTGCAGCGCCCGCGTCGGCATCCGCGGCGACTGGGCCCACCGGCCGCTCCGCTTCTACCTGCGCGGCAACCGGAGCGTCAGCGTGGCCGACAAGGCAGCCGAGCGCGCCGCGGGGGAAGCGCCGCAGGACGGGCCTCAGGCCGCCGAGTGAGGCTGGCCGGCTCCCCGGGACTTCCCGGCACCGTCGGGGGAAAGGATTTGGCATTTTGTACTCTCGTAATAAAGGATTCCTTTCTGTGGCTCCTTCCTCGCCCGACTGATGCCGTGAAGCCCCTCCCTCCCTGGAGGATGCAAGGACCTGCACGGTAGGGGGGGTGTGGCCTTCCCAAGAGATGGGGCTAAGGCCGCCTCCCAAAGTGCTTGGCCTGCCGCAGGGGGGCGCTGGGGCTGGTTCTCCCCCAGGAGGGTGCAGCAGAGAGCCCCTCAGGGCTACAAATGGTGCAAACCCCACAAGAGCACGGGGAGTGGGGAGTGCTTGTGTGTGTGTTCCTGGTCCCTCTGCACACATCACAAAGGAACAGCTGCCCTCCTTCCTTGTTTTCATGCAGCTCCAAATTTGCAACCTGGCCAACTGCTGCCTTAGCCGGGGGGGGGGGGGGGGGGTCCACCTCCTGCAGCAGCCATTTTTGGGGAGAACCCACCACCTGCTCTGGAGGCTTCAAAAGGGGTAGTGGGCCATGAGCTGAATCGGGTAGACCCTGATCTGTGAAAAGGGACGAGACCCCTACAGAGCAGCAGGCGGGATCTCCAGCAAAGGATCACCCCCTCCCCGGGCAAGGCCTGATCGACCAGCCGACTCCTGCCCCCCGCCCCATCCCCTACAGGCCCCCAAGATTTTTCCAAGGTTACTCTTTCCGGCTGCTGCTTATTGTACTTTTTACTGAGAAAGTGGAAGCCTTTGACTGAGCATATTTCCACGCGGAACAATGATGCCTGCTGGCGGAAGCTGCAGTCTGTCACGGCCAACGGAATAGTTCATGCCAGAACTGCCTCTTCTGGTGGCGAAGGACAGGCCGTGGCTTGGCATCTGCAGAGCCACAACACCTGGCGTCCTCCTCTGGCTGCAGCCCTGTCCCTTGTTTGGCGCACGCTGGCACTCCGGCCCCCTGCACTGGCACAAGCGGAGTCCCCGTCCCCTTTGGCTGCCCAGGCAAGCGTGCCGCACATTCGGTGGCTGCAGAGGAGCGCAGGGCTAAGTCTGGTTGCTGGGACCCCCTCCCCCTGTCCAGTCAGGGGGTGTGCTCCAAGGCAGTGTGTCCTCCTCACTTCTGGAGGGACTGGAAGACGGAAATGACGGGGTCCTCGTGATTGGTCACCACCAGCACGCTGCGGAACTTGTCGAAGAGCATGAGCAGATGGGAGCGGCGCATATTTTCGTTGTACATGATTTCCTCCAGGTGGTGCCGCCCTCGGAAGTAGTGCAGCAGCCTGCAAAGGAAGGGCTGTCATTGGGGGGGGGGGGCAGGACCCCGCAGGGCCTGCCTGGTGCTCAGAGGCTTCCCTGCCCGGCCAGGTCCCCCCTCTGCCTCACCTGGCAAACATGCGCAGGTCCTCCGGGTTGTGGGCTGCTGGGACACTCAGGATGGCTTCCCGCTCGTGCTCCGAGAGGCTGGTCAGCAGGTTTTCCGTCATGCGCATGTTGATGGGGGAGTCTCCCCCCCCTGGGAGCAGCTCGGCACTGGAGTTCTCCATACTGGGGCTGGTGAGCGTCAGGTCGTCACTGCTGGCTGCAGGACACGGAGGAGCCTTCGTCAGGCATGGGCTGCTTGGGAACCGGGGGTGGGGGGGGGGTGGTAGCGTTTTTAATCCCACCCATTCCTCACACACACACACACACACACACACTCCAAGAGAAAGGATTGGCCAGATTTGTCCTTGGTGTCCTAGCCCGAATCATGGGACAAGGCCCCCCCACATGCATGCAATCTGCTTGGAAGCAGATTGTTTCTGGCAATATAAGCCCTCGTCTTGACGAAGCGGTTCATGCATTTGAAACATATCTCATGGGAGGGTTTTACACAGTGCTCTCCAGAATTTCTAGTTTTCCCATCAGAAAAAGTAAGGGGGGGGGAAATCCTTCACAAAAGCAACCCCCCCCCAAAAAAAAAATCCCCCTCCCCTGGGTGTGTCACTGACAGACCGAAGGCCAAGGGGCACCTTTGTATCTGGCTGCCTTGCCAGTCCCATGATCTACACAGAGCCCTTCTGCGCAGACACCCCCTCCCCCCCCACAGACAGTGGGCATTGTGGCCTGACTGCCCCCCATACAGCCCCGAAGGAGCCACCCCCTACTTGGCGATCCAAAGCTGAGCGCGTTGGGGGTACTGAGGCTGCGGCCGCCAAGTCGGGCGGTGAAGGGCCCCTCTTCCACCTTGGGGCGGACGTCCTCTTCCTTGGGGGGCACCATCAGGCAGGCGTAGGTGTGCAGCTGGATCAGGAGGCGGTGCTGGAGCATCCAAACCACCATCTGGATCAGCTGCGTCTGCGGCCGGGAAGGGGTGGGGGGAGAGGCCGGCAGTCAGGGCTCCATGGGGGGCTGACGCCCCTGCAGACCCCTTCTTGGCAAGAAGTCCCACTCACCTCCTGCATAG
This sequence comes from Paroedura picta, assembly GCF_049243985.1. NCBI lineage: Eukaryota > Metazoa > Chordata > Lepidosauria > Squamata > Gekkonidae > Paroedura > Paroedura picta. The sequence goes on along the minus strand of NC_135385.1, from coordinate 6,265,134 downwards.
GCGGAGCAAGAGGGTTCTTGAATGCCGCCAAGGAAACGGGCAAGGAGAATTTGGACAAGACAGAGGGAAGATCGTGGCCAGGAAACTGGCAGGCAAAGTCCTCGGCCAGAGGGGAATAGCTGCAGGAGGAAAGGTTGCAGCGTCAGTTCCTTGCATCCCGTATTCTGCACTGCTTCCTGGCCGGCCGGTCTCATGCCTCACAACCCCCCTCCTAGGTAGGCCGACCAGAGAGAGAGAGAGCGCCTTGCCCAAGACCTTCCTGGTCCCATGTGTCAGCCCTCCCCCCCTCCCACGGCTGCAGGGGGCAAGCGACACGCACAGGCACACGCTGGCGTTGGGGGAGAGCATGTAGGAGTTGTTCTCGCAGAGTGGGTAGATGATGATGGCCTTCCCCCAGTAGACCAGGTGCGCAGCCAGCTGGAAGACCTGCCCGGAGGGAGAGGACACCGTCAGGGCTGGGGGGGGGGGTGGCGTTGGAAGCGTCTCTCCTCACTCTGCATTCCCTCCTCTCCCCCGTGCAGGCCCAGGGGGGCTTCCACCCTCCTCCTCTTTTGGGCTTGATCCTCCCAACAGCTCTGGGACGGGTCTGAGTGAGGGTCGCCCAGATATCTGTCCTGCACTCATAGTTCCTTCACCACCCCTTGCAGGAGCTGCGCTGTTTCCTGGTGTCACTTTCTAGAGAGGCAGCCTGCACTGTGCAGACTGCATGCAACAAACGCAACCCCCCCCCCCCCCAGCTGTGCCTGTTTCCAAACAGCCCCCAGATTCCTTGCAGACTGCCCTTGGCCGCTGAGCTGACCCCGCCTGGACTTGAGTGCAACAAGACAAAGCTCTGGGATGAAGGATCTCCTTACACTGAAGCAAACTGCAACCGCCCCACACAGCTCTCTCCGCCCTCAGGCCCTCCTCCCCACTGCTCCTGTGGGGTGGGAGGGCAGCAGGCCAGCCAGCCAGCCAGCGGGCTCTGAGGGTGACTCCCAAGAGACTGGCGGGGCAAGCAAGCACCTGGAGGAGCGCAAGGTCCGCATCCTGGGCCAGCTGCTGGAGGTTCTTGACGGCGGAGGTGGTCCGGATGACACGCACCAGGGCTGGGGAGCAGTCCAAGGGGAGCTCAGCCAGCAGGCTCTTCTCGTCCCGGAGCAGCAGCAAGGAGTGGTACGGCCTGCGGAGGAGGAGGAGGAGACAGGCAGCAGCTTGGAGGCTGCTAAGAACACCCAGCAGCCTCCCTGCCACCCGCAGCCTCAGGAGGCAACCGCTGTACAAGAGGCAGCTGAAGGACTTGTGGCTCAGAAAGGCAATCCCGGGACACCTTGCAGCAGGATTTGGGGGGCGGGTGGGGGGGTGGGTTGGGGGCAGCCGCGTTGATCTGAAGCAGCAGAACAAGGTTTGCAGCTTGAAGAGCCACCAAGGTTCATTCTGGGCATGCACACAAAAGCTTCCTTGGCGAATGAACCTTCCCGGTTGGCCTTCAAGGAGCCTGACTGGACGCAAGCACTGGGCCAGGCAGTGGGAGTCACAGCACAGCAGCCCGTGGCCCTGAGCTTCCTGGGCGAACTCCTGGCTGCAGGGCAGCCCTGGGCGGGCCTCTCTGGCCAGGGAAGGGGACAGTGCCCCGTGTCCTCTGCCAATGGTCGCCCAGGGCCCTCCCCTCCCGCAGGCAGCTGTGCTGTGCCTGGACAGGGCAGGCCCCCACTGGTCCTCGCAGAAGCACCGAAGGCTCCACCCTCCAAGGCCCCCATGTGCCACAAACGTCACAGAGACCACGTGGAAAGGCCGTCTTTACCGGATGGCTTTGAGGCTCCTCTCGATGGCTGCTGGGGGTATGAAGCAGGAGGCGACGTTGTGGATCTTGTGGGGCAGACAGAAGCTCACCTCCAGCCAGTTGTTGATGTGCAGGCGCACCACACCGGTTGTGCAGAGGCTGGGGGAGACGGGAACGCGACAGTGATGAGATGGCCAAGAGCCCCTCGCCTCAGCCGGTCACAAGGGGCCTCAGCAGCTAACCCTAACCCCATAGAGTCATAGAATCATAGACGTTAGCAGCCCCATGTGGACTTTGTTAGTGGCCTGGAGGGCTTGTACCCCCCACCCCACCCCACCCTTCGCCCAGGGCCCTCTCCCCTGACCTGCTGCTGGCTAGGGCCAATCAGGGTACGCACTCTGATTGCCTCTATTCCAACTCGGACACCTCGGACACGTTCCACCCCACAGGCTGTTTCACAAATATTAAGAGGAACAATGGATAAGGATATCAAAGTGACTTTGTTTTTTTAATACCTTTTTACATGTTTTTAAATTCTGTTGCTTATACTGGCTGCTTTGTATATTTTCCACTGTATTGTTAGGCGTGTCCATAATCCGATCTCTGAAGAAGACCCACCTTGGGTCAAAATGCATTAGGTCTACAGCGGATTTTTATATAGGGCACGTTATGATTTTCTAAGAATAAGAATAGCCTATGAGCTTTGTGTATGTTTTAAATTTCATGAGTTGTGTACAATAAATGTTTCTACAGTCTTATCATTCAACCTGCACAGCTAACTTTTAGGGCACCAACTGTTTGGAGGTAAGGATGTTTTTTTGTTCCTATCCTTTCCAGTTTCCCCCACCCCCCTTTGTGGTTTCTCTCGGATCCAGTAGCGCCTCTGGGAGGGCAGCAAGATGGGAGGGGGAGGATATGAGCTTTCAAGAGCCAAACCTCCAGGAAGTCTGGATGGTCTCTGAGGGCCCGTTGGACTCGGACAGAACGTCTTAAGCGGCTGCTCTGTGGTCCTTGCAGAGACAGTGAGAGGGACACAGAGAAGGAGGCTGCTTCCCACTAGAGGGCACCAGCAAGCTTTGAGCCCCGGAGGAGTTGCTGGCTGCTCCGTTCAGGTGCCCCGTCCAGCGCCCCCTTCGCCCGCCAGCAAAACTTGGGGCACACAAAGAAGGAAGGGAGGGAGGGAGGGAAGGAGTCCCCTCACCCACCGGCTATTCAAAAGACCCGGCCCCTGGACACAGCAGCGCTCCCACCCAGCCCGCCAAGGGGGAGGTGCCCCCCCTTCTCCACGGCCAGTTTTGATTTGGTGGGGCAGCCAGAAAGGCCCAGGCACAGATTCTGCACGGGGGTCCTGCCCAGGCCCACTGTGTGGCCTCCCTTCTCCCAATAGCCCATCACACCCAGCCTGCATTGCTGCTGCTGCTGCTGCTGCACACCGGCCCCGAGGTCTCCTTCCTGGGGCTCACAGTCCCTTGAGTGAGGATCTGTAGCTTGAACTGGGAGAGGAAGAGGCAGCCAGGTACAGAGCCAGACCACAACAGCCTGTCCCTTCTGACCATCCTCAGGGGGGCTAGCACACCTTTCAAGCCGCCTGAATATGAGGGAACGAAAGCCTTGCCAAAGAGCTATGCTCAGAGCCCGCCAGCGGCTTTGCCTGGGGCAGAGGAGGGTGCACAGTGGCCAGGAAAGTCCAGCAGTCACCTGCCTAACCTGCCACAGGCTCCCTCCACACCGGCCTCTGGGCAGGAGATGCCTGGGCCAGAGCTCCTCTCCTGTGCTGGGGCTGCTGGTGGCCCCCCACCCTGCTCTGGATCTCTTGGGGCAGGTGTGGCTTTGAACGGCTGGGCTCTCCCTCATCCCACCTGACTGTCCAGGATCCCTTTGTGGGCTGGACTGGGTCCCTGCACATGAGGACTAACCCCCCCCCCACCCCGAAATACCTGCCATCGAGGCCTCTCTGCAGCCACACAGATGCAGGCCCAGTCAGAGTCCCCTGCACCCCGAGAAGCCCAGACACCCAAACCTCTGCATTTCTTCCAGCTGAGAACCACAGGGAGGGGGGCTTGACGGAGGTGCAGAACTGCTCCTGGCGCAAGAAGCCATCTAGCCACTTTGGCCTGGCAGGAACAGAACGGCTCTTCTCTGGCCTCCGCCCTCTTCTTGCAGCATCCTCAAAATGCACCCTGCCATTCGCAGGGTAGCGATCCAGGGCCCAAAGAAAAACTTTTGCTTTCTCAGCCCCCACGATGTGACGTCCCCCTTTTTCCCCCAACTTATTGGAAATATAGATGGGCTTACACCCACTAGCTGCTCCCCTGTGAAGGGGCGTCCTACATAGAATGCATTTCACAGGAATCATCACACCCCTGCTGGGGAGCAAATGACTCCCCCCAACTGGCCTGCCAAAGTGAATCTTGCATGCTGGGGCCCTGAGAGGAGCCCCACCCCCCTTTTGAATGGGCACATCCCTCTCTCCACACCGCCTGGGGTGCCGAGGGCTTCAACCCCAGCTGGGGCAAAGAAGTCACTGCTCCACGGCCTTCAGGACTGAGCAGGTGGGCACCTGGGACGTCCTTACCTGTCGTAAGCTTCTTTCAGGTCTCTGGCCAGCTTGCATTTGGGAAGAATGTGAAGAAATGGGGACTGCGGCCCATCTGCTGCTGCATAGGGTAAAAAGAAGACTTTTCAACTGCACAGCACGGAAGGGTGGGGAAAGCACTGTGTGTGTGCGTGCGTCCATGTGTTTTAAAGACACGTCCTTTCTAAAGCTGCCTCCCTTGCAAGAGCAAGTCTGAACCCCTCCAATCCAGGCGACCAGTTCAGCCTCCTACAAAGTCACCCAAGCCCTGTGGAGGAAAGGAAAGGAAAGGAAAGGAAAGGAAAGGAAAGGAAAGGAAAGGAAAGGAAAGGAAAGGAAAGGAAAGGAAAGGAAAGGAAAGGAAAGGAAAGGAAAGGAAAGGAAAGGAAAGGAAAGGAAAGGAAAGGAAAGGAAAGGAAAGGAAAGGAAAGGAAAGGAAAGGAAAGGAAGGAATCCCCTCCTCAGGTTTGCCTTCAAAGCTGGGCCAGTTAGTTTAGCCTCACTGGGTGACGGTTGACCTGAGGGGCCAATAGTAGTGTTTGACATTGAATGTTACAGTTTTACGATTTATTGTAAAACCTTTTCTGTGTTGTAAGCCACCCCGAGACCTTTTTGCAGAGTGGCGGCCTAGAAACATAAAGAAATAAAACAAGCCAATAAGTAGAAAAGCCAGTCTAGGCCCTTCCTGGAGTCAGCTGCAGTATGCCAAGTGGATGCCAGTTCTGGCAGCGGGAGGGAGGGGGGGTCACCAGAAGGTCCCTCCTCGGGGAGGGGTCGGTGGGCCCAGTGGGCAGGAGCAGGATGGGAGCCACCCTGAGGGCTCTCCTGCACCCAAGAGGGGGAGACTCACTTTCAGACATGGCCGACACCTCGTCTTGGATGGCCAGGATGACCTTGGCCTCTCGGGTGAGGTACTGGCAGCGGCGCTCTTCGTGCTGCAGGACGATGGCAATGCGACGGGAGAGGTTGTGCAAGCAGCTGATGACTGAGGGGTCTGCGGTAGCCTGGGGGGAACATCACAGCCCCCGTCAGCAGCCAGGAGAGGAGGAGGGAGCGAGGGAGGGAGGGTGGCCGGAGGACTGCGCTGGACACACAGGCAGAGTTGCCCCACCAAGGGTGCACTAACACACCCACACCCACCCGGGCTGCAACTTCCCAGCCCTGGAGCTGTCCTTAGTGCTCCTCTGGCCAAAAGAGCCTCCGCCTCCCCCGGCTTCCAGCCCCCCCAGCCCCTCACAGCCCCAGCAAGGAAGGGCCCACTCCTAACAAGGGGGGGGGCAGTCACCTGTCAGCCCCCACATCCCCCCAAAGGACCAGAATGGAGGCAGCCTGGCTGTTTATCAGCCCTGTGCAGCCAGCAAGGAGGAGCTGGCGAGACGGGCCCAACCAGGGTGCAGGGAGCAGCTGCTGCAGGGGAGTTAAGCGGCTGGGAGGAATGGCCAGGCAAGGCTCCTGATAAGTAGGGCCCTCACACCCTGACTCAGCAGCCCAGGCCGCCCGAGCTTTAGCTGAGTCACAGATCCTGCTCTTGGCCTGATTAGAGCCCTCCCTGGCCCTCAGCCGCCCCACCCACTGCCAGGGACCCCACCCAAGGCACGGAAACACACGCAGAGGCCAACTGAGAGAACACAGGAGCAAGTCCCGTCTCTGCCCTGCAGCCCTCCTCCCTCCGCTGAGGACAAACTGTCCTCTTGCAAGCCTGCCGGCACCTCCCCCACCACCACAGGGGCAAGGAGACCTCTGCCTCTAAGAAAGGCAGCCGCTGCCAGTGCCACGCCATGCCCATTGGGTGCCCGCCCTCCGGCCTGGGTCACAAAACACTCCGGCCTTCCTGAGACCAGTACGGCCAAGGCCAGGAGGGCCTTCCCCCCTTACCCTCAAGGCAAACACCACGTTGAAGAGGATCATGGTGGGCATCTCTCTTTTCGGGGAGGGGTCGGTCTTGGAGATCTACAAAACAAGCCGAAGCGTCAAGCACTCTGTCAAAGGAACGGACAAATCAATGGCCATGGGGGGGGGGGGAGGGGCCAGCCAGGGCTACGTGAAGGCCGGAAAGGCCAAACGGTTCAGAGGATTAGTTCCCCTCAGCCCCATGGCCAGTGGGCCACTGACAGCCTGCTACCAGGGGGGAGGCGGGATATAAATACAATAATAATAATTTTAAAAGGCATCTAATCCTCTTCCCCTCCCTACGTTCCCTGGTAGCAAATTCCGCATTTGAAAGGCTCTCTGTGTAAAGACTCCCACCCCGGCAGGTGAACCTGAGAGCGTGACGGAGGGAGAGGACATGGGGCAGGCCACGTAGCTCACGTCAAGATCCTTTATGGCCCAGCTGACTTGTGCAGAGCGGCACAACCCTGAGCCGGGTGTAGCAAGGGCCCGGCAAGCCTCTCACAAACCCATGGTTCAGAGAATGCCTCTGAGCATATGCAGAGGGCCAATGTCCCAAGTCATGCTCTCCAGAAAGAGTAAATGGATGTTTGAGAGGAGACAAATCCAGAGGGCCATGTGGCGGGGATCTTCCTCAGAAATTTCAGCCAGAGGCCCCCAGGAGAAGGGAGGAAGCAAGCCAGACGTGCCCTTCGAACAGGGCACCTGGGCAGAACAGGAAGGTTCCCGTTTTGCCAGCCTTTGCAGCACCACTGCTCACAGTGCCAGCCACCCGTAGTCCTTGAGGGACTGGGGACCAGCTCCCTGGGAGCCCAGGGGGGGGGCCTTGGCAGCTGGGCATGCTGCTCACCAGAGCAGCACCACAGCAAAGGAGGCAGGAGCCCTTTCCCCTGGAAATACAGCTGAACAGGAACAGACGAGAGGCAGAGGAAACAGGACGGGAGGGCTCAGGAAGACGCAGTTGCAGGGCCCCCGCCAGGGCCCCCCCAGCTGGTGCCCTTCCCCAAGGCCCACAGAGAGGCCTGCCCGCTGGCCCTACCTGCCCACAGGCATGCTGCAGGAGAGTTGGGTGGCCCACAAAGCGGACATTGTCGATCTTCAGCTCAAACTTCTTGCCACACATTTCAGATTTGGTGGCCAGGATGGTGGCCAGGATGACATCGGAGAACCTTCCGGAGCAAAGACAGGTGTCATCCTGTGCCCCCCCCTCCCCAGTCCCGGCTGCCTTTCACATTCCAGAGATTCCCACAGGGCCCCCTCGGATTCCCCTCACACACACACACACACACACACACACACACACACACACACACACACACTTAGGCAAATTAAGGGGCTGGGAGGATCACGGACCTCTACTTGACAGGATTATCGACAGGAAAGGCACGAGAGGCAGAGGCGGTGGCGCATGCGTCTGCCATTCATGGCATGCTCTGAGAGAGACGCGGCACAGATATCCTGCGGAGGGGGCTTCTGCCGTCTCCCCAGGCCAAGCAAACATGCCCACCCTCCGTCCCCACCAGGCAAGCAAGCCAGCAGGGGGCTCTAGTCAGGCAGGCTCAGCAGTCCAAAGGGCAAGCTGGGCCACCCCTCTGCCCCCAGGGCCAAAGGCTGCCCCTCAGCCCTCCCCCTCCTGGGGCCCTTCATGTCTGTGGCTCAAGAGAGACCCCTTCCCTGCAGGGGCTGCAGCCAGACAGTTCTTCAAGCCCAGCCTGGTGGGGAAAGGGGCTGAATTATCTCAGCAACAGAGTAGGGCTCAGGTGGTAAACAAAAACATTGCAGGACCTGAGATCCCAAAGGCCCCTCTCCGCCTCCCCCTTGAGACCCACTGGGGGAGAGTGCTTGGTTTCTGGGGTCAAGGGGGCCTCAGATGCAAAGTCACAAAAGCTCCAGAGGTGAGCCTGGGTGGCAGGCGCGTTATTGCACTGGGGGGGGGGCAGCTCCCTCCCAGCATCCACCCCCACCCTCTCACCCAGAGGCCCCCAATGTTGGCCTCATGCACTGAACAGTGGGGGCGCGTGGCTGCCCTCTTGCTTGAAGCCAGGAGAGCCACCAAAGGACCTGCCTGTGCCAAGCAGGTCATCCGAGGCTGGCCCTGATCTGTCTCAGGAGGGATGCCCTCCGCTGCCCTTCCCTGCTCCCTCCAGCCTTAGTTGCAACCGGAGAGGAGTGAGGAGGGCAAGCCTGCCTGAGCCTGAGGGCCCCAACAGAAAAGGGCAGTGTGCTCTGGCAGGGATGCGGGGGACAGACCAGAAGCACAGCCTGCGAAGCAGCTGCCCACTGGGAGAGCTGCCATTGCTTTAACTGGACTGTGTGTGTGTGTGTGTGTGTTGGGGGGGGGTGGATTCCCTCCCAGGCCAGCAGCACCCAAGTGGTGGGGGTGGGGGCTGAAGAGCTCTGTGGGTGGACCGAGGGCTCCTCCCAACTGTGTAGCTTGCCCTGTGGCGGGAGAGATTGGCCGCTTATCAGCCCCAGCAGCAGCAGCAGCAGCAGTGGAGGCAGCAGGCCAGGCAAAAGGGGGGGGGGGAATCCCGCAGCTCCAAGACCACTGGTCTGCAGGGAGTTGCACAGTCAGGGGGCTTCCCCTCCCACCCCACACACCCCCTCTCTCTGCAAGCAGGAAACCAAAACAGCTTGACAGAACCCCACTGTCTGCTGTCCAATGAGGAGAGTGAGACCCTTCTGGGGCCATCTGAAGTGAGGTGCAATCCCACCCATCCAAGCACAGTGAAGCCCAGGCTGTAAACGGGGGGACTCGGCCCTGCTCGTGTTGGCCCCTCGGGGCTTCCTGGCTGCCATTGCTTGCTTTTCTGGTTTGGGATCTCTTTGCGTGAGGAGCCAACCAAGGGAGACTCTGCCCCCAGGACCTGACCCTGCCAGGAAGGTGGAGTAGCCCCAGACTCCCTTTCGCTGTTTGGGAGGGCAAATGAGGGGAGCCTACGCTTGCCCCCTTGAGCTCTGAAGAAGGGGGGGGGGACAACCTTGGGAGCCACCATGAGCAGCCAAGGAAAGGCCGGCTGAGGCATTGCCAAGGCACACAAATGCTTGGAGCCCGCCTCAGCAGGGCTGGCATGTCAAGGCAGACCCCCACACTTGGGAGCTCAGGAACAACAAGCCCCCTGCAGGGCAGGCAGCCGCCACCCCAGCTGGAAACCAGCTCAGAGTCTTCTGTGAAGACGAGGCAATCCAGCCGCAAAGGGGCACACAGTATGAGCCCCAGAGCCTCTAGCAGCGGTGGTGGGGGAGCCACTCCCAAGCACCTCTGTTGAAGCTGACCCTGGCGAGTCAGGGGAGGGAAGGCGGATATTCCCTACACAGCGGATATTCCCTACACTGGGAACTGGCAGAACTCACTGGGGTTCCTCTGGCTACCCAGGAGGGTGTGCAGGGGGGACAAAGACATACCCACTCATGCCCCCTTCCTGCCTGGCAGGGAGCACAGGCCTCTGTCTTGAGAAGTGGGAGACAGGGAGGGAGGGAAAAGGTCAGGAAAGCTGGGAGCTGGGGCTCATCCCAGGCACAGAGCACGCCAAGATTCTGGCTGGCGCATGAAAGAGAGAGGAAGGCCCACCTCTGCCACGTGCCAGGCCAAAAGAGCACCAGCCAGGAGCATCTGTCAATGGTGACAGGGGCCCTGGCCAGCCTGACAGGATGATTCCTCCCGCCCGGAGCTCCCCAGTCAGGAGGAAGGCCCCTGGCCAAGGGCGTTCAGTCAGGGCTGCTCCCCCCCCCTCACTCACTCTCTTGCTCGGCATCATGTTTTGGGGGAAGCATAACTGCCCAGCATCTCCCGTGCCTTGCTCTGCTCTGGCCCCTAATTCACTTCATTTGCAGCTCAGTGGTAAAGAGAAATCAGAAGAAAAGCACATGGAAAAGAAGGTGAGAAAGAGGGCAGCCATTGTGGACAGAGGCGCTCATTCACAAGAGCGGGTCTTACCCAGACACCACCTGCTCATCGGGGAGCGGGCGTGGCTCTCTGCAAGGGGAACAAGGCCCGTGAGCAGCAGGAACAGCCAGCAAAAACAAGCCCGCAATGGGACAACCACAGGGACACACGATGATCAAGCATCCGGCCAGACCTTCGGGAGGAAACATGTCTGCCCCCCCCAGGGGCTGGGCACAGGGACCTCCCCCAAAGAACAGAGAGAAGGCTGCAGCCAAGAGGCTCTCTGCAAGACTCTGCCAGACAACTGGCCCCCTTCCCTACACTGAACCCCCCCTCCCCAAGGCACCCCGGAGCAGGAAATGGCTCTGCTTGCCATCTCCTGGGATCCAAACCTCGACAGACCTGCCTCAAGTCTGTTACATAAAAGCAAAAAATGGTTTTAACTTATAGTTTGAATAAGCACAGTACTCTTTGAAATCTGTTCTTTCTTCTAACTTAAGCACATCATACATGGGGACAAACCCTCCTTTGGTATGAATGCAAAGCAGTTTATTACAGTGGTTAAGAAAGCTCTTTAATAGGAAAGTCTTCAAAAATAAAGGGGGAAGTTGATTTCAACCTGAGTCTTCATCTGGAATATTTACTGCTTTCTGTGCCTGTGCTTCTCCATGACTGTACCTAGGCTGCCTCGGAGGTTCCTTGCTTTGTGCCTCAAATGGGCTTTTACCTAGTTCCCACTTCTACCGTTTGGTCTAACTGTTTGTTTGTCCGAGTCTGAGAGAGGCAGGCAAGACTCACGGCCGGAAGAGCAGGTGGAGAGGGAGTGGCCTTCTGAGCCACAAGGAGGGGCCATGGCTCATGGGCAGGCAAGAGGACCCTAGCCTGATTCCTGGCAGGCCGGCTGGCAGGATCTCCAGCTGAAAGGCCCAGGCTGCAGGTGACCTGAGAAGCCTCAGCCTCAGACCCTGGGGAGTAACAAGACTGACCCTCATGGAAGAAAGGTCTGGTGCAGAATAAGGGAAGTTCACGTGCATGACCAGGAGGGGCTGTGGCTCAGTGGCAGAGCCTCTGCATTCCCCGCAGAAGGGCCAGGTTCAATTTCCCTGCAACATCTCCAGTATAAAGAAGGGGGGGGGGGGCTGCAAAGCTTCCTTCCTCTTGCTGTGTCTCCACTCCATCCCCTCAAGAATGCCAGGTGCCGTTTGTGGGTGACCCCTCTCCCCCCACCCTCATTCCTGGTTTTGCCGCGCCCATGGGAGGCAGGTGCTGTCAGCTCCCAGACCACGTCTCTCATTGGCACTGCCCCTGAGGCCCACGCAAGCCATGCCCTGCCGCCAATCAGGAGCATTCTCCAGGGAAAGCCTGAGCAACCGTCAGCAGCTCCCTCCCCACTTCCCCCCCCCAGACCTGACCACTCAGCCCCTCGACCCACAGCGGCCTCCTCGTACCTGGAGTCCCCGTCCGCATCTTCCACAGCGTCTCCAATGCTGTTCACGGCATACCTGCTGCGGGGCTTCCCTAAAAGGAATGGGGATGTCTGTCTGTGGCAGGAGGGTGACCAGATGGCCTCTCCTTGTTGCTGTTGCTGTTGTTATTATAACTTTTATACCGCCATTCCCTTAGGCTTACAAGATAAAGGAGGTCCTGTCCGCTTTGGGGGCTGAAAGGTTAGGATCGCCCCCCGCCAGAGGCCCTGGTCACGGCTGACCTGCAGGGGCCAGGCGGGAAATGGGCCCTCTTTGGCCTTTCAAAACAAGGCGCAGCCCCCGTGGCCAGGGAGCCCCCCCCCCACCCTCCTGCGGGGTTCCTCCAGGGCCATCTAGCCCACCCTCAGCGCCAGGCAGGAAGCCCACAGGCCTGCCCAGGAGGGTCTGGGGAGCCCCAGGGGCCACCTGGAACTTGGCAACAGGGCCGCAGGGATGGAGGGAGGGCGAGACTGAGCCGGAGGAGGGGCGGGGCCTCCGTTGCCACGGACGACAGGCGGGCCGCACGGCTTGGGCCGGCCGGAGGTGCGCGCGCAGCCGTCCCCCGGGGGGCGTGGCGCGGCCTAGCCGGGGCGAGGCGCGCGGTGGGCGTGCGGCCCCCTCACCGGTCTGGGCGGCGGGGCTGCCGGGGCCGCGCTGGAAGGGGAAGCGGAAGAGCAGCTTGTTCCCGCGGCTGCCGGAGCTGACCAGGATGACGCTGATGGGGCTCGAGCTCTCCCCCATCCCCGCTCCGCTCAGGCGCCACCATGGAGACGCCTCCGACGGCTAGAGAGGCGCGGGGGGCGGGGCCTCGGGAGCGCAGGCGCGTTGGCCCCGGGCGAGGTAGGGGGAGCGTCTCTGTCCCGGCCTAGCCTACCTGGCAGGGCGGTTGTGGAGGCGGCGACAGCAGGCAGAGACCCCTTCCCCAATGAGGAGGGTGGGCTCTAGGGCTGCCCCTAGCCCCCTCCCAGGGCGGCCCTCTCTCCCACACGAGCCCCCCCGCCCGCCCGCCCGCCCGCCCGCCCGCCGGAAGCCCTCCTCGGGGAGCTCTGCTGAGGCCTTCTTGGGCCCGAGTTCGGGAGTCCCCTCCCCAGGGAGAGACATCAGCCGCCCCCTCCTTCTTCCTCCCCTGGGGAAGGCCTTCAGCAGCCCTTCGTTCCCACTCACCCACCCACGGTTTCCTTTTAGGACCACAAAGTATTACTCAGGGTATGAACTTATATGCACACTTTGCCGGGTGTAGACTGTATGTGAGGAAGAATTCATGCCTGCCTGCATGCGAACGCTTATGCCTCAAATAAAACTTGGCTGGTCGTCAGAGTGCCCCTGCCCTCAAATTTTGTTCTGGTGCTCCAGGCCAACCTGGCTACACCTCTGAATCTACCCACTCCCTCCTGTTTAAGTGTTTGGTTTTAATGTTTTCAGTGTTGTCTATAGTAGGGATTTTTCCTTCAAAAGTCAGTTTTCATGTTTTTGAGAGTGTGCAGAAGAATACTTTGTTCTTAGATGCCACTTTTCTCTACCAGAGGTGTCTCACAGTCTCCTTCCCTTCCCTCTCCCCACAACAGACACCTGTGAGGTGGGTGAGGGTGAGAGAGCCCTGATATCACTGCTCGGTGAGGCACACTTCTATCAGTGCTCTGACAAGCCCAAGGTCACCTGGCTGGCTGCATGTGGAGGAACGGCCCAGAAAAGCTTCCAGGACCTGCCCATACTAGAGCATGTCCCTGTGTGTGTTTCAGTGACCCAGCCCTCCTTGGACAAGCACATTAGTTAGCCAGCCAGAGCTGTTTTCTAAGCATGGCAGGAGGTGGAGAGGAAAGCTGGTGCCTCTTGGGAGCATCATCCTTGCAGGCCCCTGCAGCTGGGCGATAAAGCCTGGCTGGGCGGCTGCTACTCAAGAAAGATAGCAGGGGGGGGGGGGCAGGATGGAGGATGTCAAAGCAGTGCGTCTTTTATAGAGAGTTGTACTGGCCTCCTCCAGGCACTCAAGTTTTTGATTTGCACTCACATCAGTCCAAATGGGTACTGGTTAGTTCTCTTGTAGTTCTCCTCAAAATAGTGACTACACCAGTTTGGTGTAGTGGTTAGGAGTGCGGACTTCTAATCTGGCAAGCCGGGTTTGATTCCCCACTCCCCATCATACAGCCAGCTGGGTGACCTGATACAACTGTTCTGACTGAGCAATGATGTCAGGGCTCTCTCAGCCTCACCCACCTCACAGGGTGTCTGTTGTGGGGAGAGGAAGGGAAGGCGAATGTAAGCCACTTGGAGACCCCTTCGGGGACAGAAAAACAGCATATAAGAACCAACTCTTCTTCTTAATAACTTGGGAGAACATGCATATTGTGAAAATGACAAAGACCTTTCTAGACCACCTTTGGGAGTTGTTAGGCAGGCAGATGTAGTGGATAAGTCGTCATCAGATCTCTGCCTCCACAGGCTTAACGTTGGAGTGGGCCTTGTATCCAGGCCACAATCTCTGCCCACACCGGCATCAGCCCTCCCCATGCACTCCTAAGGCCAGAAGAGCTCTGCTAGACCAGTCCAGAGAGGATCCATCTCGTCCAGCATCTCATCTCACAGTGGTCAACCAGTCACTCTGGAGGGCCAAACATAGCACACAGAGGGCAAAGTAACATGGCTGGGGGGAAATGCAACCCTCAGAATACATAAAGGACAAGTTATATCATTGGTGATGAATAACTTCAGGCTGAATTCTTTAGGGAAATTCTCCATGATTGACCAGTGACCTGTGCAGCCCCACTAGCCTGGTCTCATTTAATCTGGGATGTTAAACAGGGCTGGTTGGGGCTAGGCCTTGGGTGGGAGAGCCCCCGGGCAGCCCAGGGTTGCTACTCGGAGGCAAGTCAGCCCCCCCCCACCTCTGCCAGGGGGGTGTGTCCTCCATCTCCAAGGGGGGCAGTCCAGTTCCAAGGTTCCGGCAGGAGGTGCAGGGATTATCTACCCCAAATATGGGTCTCTCAGGGCAGCAAAATGGGCAGACGGAAAGCCTGCACATAAAGGCATGGGAGGGTCACAGGGGTTTCGATTTTTAAGCTCTGGGCCTCGGGTGGCTGTTGGGGGTGTTTTTTATAGCCATACTGTCTATATGTCATTTTGTGAGGGACTCTAAGCAGTGGGGGGAGCACGATGGTGGGAAGGCGGCCTGCCGGGCCCTTCTCCTGCTTGCGCCTGGCCTGCAAATGTTCCTCCAGTCCCTGCAGGAGAGCCCCACTCCCACTGGGGGAGGCTTCTCCTGTTGATAAGATTAGAGGGGGCGGAGAGGCCGGCAGCACGCCCATAAAGCCCATAAAAGGCACCCTTGCGGCTGGGCTCGCAGTTGCCAGTTGCACCCCAGCCAGCCAGCCAGCCAGCCAGCCACCCACGGTCAAGTCTCTTGCCTCTGCAACCATGTTGACCGCCGACGAGCGCCGCATACTCAAGAGCACCTGGGACAAGGTGGCCAGCTGCCAGGATGAGATTGGTGCCGAGTCCCTCTACAGGTAAGGTTGGGGGCTGAGCGGAGGGGGTGGGCGGGCAGAGGGGTGCCCTGCGGGGACTGGCTCTCTATGCCTCCTGCCTGCCTGCCTGACTCCCACCCACTCCGCCCCACTTTGGCTCGCCAGGCTCTTCGTTGTGTACCCGACCTGCAAGACCTATTTCCCGCACTTCGATTTTTCGTGTGGCTCAGCCCAGATCCGCAACCACGGCAAGAAGGTGATCAAGGCGCTGGAGGATGCACTCAAGAACGCTGACCACCTGCACGAGAACCTGGCCGAACTCAGCAACCTCCACGCCTACAACCTGCGCGTCGACCCCGTCAACTTCAAGGTGGGTGGGCAGAATGGGTGCGGGGGGGGGGTGTCATCGATGAGGACTCTGGGCCTGGGAGGGACGGAGGGGGCGCAGCAGCCGTCCCCTGCGACTGGAGCCCTCCTTCCCTTCTACCACTGCAGGGCAGGGCAGGGGAGGGGGGTGTCCCCAGGACTGCTCTCCGTGGCTGACTCTTGCCTCTCCTTCCTCCCTTCCCTCCCTGCAGCTCCTGGCCCGCTGCATCCAGGTGGTTCTGGCCATCCATCTGCGGGGCGAGTTCAACGCCCAGACCTACGCCGTCTGGGACAAGTTCATGGCCTGCGTGGCCGACGTGCTGGTCGAGAAGTACAGATGAAGGCTGCCAGCACCGTCCGGGGGCGCCCCTCCTCCTCGCCCTCCCCTCACATGTACCCAGCAGAATAAAATTGCTTTGAACGACTGTCTGCCTCCTCCTCTCCCTGTTTGTAGGGGACAGCCACAGGGAGGGAGGGAGGGAGGGAGGGAGGGTGGGTGGGAGGGAGGGGGCTGAGTTGCCCTTTTCAGAAGGGGAGATTGGCACGGGAGGGAGAGGGAAACATGACCAGCTCGATCTCATCCAGCCTGCATGACCCCCTGAGAGGAAACTCCAGGCCTAGGCAGAGTCAGGCCTCATCCACTGGTCGGTCGGCCTTTCACCCCCTGATGCCGTCCGCTGTCCCCCGGGGTGGCCAGGAGTGGGCTGTTCCTTGAGGGTGGGGCCCAGCAGCGGAGCAGCGCGTAGATGCCCCTCCCCTAAGTAGCCCTGCTCTCTGACCCAAGCTCCGCCTCTCAGAGGTCCTTGGAATGGCCAGAATGCTCCAGACCACGCATGGAGGTTGGCATGCCTCCATGTGGGATGAGGCTAGGCGGGCAGGGGCATCTTTCCTGGCCAGTCCTGGCACCCCCCTCCCTGACGGGAGCGCTGGCAAGGGCAGCAGGGTGTGGACCAGGAGAGAGGAAGGGGCTGCAAGAAGGGTCACTCTGGCCACAGATAAAAGGGGCCACATCCCCCTCCCCTGCCTGGGCAGAGAGGCCCTCCCCCCTACGATGACCCTAACATGCACAAGGGAAAAGGACAGTGTCTGGGTCCTTCCAGGGGCACCCCAAGTTCAGAGCATTCCTTTACCCATGAAAGGCCCAAGCAAGGTGCTCTGCTGGGGCTCAGGAGACTTCCCCCCCCCACACTCCGCCGTTGGGGGTCTGTGTCTGCCAGGAGGGGCTCTGGGCCCAGATGGGAGGCACAGCTGGCAGGGTCGATTGTGCTGGAAGGCGTGGCTAAGACACCCAGCTTTGGCGCTTTGGGCCAGCAAGGGCCCCTAAGGAGCCACCGAGGTGCACTGCTTCTGGACAAGTAGGCTCCATTTCCTCGGGGCCACTAACTGAAGCCCGCTCGATTGATTGCTATACCATGATGTACAACATATAAGCCCAACATTCATTAAAAACATCCAATGAACCTAAAATTAAATCGGGCCACCATGTCAGCAGACTTTCTAATCGCTCGGACTGGCTTGCAGTCTGGAGGGGTCTTTGAGAGCACAGGAAGAATTCTAGTCTGGATCCCGCCCTGCATGGTTGGCTCAGGGCGCCTAACATCAAAACTAAACGACCATACAAGCGGCATGGAACTTATCGGGTAGGAGGGGGTTTTCAACAAGAGTGAAAAATGCCCCCCCCCTGCCGCCGCCGCTCTTCATACCTCGCCCTCGTGAACCGCCTGGAGCGGTCTGCAGCACATTTCCAAAAATGCATGAGCAGCGTTAAAGCATCCTGAAGCAAAGCAACCGGTGACGGTGCCGTCGGGGCGGAGGCAGTGTGCTTGGCGCCGGGCCTCCCCTCCGTCGCCGGGGTCTGGCCTGTCCCGCTGCCCTCGCGGAGGGAGGGAGGGAGGGAGGGAGGGAGGGAGGGAGGAAGGCCCAGCGACCCAAAGGGTTCCCGGCCTCCCCCAAGGGCCCGCTCCTACCCCGCAGCCCTCCACCCCAGCGGGGCACTGGGCTGGGCCAGGGGTACAGTCAGCCTGGCCTACCTGACAGGGTTGCGTGCAGGCTCAGCGGGGCTGGCCTGGAGAGTTGGGGGGGGGGTAGCCCGAAGGCCTTGAGGCCGTTTCGCGACCCACCCGCGCTGCCCGCCCCGCTTGTTTCCAGAGGCCGGGCTGGGTGGGCGGGAAGGAGGAGGGCTCTTCTTTCTGTGCTGCTTCTGGGACCCCAGGCTGGCCCTGCCCGCCCCCTGCCCGCCCCCAGGGGAGGGGAGTGGCGCGCCCGTCGCCGCCCCCCTGGGTGGCGATATAAGGGCGTTGCGGGCCGTCTGTGGGCACCGGAGACCAGAGACAGTGCCAAGATGACTCTCACCGACAATGACAAGGCGCACGTGAAGAGCATCTGGGCCCACGTCTGCAGCCATCCTGAGGAGTTCGGTGCAGAGGCCCTCTACAGGTAAGGCCGCCCCGTCGGGCAGGGAAGGGCAGGGCCGGGTCGGAGTGTGTGGCTGCGGCTGGCCGGCCCCGGGGGCGCTGTGCTGCGCTGCGTGCCCGGCTGAGCCGCCCCTTTCGTGTGCCGGCAGGATGTTCGTGGCGTACCCCACCAGCAAGACCTACTTCCCGCACTACGACATGCATGCAGGCTCCGAACAGATCCGCGCGCACGGCAAGAAGGTGGTGACCGCGCTCTCGGACGCCGTGGCCCACCTCGACAACATCGGCGGCGCCCTGGCCAAGCTCAGCGACCTGCACGCCCAGAAGCTGCGTGTCGACCCGGTCAACTTCAGGGTGAGTGCAGGAGCCGGGCAGGGAGGGCCACCCCGCCCCCGACGGCCAGCAGGCTTGCGCCGTTCCCCGGGCCTCCCGGTCAGGGGATCTGACGCTCTTGCTCGCCCTCTCTCGCCCGCAGTACTTGGCACAGTGCCTCCTGGTGACCATCGCCGCCCACTGCCGCGGCCAGCTGACCCCCGAGATCCTCGTCTCCCTGGACAAGTTCCTGACCCTGTGCGGCAAGATCCTCACCTCCAAGTACCGCTAGAGCCGCCCCACCGCCAGCAGCCGACGGAGCCCACACACGCACGCACCCACGCCCGCCTTCCACGCCCCTTCCCATCAATAAAGGAACGTGTAGCCGTCAAAAGAGCTGCCTGCCAGTCTCTTTGTGGGGGGGGGTCGGGGGGGCATACCCCAGTCACAGAGCTCAGCCGCACTCCAGGAGGGAGCTTTGCCCCCTCTTCTGTGACCACCAAACTTGGAAAGCATGGACACGGGGGGGGGGGGGTAGCTGCAGGGCAGATGGGATGCCTGACAGCAGGAGACTTGCCTGGGCCCCACCTGGAAAGTGCCCCCCCCCCCCGTGCCGTGCAGCTGACACCCTTGGGAGGGCAGTGCGGGGCGGAGTCAGAATCTTGAGGCAGCCCGGTCCTTTTCTCACCCCCCCTCCACACACGCCAGGCGCTTAGGCTGCCTACGGTGTGGGCAGGCCCCCTTCCTGCCAGCTGTCCAAGGCATTTTGTCATTACCAGCTGGGCTACCGATCCCCCTGGTGCTCCTGCAGCTCTGTGTGTGTGTGTCTGCGGGTGGGGGGGGGGGTTGCTTGATGAGCCAATTTGAGCAGATGCACCCATTCCCCAAATAAAGGATGTGTACGTGGGGGGTTACTCTCAAGGAAGGGCCCTCTGCATGCCCAGGGGGTGCCACCAGCCAAGGGAGAAAGCCAGCCCCCAACACACCCCTGTTCAGGACCCTCTCAGCCATGAGAAGGGGGCCTGCCTGGGGATGCACAGCCAAGGCACACCCCAGACGGAAGAAACCTTGGCCAAGCCTGTGCAGCTTCTTCTGGCCGCCTATAGCAGCTAGTGGAGGAGGGACACTATTGGGCGGGGGGGGGGGCTAGCAGAAACTTCTGCTAAGTCCCCCCACCCGTCTGTGGGTGAAAGCCTTCTTAGGGTTGCCCTTAGAAATGGTGACAGGTTGTCGATCTGAGTCCTGTCTGAAGGTCTAAGACTGGGGTGTGGGGCGGGGGGCATTCCACAAGGATTTTGGAAAAGGTCGTGTGTCAGATTTCGCTTGCATTTTGCAGTGGTGGGGAAGGAGCAGCTTCTTGTGGGTGCCTTTCAGGCCCAGCCTTGCTGGGGGGTGGGTGCTGGAGAGGATCCGTTGCATCGTTCCCTTGGCCTGTGGCTGCGTCCCCTTCTCGGTCAGGTGTCTGCCCCGTTTCAGAGGGGAGACAGACTGTGGGCCTTTTCGGTGGTTGCACCACAGTGTGTGCTGTTCCTTCCCCTGGCAATTGAGCCGGGCACCGTCATGAATGACACAGCATCATGTTTGTTCTGCTACTGCTTTATTGGTACTTTAGGCTGCAGTTCTAGCTTTAATACACCTAGGCGAGTGGAAGTATTCTAATTCTATGTGTTGCAAATCTGCACTGATCTTTTACAAAGGGGTTTGACAGGCTGGATATAAATGGAAGTCCGGTGGGTGGAAGAGGTTGCTGCTAGATGGCACAGTCCCACACTGGACTCCCCCAACAGGGCTCTCCGTGTCCTTCCGCATCCTGGGCTAGTCTTTTTCACTGACCTTGTGGGAAGGTGGCAATGCAGCTGGGCACTCTGCTACCTGAATGCCGGAGGGTGATCCCAGAGGGCACTCCTGTTGTCGTCCACCAGGTGGGAGTGGCACACTCCTTTAGAGCCCCTCCTCTTCTGCAGAGATTAAAAAGGCCGGGTCAGGAGGAGGACCAGCCACCCCCTCTGCGGCCACTCCTCTGCCACCTTGTGGGAGACGGCTGATGCCCCAGCCTTCCTGCCTCGCTCTAGCTCTGGGCCAAGAGGCACAGGGGCCACCAGCTTCCCTCCCTGGGTGAACTTGGAAGTCACCTGCCGGAAGAATCAAAGGAAACTCTGGCACTGTTGCCCCCTGCCTACCTCCACTCCAGTGACCCAGACATGCCAAGGCAGGGTGAGGGATGCGCCAGGCCGTCTCAGCTTAGGAGATGCGGTGATTCCGGGCATAGGCAGCCGCAAGTTCTTCACAGAGCGCACCAACAAGCTTCTCCCAGGAGACCAGCATGTTGTCGGTGAAGTCATTCTCCAGGAGGTCTTGGCAGACACTCCGCATCACCCGGAACATTGCCTGTGCCGGGGAGAAAATGCTCAGGGCCCGCTTGGCATGCGTCCATGACCCAGGCCTGAGCCTCTGGGTGGAGGGCAGGCAGAGGAGAGCCTTGTCCAGCCTTTCAACATGGGGTTGGTCCCCCTGTCTGACCACGGCTGTGCTTTGAGGTGGAGGGCGCTGCAGGGGAACCAGGCCAGCTGCCACAGGGCATCCCCAGATCCCTCTCATCCCCTTCCCTTGCAGGAATGTGCCCCCCACCCCAGCCTGGTGGGTCTGCCTCCTCTTCCACTGGGCACCAATACCTGGAACATGCCCAAGGGCACCTTGTGGATGTTCTTGTGGGTGTCCACCAGGCATTCCAGCAGCTTGCAGACCTGATGCCAGTTGTCTATATTTTCAAACACCTGGTTCATCGCTGCCATGACCCTACTGCCGTGGAAAGCCACCACACTGTTATTGTGGAGCCCCCCCTCCGTCGGGATGGTCTTGAAGTATTGTTTGGACTCAGGGTAGTCCGCGAAGAACCTGCATGGAGAAGACTCAGTTGCCACAAGTGGAGGAGGTTCTGCCTTCTTTGCTCCCTGCCCCTTCTCCCGATGACACTGGAGGACGGACAGGACAGCAGACGTCTTTTCACACATAGGTCACAGATCGTTGGCAGTGCCCTAACATCAGTCTCGGGCAGAAAAGGGCCTTTTTGGCACACACCCCCCCCCCATCCGCCTGGTGCTTTCAGCTGGACCTTGCAGGCAGGCCAAGGGGGTGGGCGGGCACGTGGCCCTCGCCCGGTCCTTCTGGCCCCTGGCTGGGGCCCCGCGGCCTCCCCTGGGCCGGGGCCAGGCGGGCCTTACTTGATGAGGACCAGCCGCCCGTTGTCCTCGGCCTCCTCGTACATGCGCGCCCACAGCGCCCGCAGGTTCTCCTGGTCGGCCGGCGTCAGGCCCGGGGACTGGGACTGGGGCTCCCTGCAGGGGCACAAAGCGACAGCCCCGGTGGGCGCCAGACCCCAGGCCCCTGCGGGGGAGGCCGCCCCCCAAACACCCGCGCGCCCGCCCGCCCCCCCCCCCCGGGCCGCCTTCCGCGCGCGCCTGGCGGGACCCCTCCTTCCCCTCCCCTCCCTTCCGCAGCCTACCCCGCCTTGCCCTTGCCCCCGGAGGCAGCCATGGCTGGGGCGGGCGGGCGGCGGGAGGGGACCCCGGAACCTTCCAGCAACGGACCCCCGGGAGGGGCAGTTGGATCCCGCGGGAGGGAGGGAGGGAGGGAGGGAAGGGGCGGCTGCGCGTGCATGGCTCCCCCGCGCCCCGCAGGCAGGCAGGCAAGCAGGGAGGGCGGGGCGGGGGGCGGTCCTCCTGCCGAGGGGGGGGAGTCCCCTGCGGTGACGTCGGCGGAGGGCACCCTCAGGCGGGCAGGCAGCGGCGATGGCGGCCCCGGGGTAGGCGAGGCCGGGCCGGGCCAGGCAGGCGCTCTCCTCTCGCCCCCCTCCCCGATGGCCCTGCCGCCGCTCCTGGTGCTGCTGGTGGCCGCCGCCGCCGCGTCCTCCTGGCCCGGCGGGGGGATCGGCCAGCGGAGCAGCGCGCCCGGCGGTGAGCGGACCCGGGAGGGAGGGAGGGAAGGTCGATCCGTCCGAGGCCACCTCGGGGACCGGGGCTGCCCGGAGGAGCTTTCTGCCGGGGGAGGGAGGGAGGGAGGGAGGGGGCCTCATGCACTGGGGCTACTGCTGCATGACCCCATGGGGGTCTGGCCATAAGCCAGGATGGGCCTGGCCATAAGCCAGGCGACGGGAGGCAACTCAGCCAGGCCTCCTTTCGCCCCCGGCCCCCCACCCAGTCCCTCCTGGTGCTTTGCTGCTGGGTGCGTCAGGCTCTGTCTGGACGGCTCCAGGGATCCCGCCCAGGGCAGGGTGAGTGAGGTCAGGCAGTGGGAGAGGCGGAAGTGGCGAGAAGCCGGTTCGCCTCCTCCTGGCCAGGCCGGGAGCCACACGGGGCAGGTCTTGCGGCCAACCTGCCCCTCCGTGGGGGGCCTCGAGTTTCACAGCAGAAGCCTTTCCAAGCCTGGATTTGGGAGGGGGCTTTCCTTGCAAATCGGACAAGCATGTCACCCCCACAATCCACCCCCCCCCCACACCGTGGCTCCCTTGCAGATGCCTCCTCAGCCGCTCAGGTTGGCACGGCTCCCCACCCCTGTGCATTCCTGGCTGTGTTGGCTGAGGGCGGGCCTCCCACTGAACTCTTGTCCTCGGGCCGCTGCTCCTTTCCTCTTGGCAGCGCTCCCGTTGGCATCTGCTCCTCCCCAAACTCCGTTTGTCAGGCGGCTGCTCAGCCCGACGGACCTGTGCGTCCGCTCTGCGCTCAGGGCCCCGCCTGTTGTGGAAACAACCGTCCATCTATCTGTCCCTGGGGCGTAACGGTATTGGCCTTTGGACAGGTGGGCCTTGGTAAAAGGCGAAAGAGAGAGGTGCTCAGGAGAGCGGCCCCAGTTTGGACTGGCAGTGCCAAGGGCAGAGGGGCCTTCTGGATGCTGTGGCCTCAGTTTCCGGGGCTTTTGTGCTTGAAGAGAGGGGCCTTGCAGCCCCACTGCGCCGTGGGGGGGACGGGGAAGGGAAGAACACCCAGAGTCTTTCCACCCTCTGACCAGCTGCTGCTCTCCTCCCTTCCTAGGCCAGACCTACGTCTCAGAGTATTTCTCCCAGAGCAGCCAGAAGCTCTCCTTCTACAGCTGGTATGGCAGTGCCAAGCTCTTCCGCTTCCGCGTGCCGGAGGACACCGTGCTGCTGCGCTGGCTCCTGCAGGCCTCCAGGGGGAGCGGCCCCCAGTGCGCCGGGACCCAGGTTTCCATGTGTGTGCCCCACCTGTGCTTGCGCGGGGCCATCTCGGGTGGGCGGGAGAGGTTCCTAGAGAGGGTGGCGCCCAGGTGCCCCTTGGGGCTCAGCAGGGATCCAGCCCCTCCTCTTGCCTTGCAGCCACTTCCGCTATGGAGCCCCGCCCGTCATCAACCCTCTGGGCACGCAGTTCCCTGCCAACATGAGCCTGCCTGGCACCTACAGCCTGACCTTGCCTCTCGGGGCCACTCTGCAGAACGCCACTTTCCTCAACCTCACGAGCCCCGCAGCAGGAGACTGGTTCATTGTGGCACACCTGCCGGAGGCCACGGGAAGGATTGAGGTCAAGGTGAGGGAGGGGCGGCTGGGGCAGGGGGGGCACCCAGCCATTGGACACCCCGCCTGAGCCTGCCTTCCTAATTGTTGCAGGGCTTCTCCACCCCGTGCAGCTACACCTTCCAGCCGGACATGTTTGTGCTGCGCCTCTTGGAGGTGTCCCCCCTGGAGCCTGGCGTTCCCTCCTGGCAGACCATCTCTGGGCCCGCTTGGCCACTCCACTCCAAGTGAGTGTGGGAAGGGGGCGGGCGGCCTCTTCTCCGGAACGGCCGGCACCAGGGGCTCCAGTCTGTCAGGCTCTTCTCAGGTCCCTCTCCCTCCCTGCGCAGGATCTTTGTACCAGAATACAGCAGTGCTCTGAAAGTGGAGCTGCAAAACTGTACGGTGAACGTGTCCACGGCCTGTTCCCTGCGCGTCACGCTGGGTTCTGCCACCCTGCCACGGTCCTTCCAGAAGGTGCTTAACTGCACGGGGGAAGCCCTCCCCTGCAGCCTCCTCCTGCCCTCACCGCCGTGGGGGGAATGGCTGCGGATCACAGTGGAAAGCCTCAGTGGGCCCAGGGCAAAGCTTTCCTTCCGGGTGTTGGCCTCCTTCGCAGGTGGGTGCTGGTGCTCCAGGGGTCGTATCGGTGGCTGCACACGTGGGGCGTGGGTGTCTGCCTGGGGCCAGTGTGGCTCTTGGTGACAGCGGCCTGTCACTGTCTTCCTGCCTCAAGACGTATTCTGGCACAGTGGCTCTTCCTGCTCTCTTCTCAGCATGCAAGCCCGCGGGGGCCGGCTCCTTCCTGGTCTTCTACCAGAGCGCGAACCGAAGCCAGGCCGTGCCACCACTGGGAGCCAGCGTGAACACCACGTGGCAGGGGAGCACTGATGCCTCCCCTCTGGGCAGTTCTTGCTTGCGTAGCCAGCCGGTCGTCCGGGAGGACCTGGATGTGGTGTCGGTCATCTTCCGGGTCCTTGGGGACCCCAGCGTGCCTGTCCGGCCGCAGTTGCCCACCCTGCTCCTTTTCAACCTGAATTCGGGCATGGACAGCGGAGGGACGCTGATCCTTGGCCTGCAGCTGAACAAGGTGAGCCAGCCAGTAGTGCACGGGGGGGGGGGGGGCCTGGGCAGGGTCGTGAGTATTCCTCGGCTGGGGCACAGGGCTCTGTAGCTGCATCTCTGCTGTGTCCCTGCAGACAGCCTTGATCCCTGGTAATGCCACCGTCTTCGCCTGCCTCAGTGCCGGCTCTCCAGTGCTGAACCTGAATGCCACAGGGGTCTGCAGGACAGGTACACGATGCTCAAGGCTGCCCCGGGGTCGGACCGATCTGCGTGGCTCTTGCCCGGGGGTGCAGGTGGGGGTGGGGGTGGGGGAGAGCTCTGCCTGGCTGGTCTGGTCTGGTCTGGGGGGGAGAGGGGTTGATGGGACGTGGAACCAACAGCAGCTGCCTTTCCCCTCCCCTGCCCGCAGCCTTCTCTCTGGGCTTCCCCTTGAATGTGTCCACGTCCTCCAGAGAGGTTCTGCTCAGCATCCCCTACCCAGAGTCAGACAACTGGTTCCTGTCCTTGCAGCTCCTTTGCCCAAAAGATGTGGGGTGAGTCTGGTGCTTGTCCCCAACCCCTCTCCCCCCTGCCCTGAGACCAGCTGGGCCAGGACAAAGAAGCCTTCAGGGCAGTGCGGGGGTGGGGGGTGCGTGCCTGCTGGGCCACTTTCCTGACCAGCAGCCTGCTCCTTCTGCCAGGCCTGCCCTCGGCCCCTTTCTGGATGTGACGGACCAGAACGGCTGGCGGCTAGGACACCTCCCCCAAGACCTGCCTCTTTTTGCAAATGTCCTGTTTTCTCGCTCGCCGCAGGGAATGTGACACAGCCCTGGTGACGGTCACGGCCTTCCTCAGCCCTTGCTTCAATGACTGTGGGGTGTACGGGCAGTGCAGCTTCCTGAGGCGCCAAGGCTACGTCTACGCTGGGTGCCGCTGCAAGGCCGGTGAGGCTGCCCGTGGCCTGGTGCTCCCTCCTGTGCTCTCTGGGCTGACTCGGGAGCGGAGGGGGGAGATGCTGGATCGCCCTCTTCCCTGCTCAGTTTCTCATGGCCTCGCCAGGCTAGGAATGCTGGGCCTGGCCGGGCAGGACGTTCCAGAACACACAGCCCAGAGCCGTAGTCAAAACCTCGGACAGGTCCCAAGAGATGTTTCCAGGGCCCTGGAGGTCTTCTTACCCTTCTCCTCACCCCAAGGCATCGCCCTCCGGGGCACAGTGGGCCTTGGTGCAGCATTGTTGATAGTTGGACGGCTTGCAAGGAGGCATTTCTCTCTGTGACTCCCCCCTCCTCACACTTTGGCAGGCTGGCGGGGGTGGAGCTGCACAGACAGCACGAAAGCCCAGAGTGTTGGCGTCCAGACACTGGCCACCCTTCTGCTGACGCTCAGCAACCTCCTGTTCTTGCCTGCCGTGGCCGTGGCCGTGGACGGCTACCATTTGGTCGAGGCTTCGGTTTATCTCTTCACCATGTTCTTCTCCACGGTACGTACATCTTCCGGGCCGTCTGCTGTGGCTGGGGGTGCAGGCAGGCTGACCTCCTATCTCTGTGCCTGCCTGGGCCATGTCCTATCTTGAGGGTTGGGCCCTTCACTGCCATTTTCAGCCCCCGAGCAGGACTCAGTATGCAGTTCTTGCACGGCTTGCAGGGAGGCAGACCTCTCGGCTGCAGCTGGCATTTGGTCCCCTTCAGCCTGCTGCAAAGCAGAGGAGGGACTCTTATCTAGCACCACATGGCCCGGCTCTGGTTCCGTGCAGTTCAAATCCCCCAGAGGCCCTCCAGTATCCCTCCCATCTCACTTCTGGGAAGAGGGACGCAATGGGGTGATGCCGTGTGGTGCTGAGGAGCCGTGTGCCACATCCCTTTCCTCCGTCTCCCTCGGCTGCAGTTCTACCATGCCTGTGACCAGCCTGGGGTGGTCGTATTGTGCATCATGAATTACGACACACTACAGTTCTGTGACTTCTTGGGTTCCGTGGTCTCCATTTGGGTCACCATTCTGTGCATGGCCCGTTTGAAGAAGATGCTGAAATACGTATGTTTGCAGGAATTGTTCATGGACAAGGGGGTGGGGGGAGTGGTGTTTCGTGCTCGAGTGTCTGCATGCTCTCTTGGAAACATGCTCTCTTCTTCCTGTGGCTGGAGGCGCTTCCTGAGCCAGGGGTGTGGCCTCTTTCCAGCCAAAAGAGATGGGGAAAGGGGGAAAGGGAGCAGCTGAGCTCTCTCTTAAACTAGGCCAGTGCCTGTCTCCTGACTGAAGTGCTGGAGGTTTCCTTTGGATGGGGGCCCCTCACTGAGATGGGTTTCCCTGCAGAAATTCCTCAGCAAACTTGCCCTACTCCCACAGCTCCTCTCTGTCCAGGCTGGGCTTGGGCTGCTGCCTCCCGCTGGCCCTAGCTCCGGGCTTCCCTGATGCCTGTGAGGAATGGGTTTCATCCTGCTTTTCTCTTGCCTGCTGTAGATCCTTGGTGTGCTGGGGACCCTCTTCATTGCCATGTCTCTGCATATGGACCGGAGAGGGGTTTGGAACATGATGGGACCTTGTCTCTTTGCCCTCGTCATCATGACTTCTGTCTGGGTAGGTGGCTGAGACCTCCACTCCAGACTCTATGGCCCTGGAGACTCTCTCCCCCCGTGGGGAAGGAGATTGGCCTGGATCCGATGGGGTGTGAGCAGAAACAAACAGCACAGTTCTGCTTACATGAGAAGAAGGAAGAGAGTTGTTTTCTATACACTGCTTTTCTCTACCATAAGGACTCTCAGATGCAGCTTACAGGTGCCTTCCTTTCCGTATAACAGGCACCTTGTGAGGCAGGTGGGGCTGAGAGTTTGGAGAGAACAGGGACTGGGCCAGGCATCGTATGGAGGGGGGGGGCCAATTAGACTCCACCGCTCTTCACCAGGGCTCTCAGGTCTGGCAAAATGCCTTGCTGGCCCCTCCCTCCACTTAGTGCCGGGGACCTGGTTGCACAAGAAGAAATAAACAGAAGCCCAAGACCAATTGTGGCTGGGACGGAAGGGCCAGGGATCGCACCAGATGCTGCACAAGTCTGTTAATGTGTCCACTTGCGCACTGCTGGACCTGAGCTGCTGTAAGCAAAATTGGAGCTTTCCCTAGTTCAGGCTGTGGCTCATAAGGAAGGTGTGTTGTGGGTCTTTGGCACATTTATCTTTTGACAGGTTGGCTTACTTTAACTTGGCTTAATTTTTAGAACTGAGCTGCACAGTTCTTTATTTGTTCTTTGTCGAGACCCCAGGTGGATTGCACTGTGTCAGTCAGGGCTTGAGATGGGGAGACACATGGGTTGAGATGGGGAGGCACATCTCAGGCCAGTGACTTCCTTCCTTCCTCCTTCCCTCCCACAGGCCTACCGGGGTGTGAAGCGCCGTCACTGCTACCCTCCCTGCTGGAAGCGCTGGGCCTTTTTCCTCTTTCCTGGCATTAGCTTAGCCTTCATCGCCTTGGCCATCTATGCATTCATGGAAACCAATGACAATTACTATTACACTCACAGCCTGTGGCACTTCCTCATGGCCAGCAGCGTGGCCTTCCTCCTTCCCCCAGGAGACAGGCCCAAGAGGCTGTGGGCATGGTCGCGCAAGCTCCTCTGCGGCTACCAGATCTGCAACAATGACCGGGAAGAGCTCTATGCAGTGACGTGACTGACAGTCCTTGTGCCACAGTACCTGACAGGCTTCTCCAACAGATTGGCAGCTGCCTTTCCAAATGCCTCAGGACTGCGTGTCAAAGCAGGGAGTAGCTGGCCTTATTGCCCAGGCAAACAGGGCTTTTTTTGTGGGTGGTGGGGGCAGGCGTTGCCAGGCCCCCAAAAGGGCTACTGGTTTGCACGGCCTTTCTGTTCAGCAGGGAGAGGCTGTTATGCAGCTCCATCCTGGAATAGAGCTCCTTGGTAAGGAGCTCCTGGTGTCTGGCTCCTTGGTAAGCCCCTCACTCACTGACTTACAGCCTCCTCTTGCTCAAAGTGAGGAATGTGTTAAAACATGCAAAACAGCCACCACCTTGAGAAGAGAAAGGGGCCGGCATCTGAGGATTAGACTGTGCTGGAATGAGGATCTCCAGAGGGTGACACGTAGTATTCCACAGCCTCACCCCACCAGAGAAGAAGAGGGCAAGGTTGCAGGATTGATGTCTGGTCCCTTTTCTCTCCCTGAATACAGAGAGCAGGAGAGGCTGGCCAGGGCTGCTGCAGGAGCTCCCAAGAAAATGGGTGGGTTCTGGGGGGTATATGATCAGCAGGGTGTGTGTATCGGGGTGGGGGTGGGGAGTACGTCAGACCAGCCAAGCCCACACACACTGTGTGTCCATCAGGTGTTTTGGTGGTTCAATGACGTGGGGTCTTGAACAGCCGTCAGGCTGACTGCAAGGAGTCAGTTCTGCTCCCGTGTGGGTGATGGGCATTGCTTTCAGGTACTCTTTTTGTTCCATTTTGTGTACCTAACTCTGGTTGGCAGCACTAAGGCCAATACGGGGGTCCCACACCTTGCAACAGTGGCCAGAGGGGCCCACTGAACTGAGTCGCATAAATCCAGACAGGCCTGAACTGAGGTCGGAACTGTGCTGCTTCTCCACAGCGGTATCCCAAATGAACCAAGCCAGGCTGCCGCCAAGTGAAAAGGACTGGAATTCAGCATAAAAAAACCTGGGCAGCTGAGGGGCTCTTTGCACAGTGCACAGCAGTCATGTGGCTTCTGCTCACACCCCTTTTGTGGCCTTTTCACCCCACTGGGCATTCGGCAGGCCTCCTGCCTGGCCTCTGCCATTCTTGCACTCGGCACCCCCAGGAATCTAGTGCTGGCACTTGGGAACTGGAGTTGGTTGTCCGCCTTCAAAAATGTCTTTTGCGCAGGCCAAGTCAAGAAGCGGTGGAGTCTTCACAGAGCAATAATAGCTGATGGATTTGAACGGCTTTCCTGGCTGTTGCCTTTGATTTTTGCTACTGCTTTTGTTTTTTCTTTTCGGTCACTATGGGAATGTAATGTGCTCTGGGGGAAATGGGTTCTCTTCTTGATTGACCTCGGGCAGAGTTTCAGCAGGCCTGGGGTCCTTTGCACTTCCCTGCCCTGGCTGTTTCGATGGTGATGTGCTGCCTGGTGCCTGCTCAGCACAGGCAGCCTAATAAAAATGAAGGAGGCAACGTGGGCGAGGCTCTGATGTTTCTTTTTTCGTGTGTGTGTGTGTGGGGGGGGGGGCGGCAGCAGCCCTGTCCCTGTCTTGCGCCGGGGTCCTGCATCCTCGCTGGCCCCCTCCGGGCCCGGCCTCTGTGTCTCCGAGGCAACGGGCCGCTCCTGGGCCGGAAGGCGCGCCTGGAGGGCGCCGGGCCGCTCTTGCTTCGGCTCGCGCGTCCTTCCGGCGTCCCTGGCGACGAGGGGCGGGCCGGGGCTCCGGCCGGAAGAGGCTCCGGCGGCTTCCGCTTCCGGCCTGCGGGTGGTGGGGCGATGCCGCTGCACCAAGTGCCGCCGCGGCTGTGGAAGGCGCTGCGCCAGCAGCGGGGCATCTACGCCCGCCTGCCCGAGCACTACCTGCGGGCGCTGCGCGAGGACGCGGCCACCCCGCCGCCGGCCGTGCACTGGAGGCCGCAGGAGCGCCCGCGGGAGCTGGACCCGGCCACCTGGCGCCGCCGCCGCGTGCAGGAGGCCCCCGTGCCCGTCTACTACCCGCCCGAGAGCCAGGAGGGCCTGTGGGGCGGCGAGGGCATTGTCTTCGGCTATCGCTACGCCAACAACGACAAGGTGGGCATGCGGCGGCGGCGGCGCCCCCTCCCCCTCGACGGCGCCCCCACCCCACCCTACCCCCCTGACTCTCTCCTTCTCCCGCCAAGCTCGCGCCTCGCCTGAAGAAGGCGTGGAAGCCGCAGCTCTTCTTCCGGGAGTTCTACAGCGAGATCCTGGACCGGCAGCTGACCATCTCGGTGACCATGCGGACCCTGGACCTCGTCGACGCCGCCTTTGGCTTCGACTTCTACATCCTCAAGGTCAGTGGTCGGCCGTGCCCCCCTCCTCGCTCTCAGCTGCCTCTGGACTTGCTCAGGCAGCTGCTTTCTCTGGCTCTGCAGACGCCCAAGGGGGAGATGTGTTCCAAGGTGGGCATGGACCTGAAACGCACCATGCTCCTGAGACTCGCTCGCCGCGATCCCGCTCTCCATCCAGACGATCCAGCTAGGAGAGAAGCCGTCTATGAGAAATATAAGGTGGGAGTCTTGTCCTGGGGCAGCCCAGAGGTGGGCCAGGACTGTTTCAGCCCTTCCTGTGCTCTTTCTCTCCCATTTCGAGTGCTCTGGCCTTATTGTTGGGGGAGCAGGCCTGGCCCAGCTTTGACAGCATGAGGGTGGAAGTGGCTGCTGCATGTGGTGGTTGTACTCTTGGGGGGCCAGCCACAGCCAACTATTCTGAATGGAAACCTCCACCCAGTTCCAGTGTAGGACTCAGGCTGTGCTCTTTTGCCTGTTTATGGTGCAATACCAGGGGATGTCTTGGCTTCCTTCTGGGTGCTGCTATTGAGTTTTTTACTTTGCATGCAGGAGTTTGTAATCCCAGAAGAGGAGGCAGAATGGGTTGGGCTGAGTTTGGAAGAAGCGGTAGAAAAGCAGCGGCTCCGAGAGAAGAAGGTGCGTCTGGTGCTGGGTGTTTCATCGGGGGTGGGGGGACTGTTTGTGATGCCCCCTTCCCTCTGTGGTATTAATGGCCCACTCTTGCCTTTGGAACCTTGGCTAGTCAGCCCAGGGCTTCTGCATCCAGCTACCCTTCCATTCTCCGTTCTTCTTAGCCAGCAGTTCTGCTACATCCCTGGGAGAAAATTGTTATCTTCCATGCTCTGTGTGTCTGTCTTGCAGGATCCGGTTCCCCTCTTCAAAGTCTATTTAGAAGAACTCATGCAGCAGCTTGAGGAGCAGAAATTATCTCAACCAGCCAAAGAGCAAAGGAACTGACAAGGGGCGGGAGGGCGGGCATGTCTTTGACGGTATGTTAGTCCCTGAGATGGGAGGTCTTGAGGCAATTAAATCAGGTTTTCCATACGAAGAAGAGGAGTGGTTGTACCCAGCATCGCACTCTGACCAAAGGTGCCCGCAGGTACGTGTGCTAGGGGAGGGCCCGGCTCTCTTCACCTGGGTGCTACAAAGCATCAATAAAGAGCAGTACGCCTTCCCATCACGGCTGAATGGCTTTTTTTGCAGATAGCTCTTGAGCTCCTGGGCCTGCAGCTGCCCTGTGGGCCATTCACCTTTGGGTCTGCCTGGGGGTGGGGCAAGGTGTTTGTGCGGACTGCTGCAAGGGGCCTGGAAAAGCCAGGAGTAAAGCCTGGAGGCCTCCGGGTAAATTCTAGGAACGACTCCATAACTTATTCCCTAGCCTAGGGATCTCTGACTGCTCCCTGGCATTTGGGGGATATTGATGGATATTAGCCAGAAATAGGTCAGGATGGCTACCGCCCAATGGAATGTTGCTTCTGTGAGTAGGAGCTGATCTGACTTCTTTTTTTTGGGGGGGGGGGGGGTTGCTTCAGTTTCCTCTCTGAGCAGAAACCTCCTTTTTCCTGGGATTCTTCCTTGGAGGCCCATGGCAGCTCTCCCACTCCTGGTGGTCCTCCTGCTACCCAGAGATGGCAGACTTGAGACCATCTTTGCATCAGAAACAAGCAGTAATGACCTGCGCAGACGGCAGTTGTCTCAGGGGCAAATTGCCCTGCCACGGGGGGAGGCAGGCGGCTAGAAGTTGACGTCTCTCTTCGCCTATGCGAAGCTGTGATGGAGCCACTCTCTGGTCCTGTTGTCATCCTGTGTTGTCTCCCCACCCAGAGTTTAAGTAGAGGGATGCCACACAGGAGATGCGGGGAGCGCATAGCTTCTGCTGCACCAGGAAGTTCTGCAGCAGGGCTTGACTGCGGGAGTCGGCCTCAGTTTCTCTGAAGGACTCAAATCACTGCATGTCAGTGTGGGCACAGGCTGACAAGAGAGCCAACCCACGAAAGCCACCCGCGTTGGTGACCACAGTGGCAGTTTGGTGCAATAAGTCTCATGAGCTACATGTCGCATGAAGAAATGTCCTCCTTGGCACAGCGCATCCTGTGAGTAGCCTTTGCAGAGGGCCACGGCATCCGGCATCCAAACGCGCCCCCCCCCCCCCATTGCACTGGGGGGTTGTTCCTTTGGTGCACTCGTCCTGAAGCCTTGAAATGCTTCTTCATCATAAGGACGTCTCCCGTCCCTCTTAGCCTTTTTCTCTATTGTTCGGTACTTTTCCTGCTGTGGTGCTGCCTTGTGGGAGGTGGGCAATGGTGGTGGTCTTGAAGTGGCTGCCCTTATTATTATTTATTATTATTTTTTAATTTATATCCCGCCTCCCCCCGGATTCCACAGACAACCCACAGGCTTACATGTGGCTGCCCTGGACTGAGGTTTCAGTCTCTCTCCTGTGCAAGTCCTTCCATCCTGCTCACAATTCCGCTTTTTGACATCACTTTTGTTTGAGCCTGGCTCCTCCTTGGGCTTCTTTTTCCACAATTGTAGTGGTGGGGCCTTGCCTCAGACAGGGACCCAGCAGGCTGCTGCAGTGGGGCAACAGGGACCCAGCAGGCTGCTGCAGTGGGGCAACTTCCTCAGCTCGCAGCAAGCCAAGCCCTCACCTGGGATAGCACTGCAGGGGGCCTGTTGCAGGGTGGATTCCAAGAAAGGCCAGGCACCCTGTATGCACGATTCTTGTGGGCGTGTTCATCTGTATTGCCGGTGGCTGAGATAGTGCCAGTCAGGTTCCTGAGCTGCCACTCAACATTTACAAATGGCTTCCCTCTCCTGTTGGTGCTGTGGAGGAAAGGTAGCTTGGCCTGACCAGAGCAAGGGGCCTCTTCCTTCCGTTCCTGTCCATCGGCCTGTGTTCTTCTTAGGGTAGTCTGTTCAGCCTGCTTGGGCATGGAAGACGCCCCACAAGCAAGTCACATTGAAGCCAGGATTGAAAAATATCCAGATGGTGAAAGCAGGCGGTGTTTGGTTGCCACCTGGCACGAAGAGCTGGCTGCTTGTTCATGCTGCCTGCCCCCTCCCCCCGAAGGAAGGCAGGAGGGATGCAAGCAGTTCCGGGTGGGAGGCAAAGGACGCCAGACTGGCCACTTTCTCTAGTAGTTCTAAGGGAGGCAGTGGTGCCTACAGGGGCTGGTTGCCATAGTGACGGTACGATTTGAAGGGCCATCATTTGGTCCTCGTCTCAGCCAATCAGCTTGAGGAGCCGAAGCTGCAGCACAAAGTCAAGATTGCCATCTCCCCGCCCGTGCGGCTCCTGCCACAAAAGGGGGAGCAGCTCCCGGAGTCTAGGAAAGTGCTCTGGATGGCATCTGTCATGGCGGACGGTGAAAACCCTGGCCAGAGGGCAGTGTGGTGCAGGCGGCAGGTAAGACAATAGAAGGCGTTGCATCCGCTTTTGCCGTGGCTTCCTCCGGCGCCCAGTCCTGGCCTGTTGCCAGACTCTGCCCCATTCTGGTCCCCAAAAGCACCACGGAAGCACAGACAAAGGAAATGTAGAGCTGTCCTCCCCAACTTGTCTTTGTAGGCTTTTCAGGTCCCATTCAAGGCCCCCAGCTGGGCTCCTCCATGCCCTCTTTCGCCTGCCCGGAGGCCCCACCCCCTGCAGAGCCACCATTTGGCTCAAGATCACTTGAGATTAGAAAATGCGTTTGTCAGGGGAATGGGGAGGGAATGCTGCATCCATGCTTCCCACCGGCTCCACGTCTGATTGTGTCCACAGGCCTCTTGGAGATCAAAGCCGTGGGAGTGAGCCGGAGTTGCAAGCATGCAGCTGCTGGTGGTGTGTGTGTGTGTGGGGGGGGTACCAGAATTGTAAAACTGCCCAGTCAAAGCTCTCTCCAGCTGCCCTGTGGGTTGGCCTGTCCCCTGTGATGCTGTGCCATGAGCAGAAAGGCCAGCTCTTCAATGGCTACTGCAGGACTGCTGCCTCTGGAGAGGGGCAGAGACTAACTTCTCTGGGCTGATGGGAGAAGGGAACATTGCTGAACTCTGCTGTGACTGTCCTGGGTCAGCCTCTTTCCGAGGAAGGCTTTCTCCACTGTGAGAGTTACTGTATTTGGTTCTCACTCAGAGTTCTCCTCTGCCACCCAGCTGGTTCTGAGTGGGGCGAGGGGGCCACAGGAGCCATGGGCTGTCCCACTGGGAAGGACGATTCCCACAAATGCTCCCGGAGGATGCTGAAGAATGAGCCAGCCAGACTCGCCCTCCCATCTCCTGGGCTGCAGATGGATAGCCTCTAGAGTCCCAGGCATGTCGGTTTCAAAGGCCCCAGGAGGGCAAGTGGTGCATTATGAGGTCAACTCTGTGAAGAAAATCTTTTAATCCACTGCGGCTAATCCAGTCTGCCTTTGTTGGCCGTGACATATTCAGTCCAAACAAAAGGTGCTGCCTGCCATCCAATGGCACGCTTTGTGTAGTTCCATCTTGCTCATGTGGGGCTGTCACAGCCACATCACAAGTCCAAAGGAGACCTTTTCCTCCGCCGGACTCCGAGTCTGGCTGCTGTGTGGTCACCCAGAACAGCCTGGGCAAAAAGCAGCCGAAGAAAGCACCTCCTTCCAGGTGGAATTCCTCCATCCGCTGGGCTTGGCACTCAAGCAAGATGGTGCCAGGATGGCCCTTGCCTCCCCAGTGCCAAGAGCAACAGCTGAGGGGGCTTCCTGTTCTGTTCTAGGACTCACACCCCTCTGACCCATGACAACACACTGAGAGCCAAGAGGCTGGTGGGACCACACTGAGGGACCAGGGGAGACCCACACATTCCTCACCACACGGCACTCTTCCTGGGGCTCTGGATCGCAGGATTGGAGTTCTCATCTCTTCCTCAGTGTCGATGCTTCCTTAGTCGCGCTGAGGCTGGGCTCTGCCAGAACTGTCCTTGGTTTGGCCAAAAAGGGATGCAGAATCTTGAAATGTGACTTCCAACAGGGTTGGTTCTGTCATTCTGCATAGCCAGGTGGTCCTGTAACAAGCAAGATGGCATGTATTTGCCCTCACCTTTCGCACTGGATTCGGCGTGTTTTGGACAATACTTTCAAGGCCACAGGATTTCCATAGTCGTAGAGGATAATTTGAAAGCCTAGTTAGTGCTGAAAACATAGTCAATAGCTGTGATTTGATTTCTGTTTTTAAAAGCTGCTGAGAACTGCCTTTGCCCATGTGAGCTGAATCATTACTGATAGTTGTGTCTATTGTCTTGGGCAGAAGAATCCTCGGACACCCTTTCCAGGGCCCACTGGGCACTTCCTGCTGCAGATTTCTGCATTTCAGGGGAACGCTCCCCTGGCTTTCCAGATACATCTGTTGGTGAACATGTGATGCTCTCAGTTGAGGCTGATGGTCCTTCTGATCCACCCCGGGCCATCCCTCTGCTGACATACCTCTCTGCATCTCTCTGATGGGCTTGGACTGTGCAGAGCTCTGATTCAAAAACTCCCCTCCCCTTCTGAGGTATGGGGGGGGAGTGCCTTTGAGCTCGCTGTGCCAGCGCCCTCCTGTGCTCCACTGGAGCAGCTTCTTTGGTAACGTTCCAGTCAATTTTGGAGGTTCTCTTCTTGGATTCTCTGGAGCACATCAGCATCAGGAGAATAGCCAGGGGACTGTCTTCTGCGTGGGGATCTTGTCTGGAGATTGCAGAACCTCCCCCACCCAAGGCAGAGCCGTCAAGTATTAGGGCTCATGCTGCATCTGCCAGCCCTCCTCTGGGTCTTCTCTGGGGGCTGTCATCCTTAGGACCCTGGCAGGAGCTGTCCTCAGTCCTGACTCACATCACTAGCTTAGCCACTTTGTGGCTGGCAGTCAGCAACTATATCAGCCCCATGGGACTGGTGCGCACCACAACACTTGGGTGCCTCTGGGATCATTCCCATCCTGGGCAGGCCACACCAGCTCCTGTCTCAGGCACAGCAGGCTGCCTCTGGCATTCCTCGGTACCCAATCCTCATCTCTTGGCAAAAGGCACAAAACCACCCCATTCTCCTCCCGCCTATATCTGTTTCCATAGTGAAAGCTAATGTGGTATAGTGGTTAAAGTATCAGACCTGAATCTGGGAGACCCCAGTTCAAGCCCTCATGCTGCTCAGGAAGCTTGCGTGGTGACTGGACCAGGCATGCTCACTCTGCCTATCCTACCTCACAGGGTTGTGGGGAAGAAGCAAGGAGAATGATGCAGGCTACTTTGGGTCCCTGTTGGGGAGAAAGGTGGGGTATAAATGAGGTGAAGAATGACAGTAGCCTGACTAGCCCTTCTGGAAATCCTGCCAGGGCTGCTCCTTCTCCGCATCTTGCTGTGGAGTTGCCAGGGACAGCACTGGAGGAAGATCCATTTTGATCTGCCAGACCTCAGCATCCTCCCCCCGGTTTTACCCATGGCCATGCCACCAAGAGAGCCTCTTGTGGCGCAGAGTGGTAAGGCAGCTGCCTGAAAGCTTTGCCCATGAGGTTGGGAGTTCGATCCCAGCAGCCGGCTCAAGGTTCACTCAGCCTTCCATCCTTCCGAGGTCGGTAAAATTAGTACCCAGCTTGCTGGGGGGTAAACGGTAATGACTGGGGAAGGCACTGGCAAACCACCCCGTATTGAGTCTGCCATGAAAACGCTGGAGGGCGTCACCCCAAGGGTCAGACATGACTCGGTGCTTGCACAGGGGATACCTTTACCTTTACCTTTATGCCACCAAGGCAAGAGGTTGCAACCAAAGGGCTCCAGCAAATGTTCAGACAACCCAATCCCCACTCTCCAGGTGGGCTTTCCTGTGAGGGATGCATCTGCTTCTCCCCCTCGCCCAGAGGACAGCTGCACGGGGACTGAACAAACACCCAAGAAAATAACCCGGTGGTGGGGACTGGATACTCTGAGCCCCTCCCTCAGCCTCCAGCCTTGTGAAACTCACCAAAGATGCCAGCCTGAAACTGGCTTCAGCTGTGCCTACCCTGAGTGCATTGCAAGCCAGTCTTGGAGAAAGACAAATTCTTTACTCACCTGCCTTCAGATATCGCCCTTGGGTAAGAACCTGGGAGTTTTCACACTCTGCCCCTACAGCTGAAAAAGACAGGAACTGTGATAGAAGGCGCAGCAGAGCTAGCCTGCCCACTGCCCTCTCCTTCAAGCACTTGAAATTACCTGGCCTGGAGGACCAGTCAAGCCCTCTGCTGCCTTCGGAAGAAGGCCTCTCCACCTTTTAGCCAGCTGCCTGCCAAGGCCCAGGAGACTGCAGGGATGAGGCACGCTACAGGGCACCTGCAATGGCTGGCCATTGGGCCTGAGGCTGTGCTCATTCTAGCACAGCAAGGTGAGGCCCTGGGAATAGGCTGCTTTCCCACTACGCAAGTGTTTCCCAGCCTAAAGTGGGTTGCTGCACCTGTGAAGGTTTGGGACTTGTGAACCACCCTCCTCCTAAGGTGAGAACCACTGCACCATGCTACCTCTCCCCAGTATAGGATACCCAAGCAGGGGTGGGGGCTCTATGACAGCGGGGGCCCTAGATCTGCCGACCAGACATGGTCAGGTCTCTGCTTGGGACAGTGTGACATTTTCCCAGGGCTTAAGATGTACAGCAGACATTTCGTAGTAATAATGGGTGCTGTTTAGGCCACAGTAGAGGAAAGAGTACTAATCCTTCTTCCTCTCCACTGCAGCTGGGATTTCAAGCTAGGCAGGAGGGATGGAGCTTGCCCAGGTTGCAGGATGGACGTGCAGCGCGGGGGGGGGGGGTGGCCTCTCCCAAAAACTGGGGAATTTTAGGCTGCTGTGAAAGCTCCATTAGATGAGCCGCACCCCCCACGGGGACTAAAGGTCCTTGCCCGGGGCAGCGTTGGGATGTGCCCTGCGGGCGGGGATTCAGAATATGGCCCCTAGCCTGTGTGTGTGTCTTGGGGAGGGGAGGGGGGGTCCGGCCGGGGAAGGCTCGGCGCCTGAGGGCTGGCGAAAGGGGTGAGCCCACAGCTGGGCCCCGTGCTGAGCGCTGCCCAAAGGGGGTCCCGGGGGCGGGGCCAGGGGGAGCGGGCCCTCTCCCACCAGGCCCCGCGGCCGCGCGTCTCCATAGCGACGGGCGGGCCTGGGCCTGAGCCTGGGCCTGGGCCTGGCGCGTCGTGGCGGCTGCGCTTGCTCGGGCGGCCTGGCGCTGGCGCGGGGGCGCTGCTGAGCCGCCTCCGACCGTCACTCGCGGCGGAAGGGGAAAGGCGGGCGGCCGGACGGACGGACGGGAAAGCGGGCGGGCGAGCCGAGCCGAGCCAGGCCGGAGGGAGCGGCGCCTGGGCGGGTCATGGGGGGCCGCCGCCCTCCCCCCTGCGCGGCCACCTCCGCCTCCGCCTCTTCCTCCTCGTCGCCTTCGCCGGGGCCGCGGCGGGCGGCGGGCCGGTGAGTGCGGGGAGGTCGGGGCGCCGGACGGGCCTCCTTCCCCGCCGGGCGGGCTCGCCTGGAGCGGACCCAGGGAAGAAGAGGCAGGCGGGGACGGGACGGGGCTCCTCTGGACGGGGCGCTGCGGGACCCGCCCTCCCTCCTTCCCTCCGTGGTCCGGGGCGGCCTCGCGGGGCCTGGGCTGTGGGGCGCTCCGTGGGAAAGGCGGCCTGAAGGCGGCGAGCCCCCTCCCCCACCCACCCACCCTGTCGCGGCCTATGAAGCTGGGGGCCGCTTCGGAGGGGCGCCTAGGCCGAGGCCCGCCCCGTTTTGCGAAGAGAAGCTTGATGGGGGAGGGGGCAGATTTGGCAGCCTCATAGTTAATCCCCTGAGGCTCGCCTTCGCCGTCTTTCAGAGGGTGGCCTGCCTCACAGGGTGGTTGTGAGAGTAAAATGACCACAGGAGCAACCCTTTAGGCAGGCCTGGGATCTGGGGGGGGGGGTTGGGCAGGTGGATAGAGGAGTCCAGGAGCTGTGGGGGAAATTCAGGAGGTCCCGTTTCTCAAGGGAGAGCTGCATCCACGCCCTGCAGGCCACTTGTCTGAGCTGGGCTGGTTTGCCAGGTGTCTAACATCCCTTTTCTGCTGTTGCAGCCAGGCCCCTGTGTTCCTGTTGGGCCCCTGAGCCTCGGGCCGTTCTGTTGCGCCGCCGGTTCCAGCTGCTGCTGCCGCGATGAATGCTCCAGGTCCGGGCTTTCCTCTGGATCTCGGAGGGAGCTTCACGGAGGATGCGCCGAGGCCCCCGGTGCCCGGTGAGGAGGGGGAGTTGATTTCCACGGACTTGCGCTCAGTCAGCCATGGTTTTTACTCTGGGAAATGTGACGTGCTCAAGGTGGAGACTTCCACCGCCACCCCAAGGCGGCCGGACCTGGACCTGGGCTACGAGCCCGAAGGGAGCGCTTCCCCCACGCCTCCCTACTTGCGATGGGCGGAATCCCTGCACTCCCTGTTGGACGACCAGGATGGGATCAATCTGTTCAGGACCTTCCTGAAGCAGGAGGGCTGTGCGGACCTGTTGGACTTCTGGTTTGCTTGCAGCGGCTTCCGGAAGCTGGAGCCTTCGGACACCAATGAGGAAAAGAGGCTGAAACTCGCCAAGGCCATTTACAAAAAGTACATTCTGGACAATAACGGGATCGTGTCCCGGCAGATAAAGCCAGCGACCAAAAGCTTCATCCGAGATTGTGTCATGAAGCTGCTCATTGATCCTGCCATGTTTGACCAGGCCCAGACGGAGATCCAGTCCATGATAGAGGAGAACACGTACCCACTGTTCCTTAAGTCGGATATTTATTTGGAGTATACAAGGACCGGGGGGGAGAGCCCTAAAGTGTACAGTGATCAGAGCTCAGGGTCTGGGACAGGAAAATGCCTCTCGGGCTACTTGCCTACCCTCAATGAGGACGAGGAGTGGAAGTGCGACCAAGAGGCTAAGGAGGAACCCGAGCATGATTTGGTCCCCTCCAGCAGGCTCACTCAGAAGCTGCTCCTGGAGACAGCCCCTCAGCGCGCCACGCCCT
Organism: Paroedura picta; assembly: GCF_049243985.1. Lineage (NCBI taxonomy): Eukaryota > Metazoa > Chordata > Lepidosauria > Squamata > Gekkonidae > Paroedura > Paroedura picta. The sequence goes on along the minus strand of NC_135385.1, from coordinate 6,224,514 downwards.
CCAGACGATACAGCGAGGGAAGAGAATTCAGGTGGGTGTCCTGGGTCCAAAGGAGGTCACCTTTGTGTTCAGCCGTAGTCCTTTCCCACCTGGCAGAGGTGCCAGAAAAAGGCAATGGGGAGCAAGCCAGGTGGCTTCTGGCTGCAGTTTTGGTGTGCCGTGGCAGAGGCTGAGGGGACGTTGTGGCAGGGCTGCCCGAAACTGCAGAGAAAGGGGTGAGTCAAACCATCACTGTGGCCATGCCAGCACAAGCGGCAGGGCTCGTTTGAAAGGCTTCAAGTGGGAGATGCCTTGGACCCAAACTGCAGCCCAACCAAACTGCTCAGGGGGATTTCTCAGTGGGGAACTCTCCACAGTTAGACACTGTTTGTCATACTTGCATTGGAAAAGTTCCGTACTTAAGCCTCATCCCATTTCAAGGAGGTTGTAACCAACACACAAAGAAGCTCAGGATACCCTCCTAAGGATACAGGGACACCACATACCACACCCTTTAACAAACCCCCTGCCCACATCCTCAGTCCAAATCTGATGAGCATCCCGGCCCTCTGGTATTGCTTGTGGTTCTCTGAGAGCTGGCACCCCGTCATGCCCCCCCCCCCCGGCTGCTGCCTCGACACCTTGAAGCCCTTGAGGTTTTCTGCAGTGCTGCAGCAGACAGCAGGGATTTATCCTGCCCCAGGCACCTTTCCCAGCTGGCTGTGGATGGTCTGAGGACTGTTCCCCTCTGGGTTCTGAGACAGGGAAACCTGGAGGGAAGGGCAGGGAGTCTCTGACTGGCTTAATGGGGAGGCTGGGAAGCATAGTCCCAGGGGCCCTAGGTCTTTCTTTCAGAGTTAGCAAAGCCACCTGGGGCCACAAACTAAGGTGAGGTATTACTGTCTTTATAAAACAAATACATTTAGAAAGCTGTTGCAGGTGTCTGGAAGAACTGCGCCATTTGGCTGCTGGCTAAGCATAAGTTTGGGAGCCCCAAGATTCAGGCAATAGGACCTTAAGTGTTAGTTCTTAAGTTTGGCAAGAACATGCCTTTTAACAGGGATCATAACGGCAGGCCAGTGGCACTAAACAGAGTTTCATAATGCTATAAGGACTATTGGTTTCGCAGCAGGGCCACATGCAGAGAGGGGTGCTCACAAGCTGTGAACTTTTGAGAAACGATTGTTGCAAGCATCTTAGCGAGTGCAGATTTCACAAGAGATCGTGGGACAGAACGATAACTTTGTGGTTAGTATCCCCCCTCATCTCCAAGAGTGAGTTCTATATGCAGTCACAGTTGCTCACATTGTCTGTGTCAAATGCTGGAAGAAAGATTCATTCATCCCTAAGCTAAAAAGGATAGCTGGAGAGAGGTGTTTTGTATGACTAAGTGGACACCTTATTTTAAAAGTAATGTCTGTATCTGGAGGCAAATGATGAATCAGCTGGAAAACTGAAGAAAGTTTGAATGTACCGATGTTCTATTTTTTTTTTCTCCTCTGTAATCTTACAGGTAATTTTATGAGCCCTCCCGAAAAGAAAGAGAAAGAGGGAGGAGTTTGTAAACTAGAGAGACAGATTTAGGCTGCTGATAGGAAATGGTGATAGGAATGCCGGAAAATGGGGAGGTTTAGTCTATAGATTATAATTTCCTTCATAGTTATACTCGTTGTGGTCGGAAGCTCATAGTGTGTTTTTAGCAACCTTTTTTGGTCCCTGTGGTTGAATGTTTTCTGACTTCAGAAAGAACTGTGATGCCAGCCTCAGGGTTAATGCGAGGAACACCCACGTTGCTGGTCCCCTGCGTGCTTCACCCTGACTGTTTGTTTCCTCTTTATCATTCATCTTTTAATGGATCAGAAAAATTGCATTGTCGTAGACAAGCCATGAGAAAGTCAGGTTTGCTAAGTAGGAATGCTGGCCACAAACGGTTGCTTTGTCTAAAGAGTGTCTCCTGCGGAAATCACAGGGCTGTGGAGTTACTGGACGCTCCCCCCCCCCCACCTCCACTTCCCCGGCCCCTGCTGGAAAAGCAGTGAAGGCCGTGAGGATGCGTCTCTTCCAGGACTGGAAGTCGTGGGTAGCAGCCAAGGTTCACCTTTCCTGGTCATTCCTGTTCTCTCTCTCCATGCATGACTGGACTGTGCCAGCTGGATCCAGCAACTCCACATCACTTTTTAAGTCAGGGTGATCAAGGCAGCATCCGTGGTTAACTCCTCTGCCTTATCCTCCCAACAGCCCTGCAAGGCTGGTTAGTCACGGACGGTGACTGGCCCTGGACCTCCAGTGGGGATTTGAATCAGGGTTCTTCTTAGTCCAGCATTCTCTCTGCTGCACCACACAGTCCCTCGCACTGGTCAGGCTGGGCTCCCAGGATGCTTGGATATCCGGCTGGGGCTCCTTCCCCTTTGTGGGAGTGGCAGACCCTGTTCTTGAGCCACCGCAGCTTGGGTCTTCCGTTGGGATGCCAGCCATGCTCCGGTTTGCCTGTGAGAGGTAGTGGTGGATGGGGACCCATATGCCTTGGATTCAGTCCTTGCTAAGCCAGAGAGTTCCAGCCAGAAAATGCCATGGTGCCTTATCACCACAGCCTCATGCCTGGGGTTGTTTTCTGCAGAAGCTCCGCAGTCCTTGTGTAGGTCCTCATCCGTCCTTTTGCAGCCACAGCTGGTGGGAAGTGAGTAGCGTCAAGTGTAAATCTGAAGGAGGCTGTGGCCGAGTGGCCAAACATCTGCTTGGCATGCAGAAGGCCCGGGTCAGATCTCATGGGGCAGGTGCTGGAAAGGACCTTCCTGTGCTCGAGGCCTTGGAGAGCCCACTGCTGGTCTGAGTCAGTCTGGCCAGAGACTGCCCCCCACGGCCATTCCACAGGCCCCCTCTGTCCTGATGGCTTTGCTCCCAGCTGCAGCTGCCCCTTCTCTTTTGCAGGCATGGGCCTTGGAGAGAGCCCGTGAATCCTTACTATGTCAACACAGGCTACGCCATGGCCCCAGCCACCAGCGCCAATGACAGCGAGCAGCACAGCATGTCCAGCGATGCAGACACCATGTCACTGACGGACAGCAGCGTGTGAGTACCTGAGGAGTCCAAGCATGACGGTGGGCGCTGATTCAGGGAACCCCCTGGGACCCTATCTGTGTTGGGCCTTGCCTCTTGGCCCCATTGAGGATTCCTGTTGCTTCCTCTTGGTAGAGATGGGATTCCGCCATACCGCCTCCGGAAGCAGCATCGCAGAGAGATGCAGGAAAGTGCCAAAGCAAATGGACGTGTGCCACTACCTCACATTCCTGTAAGTAGCCAGCACCCCCTTCTGGGCAGGGCAGTTACTGAGCTGGGGAACACAAACTTTGCAAGTTCCCTGAGGCTGGAAACATAGCTAGTTTTGTTTATGGGTGGGTGATGGTGTGGGAATCAGTTTGACAGTCCCTCCCGCCCCAGATCGTTGCTGGTTTCATGGATACGTCCGGCACATGTGTCTTTTCCGCAGCGATAGGAGGGGTGCAGAGATTCTTGTGCTGCGGGTGTAGGGAGGGGATGTCTCAGCAGGCTGCTTCTCCCTGGGTGGCAAAGGCGCTTTTCCTAGGGCTGGTCTGGAGCTTCCTGTATGCCATAGCCCTAGACTCCTGAGACACAGGTTCCTATGCCGCTCTCAAGGTGTAGATCTTCAAGTCCTTTATTGATGAGCAGCTTTCCTTGAATTGCTGCTTTGCTTAAGCATTTTAAAGAGAATGTCCTTGGATTAATGGGGAGAGCAGCGCAGGTCCTCCTGGGAGGTTTGGGAGGAGCCCATTGGCTCTTGGCTGCTCCCCACTCCCCCTCTAAGGCAGGGCTCAAAGATATTCTGCAGCCTCACAGGTGCCTTAATCCTGGGAGAAGAGGGGAAAGAGTTTGCTAACCTGGGTGAATGCCTACGTCCTCTTTCCCCCTGCAGCGCACCTACCGAATGCCAAAGGATATCCATGTTGAGCCGCAGAAGTTTGCTGCAGAACTCATCAACAGGCTGGAGGAGGTCCTGAGGGACCGAGAAGCAGAGGCCAAGCTGGAGGAGCGCCTCAAGCGGGTCCGAGCGGTGAGTGGCACCTCGCCCCTCTTTCGGGGCAGTGGTATCCTGGAGGCTGGGGCATCCCTTGGAGCCACCGTGGAACAGAAGCCTTTTGCTTCCTGGCTGCCCAGGGGCTCAGTGTCTGTGTGGGGGGGGGGGCGGAATCGTAGCAGGGACCCAAGGAACAGGAAGCAGCTTCTCTCCCACCCTCGCCCCCTCCATTTAAAGGAGGAAAGGAGGCGGCTGCCATTTGAAGGCAGAGCTCCTCTGAGCCGGGGGGCACGGCAGGCGTTTCGGCTGCAGAAAGAAAGCAGGCAACCTTGCAGAGGGGAGCAGCGAGTATTCGCTGAGTGGAGGGAAATTCGGGCTCGGCGGCAGTTTCTCCGCAGGGCTGTGAGCGGCGTCTTGTCGGAAGCACTGGAGCACTTTGTTCGTGGGAGCTGGTGGAGGGGGAAAGGGCGTCCACTCCGTGGGCCCCAGCAGTCCATCTGACCCGCCCGTGTCCTCTGACAGGAGGAAGAAGGCGATGATGCCAGCATGCCCTCAGGCCCCTCCCTCCTGAGCCACAAGTTGCCCTCCGCGCAGCTCTTGCCCCACTTTGCCCCCCGCTACGCCGAGATGCAGCTGAGGGACGCTCACGAGGAGAACCCAGAGAGCATCCTGGACGAGCACGTCCAGCGTGTCCTGAAGACGCCCGGCTGCCAGTCGCCGGGTCCCGGTCGGCACTCCCCCAAGCCCCGTTCCCCTGAGGGGGGCCTGCCTGGGAAGCTGCTGCACGGCTTGGCAGGGACCCTCCCACTGGGGCACAGCAAGCATGCCGCCAAGGCCGGGCTGAAGCTGGACACGACCAACCTTCACCACCACAAGCACGTTTACCATCACGGCCTCCACCACCACGGACCACTCAAGCCCAAAGAGCCACTGGAGGCGGACGCCGGCCAGCGGGGCCAGGGCAGCTTTGCCTGGAGCCTGGACACTCACAGCTATGCAACGAAAGGGCGGGCCTATGGCGAAGGCATCGGCTTGGGCCCGGCCCCGCTGGACCCCTTGGGCCACAGGTGAGCCTGTTGCGAGCGTGTCTGGAGGACCAGGGATTTCTCTCCCCTGACAACGTCAGCCAGAGGGGAGAGGCTCTCGTGGCAGGGCCCTGCCATGTGGGCAGCTGGGAGGGGAGCTCTGTGTACATTAGTGCCTCAGAGTCAGGTCTTGTGGTGTCCGGGGAAGAGAGTGCACTGGGAGCTCATGGGAGGAGCAGGCTGACAGAAGTTTATTCAGTGAGCCTCCTGGGGAGAGGGAGTGTCCGGTTGGGCTCATGGGGGGGCTCAGCGTCCCTCTCGCCCTGGCCCCTCAGGGTCTGTTCTCTTTGGGGTCTTAGGAAAAGGATGGGGGGTGGGCCGTAGTGCTGCTGCCACAGGCAGGCCAGGAGCCAGAGAATCCTTGCAGGGCTAGGGTTGGTGCCTGGTCCACGCCTTGTCCAGGGAAGCCTCGGTGAGCCCAGGAGGAAGGGGACCCCTCCCCCCCCCCCCAGCCTGGCTGTCTCAGACATTCCTCTTGGGCGTGGCTGATGCCTTTGCCTGCTGCTTCCAGTGGGAAAGCCAGTCTGCTCTCCAAAAGAAACCCCAAGAAGTTGGATGTGGGGAAGGGTGAGGGGGCCAACCATGACGTGCCTGCCTCTCCGGAGGACATGGAGAAAAACCAGAAGATCATGCAGTGGATCATCGAAGGCGAGAAGGAGATCAGCCGACACAAGAAGACCACTCACGGGTGAGGAGGGGGTTTCTCCCCAGAAGAGGGCCTAGTTAGTCTTGCCCCCATCCCCCCCCCCGCAGGGGGGAAGATCTTCAGCTCTCAGGTGGCACTCCCAGGGGGGCTGTGCCTTTGAGATGCACTTGTGGTTTCCCCTGCAGGTCTTCAGGAGCCAAGAAGCCCCTGCTGCATGAGGTGCCCCGCCCCCTCTCGGTCGAGCGTCCCCTGGCCGTGCACCCATGGGTCAGCACCCAGCTTCGGAACACTGTGCAGCCCTCACACCCCTTCATCCAGGACCCAACCATGCCCCCCAACCCGGCCCCCAACCCGCTCACCCAGCTGGAGGAAGCCCGCCGGCGGCTGGAGGAGGAGGAGAAACGGGCCGGGAAGGCGGCCACCAAACAGCGGTAAAGACCCCACGGGGCTGGGCGAGCGGGAAGGGAGGGGAGGGGAGGGGAGAGGAGAGGAGGGCACGGGTGGCCCCTCCTGGCACAGGCCGCTTGCTGGGCCCCCTGTGGCCATGAAGAGCATTCTGCTCAGGAGGGGAACGGAGGCATGTTGATCAGGACCCCTCTCCCTTTTCCTCTCCTCTCCCCACCTGAGCCTTGTGGGAAGGGCTGGTGCCCTTCTGGCTGGGGTTTTTTGTCTCTGGGCCCAGGGCTGGAGCAGGGGCTCTCTGCTTAGTCAGGGCCTCCCCGGTGAGTTTCTCAGAGGTGGATCAGCGGCATGTGTTATGTGCGCTGCAGGGGGCTGCAGTGCCCCACTGGCTGCTTGTTCCTAGCGTTGGATCCCTTGAGATGAGGCAGCAAGGAATTGTTGGGGGCCCAGTATCCCACAATCCATTGGCCCCTGCGTTTGGCGTGAGAGCTGCGTGGTGAGACTTTTGGCAGATGGATCTCCCTCCCCTTCCCCCGGAAAAGTCTTTTTCTTCCAGGTGGCTGTGGCCAGTCTTTGCTCTGCACTTCCCTGGGTGGGAGCTTGGTTTTGGAGTGGCAGGACAGCTGGTCAGCTCTGGTGTAGTGGTTAAGAGGAGTAGCTTCTAATGTGTTGAGCTTGATTTGATTCCCCACTCCTTCACAGGGTGTCTATTGTGGGGAGAGGAAGGGGAAGGTGACTGTAAGCAGCTGTGTGATGCCCTCGGGCTGTGAAAGGTGGGGTATGAAATCAATTCTTCTTGTGGGGAGAAGAAGGGAAGGTGAATGTAAGCTGCTTTTTGCTCCTTCAGGCAGTGAAAGGCGGAGCATAAGAACCAACTCTTTTTCTTCTGGCAGGAATCTGTTGTGCTCCTGTGGCCTGGCAGGCAGAATGGGGGCCTCTCCAGTGGGGCGGGGGGGAAGCCAGACTGCTACCCCGGTCACCGAGGAGATGACTATCAGCCCCAACAGGGTCCCTGATCAGTAGAAGGCAGCTTTGTGGGGGTGGGTGCATGTGTGCGCGTCTGGGCATGTCTGTGAATTTTGGGGAAGATGGCTGTGGTGCGCCTTGATGGCTCCTTTTGTGGGCAAAGGAGGGTCGTGGCCTCTTATTGGGGAGCTCCTTCTGATTTGTCCTGTGGTGGGCATCGGGCAGGATGGTGCTTCAGGAAATGGGCCCTGCTGTCCGTCAGGGCCAGCCCCAACCCTCTCGCCTCCTCCATCCTCCCTGCCCAGGCCTGCTGTGGGCAGAAGCACTGGCTTTCCCTGGCCTTGTGATGTGAGGCGCCTCTTCCTTTTGTATAGGAGCAGAGGCATCCAAAGGATTGGCCGTGTGCGTCCAGGGTTGTGTTTGGAGAGTCTGGCTGGTCTCCTCTGCGGAGAGAGGCTGAAGGCACCAGCCAGGCTCAGCTGGAGGTGGGGGGAGGGGGAGGATCCCTTGGAGATTCCTTATCTCTTCCCAAGCATGGCTCTCTCCCTTGGAGTCTTTGGGGTCACGGCAGCCCTGGGGGGGAGGTGCCCAACGGGCTCAGGATCTCCTGCCTTGCCAGCATGCAGTCATGGCCCAGCCCGTCTAACGTCTAAGATTGTTCTTCAGGTATGTGCAAGAGGTTATCCAGCGTGGGCGCTCCTCTGTCAGGCCGGCTTGTGTGCCCGTGCGGAATGTGGTACCCGCCGTCTCCAACATGGACCTCTCTGAGTCTGAGTACGTGCCACCACTCTACCCGTGCCTCCCCCCCCCCCCCCCCCGTAGCCGTAGCTTCCCACCCTCCTCTTGTTGGCTTGGGGCCTTCAGGGTCCACTCATTAGCTTGGTCTCTTGGAAGTGGCAATCAGGAAGGGGCTGGCGAGCGCCTGCAGCCTGGGCATTCTCTTCCAGGGCTGCCCAGCAGGAGGACGTTTGTTCCCTGGGTGTCCTGGAGCCTGGTGTGGCCTGGCTGCAGAGCTTGGGGCCACCCCCCAGCACCCGTCTCTGCCAAGGCCCTGTGCATTTCTGACGCTGGAGGACAAGTGTGATGCTTGAGAGGTGGAATGCATGGTGGGGAGTACTGCTGGTGGTCCACAGTGGGGGGGGGGGGGCTGTGTTTGCTTCAGCTCTGTGAGAGAATACCTGGGGCAGGAGGGAGCAGGTGGGCCACAGCACTGTGGCTTCTGTTAAGTATAGGGCAGGCAGCTGGGGAGGCCTTGTGCTAGCCAGGTTCTCTACATGGCACTCCCTGCCCTGCCAGCTGGCATCTCCAGTCCTCTTTCTGTGCCTCTCTGAGGATTTGGGACAGGCCATGCTCCTCCTCAGGGAGGGAGGTGTCTCCCGTGGAGAGCCAAGAGGTGGAGACCTCTTCCTTCTTGGCCTCTCCTGTTCCCAGCCAAAGGTCTCAAGTGGTTGCAGATGCAGAAGGGCTCGGCGGTTCTAGAGCCAGAGGCTGGGGTAGCACTGGGGGGGCTCCCCTCTAAGCTCCACGAGTGCTTCTGAGCAGATCCCTGCCGTCTGCGGTCCCTTGCCTCCTGCTTGTGTCTCCAGAAGGGACTGCACCACGCTCCGCGCCCAGGGCTGCCTCTGGGAAGAGGGCCGAGGAAAGAGGAGCCGAAGCCAGCCCTAGGGCACTGGGGGGAGCGCCCACCCCCATCCCATGCCGCATCCCGTGTTTTGAAGTCTTCAGTGGTTGGCCTGCGGGTGACGAAGGAAAAGGAGGCGCTGGGAAGGCCGGTCCTGCCATGTGTCTGGCAGGCAGTTCCCTGGCTGGCTGGCTGGCTGGCTGGCTGGCTGGCTGGCTGGCTGGCTGGCTGGCTGGCTGGCTGGCTGGCTGGCTGGCTGGCTGGCTGGCTGGCTGGCTGGCTGGCTGGCTGGCCGGCTAGCACTCCCTCCCTCCCTCCCTCCGCCTGCTGCTGCCGCCTGAGGTCTGCACCCTGTGCTTGCCTCCTAGGATGAAGCCGCAGAAGAGGCCGGTCAGTGGCTCCTCGCATCCCTCTGAGAACATCGTGGTGGCTTACTACTTCTGTGGGGAGCCCATCCCCTACCGCACCCTGGTCAAGGGCCGGGTGGTCACCCTCGGACAGTTCAAGGAGCTGCTCACCAAGAAAGGGAATTACCGGTAAGGACAGCGGCTGGCAGAGGGGCCTGTGGGGGAGCAGCGGTGTCTTGCTGTCCCTTCTCCTCCCTCACTGCAGGGCCTGCCAAGTTTCAAGGGTGGGAGGAGATGTCAGTGAAGGTTTCGGCAGTCCTTGGGATCCTTGTCCCCCGGGGTGACTGCCGTGCTGCCATGACTCTGACTTGGCCAGTGGCTCTTCCAGAGCCATTGTAGCCCCTGGTTCCGGTCAAGAGGAGTCTGGCGAGGCAGTACGGGGGGCGAGGGTTTGGCGAGGCTACCCCAGGGCAGGCACTGACCCCCTCCCCAAGGCCTGACATTTTGGGGCCAGAATCCTTCTCCTACTTGGACAGGGGTAGGGGAGTACCTTTGGGTAACCCTCCTTGGGGTTTCGGGGAGGGGATGTTTGGTTCTTCCTTCTCCTGGCGGGTGGAGAGGTGCCTCCAGATGACATTCCTGACGTTCCTCAGCAGAACAGGCTTCGGTGGGAGGTTCTCCTCCTTTGAGGAGATTTGTAAGCCGAGGCTAGGTAGCTGATTCTGTGAACTTAGGCAAAGGGTGAGTGGGTGAACAGGAAGGGGTGGGTCAGTGCTTGGTTCTTGGGGGGGGGGGGATCTTTACGCATGAGGCCACGACAGGAGGAATGCCTCCTTGTGCTCTCCTCTGCTTTGAGGCTTCGGGGGGGGGGGGTGCACAGGCATGGGGCATCTGCCTGCTTGTTTTCCAACCTCAGTGCAGCAGTCAGGACTGGCTTCGCCTCCAAAAGCAGGCTGAACTTCTTTTGAGGCTGCTGAGACCTGCAGGGACTTGAGTGCTTGGAGTCCCTCAGAGCTCCTGTGGTTTCCAGCAGCCTTGGGTGCCCCCGCGCAGCGTGCCACTCCCAAAGGGACAGCATGGCACCCTCACAGGGTCTGCTCGGGTGCAGCTCTCCCCTCGCCCATGACTCTGCTCTGTGCTTCTCCGGCCCTGTCTGCCAGGTATTACTTCAAGAAGGTGAGCGATGAGTTTGACTGCGGCGTGGTGTTTGAGGAGGTGCGCGAGGAAGAGGCCGTCTTGCCCATCTTTGAAGAGAAGATCATTGGGAAGGTGGAGAAGATCGACTAGCTCAAGGGAAGGGGGGGGGAAGCTGGGTGCGGGGTCAGGGCAGGGCCACCCCCTTGCCAGCACTTGGTCCTCTTCCTCCTCCTCTCCCAGCCCCACTCAGCGCCATGTAGCATCTTTCTCCAGCTGCTTATAGGGAGCGTCACCGAACAGCTTGTAATAAAAGGAAGCTCTGGGAGGGGAAGGGGCTCTTCTGCCCAGTGGCCCCTTGACCTCCGGCCAGCTTTCTTAGAGGGAGGAGGGGTGGCCCTGGAGCAGTCAGGCAGCTGGGAGGAGGCAGTGCAGGGGGCTTTCCTTTTAGGGCTGCTCCCCGTGGCCCGGAAGGAGGGCTACTGGCTTCCCCCCTGGCCCTGGCTGAGAGCCTCCCCCAACCTGGCAGGCTTGCTGGCTAGCTGAGCAGTCAGCCAGCCTGGGGCATGCCTGCGTCTGGGACGGGGCTGGGTCCACCTGCTAGCCTGTCATCCTGCTGGTGCTCGCAACCTGAAGGAGGTTCTGGGCAGGAAGCACTTCACCCTTTGGCGGGACCTTGTCCCCTCCTTTTCCAAGAAGGTCTCTCCCCCTCCTGCCCCCCACCCCTGCTGGTCTTCCTGACTACGGATGCCACCTGTCTCCAGAGTGTGGCCTGCCCCTCCCCTCCCCACGTCACCGAGTGCCTTGGATTCCGGTCTCCTCCTCCTCCTCCGAGGCAGGAAGAGCACCATGGCTGGGCCAGGCTGCTGGGCCGGGGGATCTGCTCGCGTTCCCTGTCGGATGGACTTCCAGCGCGATCTCCCCCCAGCAGTCGTGGGTTTCTCATTTCCCCTTTATTTTTCTGGAAGGGTTTGATTGTAAATATGTACATTTTTTTAAACCAAGTGTCAGTGGCCAGTGGTTGGGCTGAGGGCTGATGCTGCCGGGACTTTTCCCCCACCTGCTGACTTGTACAGTGTCTTTTGAAAGGTACTTGGATTGTGATGGAATAAACTCTGCTCTGTTCAAATGGCTGCCGGGTGTGTCTCCCTCCATTTGCCGGTGCTCAGCCAGCCTGGAAGCCACCCCCCCTCCCCCGTCCTGCCATGGGGAGAGAGAAGAGCTGGACTGGGGGCAGGACAGACCAGCTCTCGGCCCCGCAGCCCCAGGCATCTATTGGCTGAGGAAAGGCATGTGTTGTATCTCCCCCATGCGCAGGGAAGTTCACCAAATGCTTCTGCTCCAATCAGAAGGCAGCGTTGCCTATGGAGGCCCAGCCAGGACAGACAGACAGCCTGGTCTCCTCAGATCCGGGGGCTCACAAGGAGAACTTGGGTTGTGACACAAAGGAGCAGGCAGTGGCCCACCACTGCCAGCTGAGACTGGACGGCACTCTCCAAGTGGCTTCCAGTCACCTTTCCTCCCTCTCCCCACAATAGATATCCTGTGAGGGAAGAGAGGCTGAGAGAGCCCAAGGTCACCCGGGTGGCTGCAGGTGAGGGAGCAGGGAACCAAACCCGCCTTGCCAGGTTAGAAGCTGCCACTTGGATAGAGAGAAGGCCCGCTTTTCCTCCCCAGGAGCAGAGCTAGCCACCCCCCACCCCCCTCAGAATCAGAACCCAGCCTGGTTCCGCAGCCCCTTGGGGCTTGGCATTGTTTGAATTCCGCCAGGGCAACTGGCCAGCACACAGTGGGGCCAGCAGCAGCAGCATGGGCCTAAGTGGTGAGGGGGGCTGGGGGGGGGAAGCCTGCCTGCCTGGGGTGGGGGGGAGGCAACTCCTGACCCCACCCTGTCCTCAGTGGGAGGTCTGCACCACCAGTTTTCCCCTCATGCTGCTTCAAGGGGTGCCAGGGGGGGGGAGGTCATTTTGCCCCAGTGGTGGCCCAGCCACCTCACCTGACTCTTGGCCCAGATTCCAGCAGAACCCTTTGGAGGGGGTGGGGGGCACCCTGGGGGGTCAGCGGCCTCACCTGAACAGCATGTTATGTCCATTGTTCTCAATCAGAAAGCAAAAGCACTCCTCTTGAGAGCCAGGTAAGGACCACCCTGGGCAGGTGAGGGGTGTGGGGTACACTTGACACTACCCTCCCTGTGCAGCACCAGGTACTCCGACAGGGCTCAGTGGGGTCTGTTCCCTGCAGGATGAGGCCACCCCTCTGCACGCAGTGGCCAGGAAGGGCCAGTATGCTACAGCCTGCCGTATTCTCTCCCGGGGGACAGAGGCCATCGACGGACAGGTGCAGTGCCCCAAGAGGCATGTCCGCAGGGCTTCCTCCAGGCCAAATGTCTGTGTGCTCTGGGGCATGGTGGTCTCTGTCGTCCCCCCCCTGGAGCCTGGGGGTGGTCCCAGCAGAGCAAGGGGTGTTTTTCCCTGCAGCTCTTTCCCCGTGTCCCCCTCCCTCCCTCCCTCCCCAGCTGGTTCTCTTGGGGCAGACGACTTGGCCTCTCTCTGCCCTGCAGGACACCAAGGGCAGAAGCCCCCTTTTCTGGGCCACCAAATACCGGCAGGAGGGCCTGGTAGAGCTGCTGCTGTCCCACGGGGCCGACCCCACAGTCCAGGACAAGGTGAGGGAGGGGCCATCCTAGTTCTCCAGCCAGGTCCTCCAAGCACTCCCCCCCCCCGGTCCGCCTTCACCAGCTGTGTCTCGGCCAAGCCCCTGTGGCTGAGGAGGGGAGGGCTGACCCCTTCAGCTGCCTCCTCAGGGGCCCTCCTGCCAGCTCTTCCCCCTCCCCACCCGCTTGTCCACCAGGCAGGGGACCTCTGCCTTCACTGGGCGGCTTTTGTGGGGTGCGCCCCCATTGTCCGGATGCTGCTGGAGGCTGGCTCCGACCCAAATGTGCCCAACGCCCAGGGAGACTCGCCTCTGCACGTGGCGGCTCGCGAGAGACACTACGAATGCCTTCTGTGAGTGCAACCCCCCCCCCCCCACATGCAGTCTTGCCAGGCAGGCCTAGAGGGGCTTTTCCTTTCCCTGAAGGAAGAGCTACCGTTGTTGCCCCGCCTCTTCCTGTAGCCCCTTCCTTCTTGCTTCGGGTGCTCTTTTTGGTGGTTGTGGGGGTTTTGGCCGAGGGCTTCCCTTCCTTTGTGGAGCGACTGAGGCCAGGAGGGATCGTGGCCAGCAGTCAGGCAACCGTTTTGGCTGAGTTACCAGGCACGGGAAAAATAGATAAAATAAACGACTCCCCCAGCCTCCCACCAGGAGTGGGTCAAACTCCTCCTGGCTGGAGAAGAGGGTCTCCCTTGTGGCAGCTGCCAGAGAGGGAACCCCAGGATGGGGGGGGGAGGGGGACGGACTTAGGGGGGCACCAGGCGATATTCCTCCCACAGCTGAGTCCAGGTCTGGCTGTGGGCGAGTGACCCCCCCCCCCGTGCCAGGCGTGCCCCGTGGGTGCCCAGAGCCCCATTCCTGTTCCAGCCTGCCTCTGCGTCTCACAGGCTGCTGCTTGCCTGCGGGGCCGATGTCTGCCTGAAGAACAAGGTGGGCCAGACGCCCCTGCTGTGCACCAGGCCGGGCTCCCCCGCCAGGAGCGCCTTGCAGGCCGCCTTGGCTCTTCCCTGCAGTCCGGTGGAGAGAGTCCTCAGCAGGTGAGGGGCCTGCTGTGGGGCAGCCAGGCTGATCCTCCAGGGGCCTGGGGGGGGACCACAGCCCTGCCCCAACGGCTCTCTCCCTCCCCCTCGCCAGGGACATTTCGCGGGGCTTTGAGCCAGTGCCCATTCCCTGCCTGAATGGGGTGGACGGTGAGTCGTGTCCCAGTGATTTCCTCTACGTCACTCAAAACATCCTGTCGGAGTCAGTGGCTGTCCAAGTAGCAGCAGCCACTACCTTGGGCAGAAGCCAGGTGAGAGCAGGGCTGGCCCAGCCACCAGGTGCATTTGGGAGTCTGCCTCCTTGGGGGCCAGAAGTGGAGGAGGGGCGCCTTTGCCCTCTGCCCCTTGTCCTCCAGCTCGGCCCCAGCAGGCAGATCGTGCCTCCTTCCCTCCGTCTTCCCCTTTTCTCCCGTGCTTGCTGAGGGCCGAGTGGCCACATCCCTTCTGCCCAGGACGCAAGCAGCGGCTGCCTCTGCCCAGCCCTCCTGGCCTGGCGCACGGGCCAGATGCCTGCTGCCGTACGTAGCCCAGCTGAGGGAACAAGCGGCAAGAGTCCCACAGGGTGTCCCCTCAACGATGGGCGCGCAACACCGGAGCTCTCCCGACACTGCCGGCCAGGGAACGCAGCCTCCTGGTTTCTGAAGGGCTGGGAGTGGCCTTGCGGCAGGCTCCTCTCGAACCCACCCATCCCGCCTGATGGGTGACAGGGGTGTGTGTGGGGGGGGGGTCGCACTGTGGAGCAGCGGCCTGGTGTGGGCCCTGCCTGCCCCAGAGAGAGGATGTGGTGCAGCTGAGTGGGAGGCTTTGGCTGTCATAGGTCTGGATATATCTTGCTCAGTTGGCCACCACCCTGTCATCAGACAGCTGTGCCCCTTGGGGACCCTCACAATTCCAGCAAAGGGCTGGACGTCAGCGGGCCAGTGGCAGGCATCCTCACAGGACCTGAGGCCCCCTCCCTTTGCAAAGGGGAGGCTGCGAGGCCCCCCCCCCTCCGGCCAGCCAGGCCTTGACCACCTGCTGCCTTTGCTTGCAGGGCTGCTCATGCCCCGGAGGCTGTCCCCCAGCTGGCTGCCCGTGTGTCTCGCGTGGCAAGCGCCCCTGGTACACAACGGTAAGCACTGCGGGCTGGGTGTGGCCCTTTGCTGGCAGATGGGCCTCTTATCTTCTCCCTTGTGCCTTCCAGGATGGCCGACTCGTGCAAGGCGCTGGCGGCTCTTCCACGGAGATGGGTCTCGCCTTCGAATGCAGCATGCTCTGCGCGTGTGGCAGCTCCTGCCCCAACCGGGTGGTGCAGAGGGGCACCAGGTAAGACGGAAGGGAGGTGACCCTGCTGGCTGTTGCCCCCTCACCTGGAATCCAAAGCAAGTGCCTGCTGTGCGCTCCAAAGAAGGACCGCGTTGTCTCCCTCCCTCCCTTGGTTGTGTCAGCCTATAGCGGACATGAGGGCAGCCGGCCAAGGCCAGGCCTTCCCTGGGGTCTGCCTGTCTGGGCATCTGGCTTGCAGAGACCTTCCCTCTCAGCTCTGGGACACAACTCCAGAATTTGGAGGAGGACCTTAATGCCCCCCCCCTCCTTCACAGCTGGTCCAGAGGGTGTGGCTCCTGCCAGGAAGAGGGTGTTCCTTGCGAAGGAGTAGAGGCCCCTGTGGCACCTGTGCACACCTGGCTCAGAAGGAACCTGACTGGCCAGATCCGGCCAGTCTGACCCTCTGCCTGGCCTGCCTCTCAGGCCCAGATGCGGGGGTGGGATGGGGGGTGCCTGTTCACCCTCTTCCCCTTGTCCCACCAGCACTGTTTTGGCAGGGTCCAGCTGCAGCTCTTCCGGGTGCCAGCCAAGGGCTGGGGAGTGCGCACGGTTCAGGACGTGCCCCAGGGAGCCTTCCTGTGCCAGTGAGTCCTGGGGATTACGAGTCCTCTTGTGGGGGGGCCCCTCTAGCCCTCTGAGGCTGAGATGCCAGAAACCCCCTCTCCCTCTCCGCAAGGTACTTTGGGGAGCTGATTTCCAGCACAGAGGCCGGGCGGAGGCTGGAGGACACCTACTTCTTCGTGGTGGACCCCCTGGTGAGATTGGGATGGTTGTGCCTGGGCCTGAAGGGGGGGAGCTCCTGCACAGGGGCTAGAGGGGGCCAGGCTCAGCCCCACGGGTGGCCGCGGTGCCTTTTGCAGGACGGCCACGAATGCTGCCTGGACGGCCGCTTCTATGGCAACGTCGGCCGCTTCCTCAACCACTCGTGCCAACCCAACCTGGTGGCCGTGCAGGTGGTGCTGGGCCCGGGGGTCCCCAGCATCGCCTTCTTCAGCACCCGGCCCATCCACGCGGGAGAGGAGCTCGGGTGAGTGGTCTTGCAGGCCAACACTGGCTTGCTGGTGTGTGTGTGTGTGGGGGAGATGGGAAACCAAGTGGGAAGCAGGAGGTTCCCAGGAGTCGGCGGCATTCCCTTCTGCCCATCTGGCTAAGCCTTCCCGTGCCATGGGGGGGGGGGGGGATGGCAGGCTAAACTCCTGTAATCCAGCCTTGTGAAGCCAGATGGACCACCCCCCCCCCCTTAGCAGCTGCGAGCAGCCTCTTTTCTCCCAGGCAGGCAGGCAGGCAGGCAGGCGGCTTGAGGGGGGCTGTTCCCAACAGGCCTTCCTACCCCGGAGGGTGCCTGGGGGGGCTGGCCATTCAGCGCTGCTCCAGCCGTGCGCTTTCCGCTGGCAGGTTCGACTACGGCGAGCGCTTCTGGGCGGTGAAAGGCGAGGGCTGCCGGTGCTTGTGCGGCGCGCCCAGCTGCCGATACCAGGCGCCGCGGCGAGCGGGCCCTTGTCCCGCGGCGGCGGCTGCCGGAGACCTGGCGTCGGGGCGCAACGGAGGCGCGGCCCGCCACCCGCTCCGAGGCTTCGCCCTGAAGTCCAAGCGCAGGACCCCCCTCAAAGTCGTCACGCGTTCCCAGCGCGCCCGGGAGGAGCCGCTACCTGGGCCGGACCCTTGAGCGGGGGAGGGACGGGACGGCGGCGCTTCGTGCAATGCAGTAAAGACGTGTGTTTCCAGGCCCGCTGTGCGTCCTGCTGTGCCGTTTGTCCGCTCAGGGAGGCCCCAAGGCCTTGGCTCCGCTTGGCGGGGGGCCGAGGCCAGGAGCCGCCGCGCCGCGCCTCGCCGCTTCTGCGCCACGAGAGCGCTGCTGCCCGCCCAGCGGCAGGCGGCCCGGACGCGCCAAGGAGTCGCGCCTGCTCTGCTCGGCGCCGCCGGGGGGTGGGAGGGGTGGGAGGGGTGGGTCGGCGGCCTGGGCGGCCGCTGTGTGGGGCCACGTGGAGCAGAGGGGGGGGGCTTTCCGCACGTGACCCCTCCGGGCTCAGTTGCCGGCCGCTCGCTCGCTCGCCTGCCTGCCCCGTCGCCGCCGCCGCCGCCGCCGCTATGACCGTCAGCGCGCTCCGCTCGGCGGGCGGCCCCCGGCTGCAGCTGCCCTGCCTGGCCAAGGTGCGGGGGGCGGGGAGGGGCCTGGGGGAGGGAATGCTGCCCCCCCCCCTGCTGCCGGGTCCTGCCTTGACGGTGCGTCTGTGTTGTCGGGGCGCAGCTGGAGCGGGCGGTGCTGGCCATGCAGGACCCGGACATGGGCGTCAAGCTGCGCCACCAGCGCCTCCTCATCACCGCCATCCCGCACGCCATGACCGGTGAGCCGGACCGGGCCGGGGAGGGGGGATGTCAGGGGGGTCGAGGGGGCGCCGCCTCCCGGCCTAACGCGGCCGCTCTGCCCGCAGGGAGCGACGTGGTCGAGTGGCTGGCGCAGAAGTTCGGCGTCGCCGAGGAGGGTCAGTCTGGCGCGGAGAGGGCGGCTAGATGACCCCTGGAGGACCCTTCCAGCTCGGGCCGGCGGCTGCGGAGAGGTCAGTCGTCGCATGGGGTCTCTCTCTCTCTCTCTCTCTCTCTCTCCCTCCCCCTGCTCCTCCTGCTGCTGCAGAGGCCCTGCACCTGGGCAACCTGATTGTGAGGCACGGCTACATCTACCCTCTGAAGGATCCGCGCAGCCTTCTCTTGCGGGCGGATGAAACGCCGTACAGGTTCCAGGTAGGCCCAGGTACCCCGGCGGCCCCCTGAGCCTCCATTGCCACTTTCTGATGCCTGGAGAGAAGAGATTGGGCCTGGGTCACCCCCCAGCAAGAGGGCAACCCGGGCTGCACCCCCCACCCCCCTTCTTGACTTGCTCCCTTTCTCCCCAGACTCCATATTTCTGGATGAGCACCAAGTGGCCGGCCACAGAACTGGACTATGGTGAGCAAGGCCAGGGCTCCTCCCATGTGCAGTCCATGCAGGGGTGGGGTGGGGTAGGGCACCTGCCTTGGTCCTGCAGCCGGAGGGCTCTCTGTCTGGCATCAAACTTCCTCCCTTCCCCTTCCCCCCCCCCCAATGCAGCAATCTACCTGGCGAAGAAGAACATCCGCAAGCAAGGGGACCTGATTGAGCATGAGAAGGTGAGCAATGGAGGGGCCACCCCTGCCCTCCGCTGCCCTCCCCTGGCTCAGCCCCTTTGTCCCCTCCTGCAGGAAGACTACAGCCAGCTGCACAAGAGGATCAACCACGCGTGGGACTTTGTGGTCATGCAGGCACGAGAGCAGCTCCGGTGAGTCCTCCTGGGCACCCCAGGGCCTCGCGGGCTATGGGGCAAGTGGGGAGGCGGAGGCCCTGGTTCTCCTTCCCTCTCTGCCACCAGAGCGGCCAAGCAGCGCCGGAGAGGGGACCGCATTGTGATCGAGTGCCAGGAGCAGTCCTACTGGCTCGTGAACAGACCTCAGGTAGGTGGGCGGGTGGATGGGGGGGGTACAGCCTGGCTGCCCCAGGGGTCCTGCTATGGCACAAGGAGGAGCAGCAGCAGCATCTCACCCTTTGTTCTGCTTCCCACACCTCTAAACCAGGTAGAGGCAGGGGCCGGGGGCTCAGCAGCTACCTTTTGGGGCCCCCAGGGCTGATGCCTCCCAAGCAGGCGCCCTTCCCCGCTGGCTCCTGCAAGCCCTGGACCTCCTTGCGAAGGGGAAGTGAAGGAGTGGCATGTCTTGTGGGTAGGGGGAATGGAAAGGAGGTCTTCAGCGGGCTCTGCTGTGTCCCCTGCAGCCCGGGTCCTTGGATGTGATGGAGCAGGGGCCAGAAGAAAGGAACTGCCACGGCCGCAGAGTGCACCTGGTAAGGACAGCAGGGTGGGGACGGGGACAGGAGAGGTCTGGGGAGGGAGGCCTGATTCAGCCCCCCAGAGACTCTCCTGGGGGACTGGGAGGGCTGGAGGAGGGGGTGCAGCCTGGCTTAAGTGGTTGAGGCTGGCCTGGAAGTCTGCCTCTTTTCCTCCTGGGGAGCCCCCTGCTAAAGCAGGTTCTGCCAGCCCCCGGGGGCCCTCTTTGCTGGCCCTGCAGTGGAAGGAGTCCAAGGGCTGGACCCTGCCTCAGCACCATGTCTGCTGTGGGTCCTGCTCTCCTCCCTGAGCTTTGGGGGCTGGGGGGGGGACTTGGCCCCATCTGGCTCTCTTCTGCCATTGCCCACCCCCCCCCCCACATATTCCCGCCCTGACCTCATGCGGCTCTCATGCTCTTCTCTCTTTCCCCCTCTGTCCACGTAAGCCACTGACATGGCCACCAATGCAAGGTGGTTCTGGAGGCTTGCGGGGGTGGGGGGACACGAGCCAGGGCTTGTTCCTTGATGGGGGCCGGGGGGGGGGTCGGACCAGGTGCGGCTGCTGAGCTCTTTTTTTCCTGTCCCAGGTGAAGAACGCCGACTATTACAAGCAGGAGGTGGGTGTGAGTGGAGCCCCCCTCCCACCCCATGGCTACAGCTTCTCTCAGACTGGGCCAGTGGGGAGGGCTGGAATCCGGTCCACCTTCCCCAGGGGAGGGCAAGGGGGCAGCTGGGGCTCCAGGGAAGTGCGCTCCCCTTGGACGGCTGCAAGGGGCTCCAACTCCCCCCCCCTTGCCCCCTTTTCCTTTGGGTGCAGATCCGCTTCCATCGTGCAGCCATGAGCCGGACCAGAGTCAAATCGTCCATCTGCTTGGAAGGGTGAGTGAGCGTGAAGGGAGAGGGGTGCAACAACCCCCAGCCTACTGCTCCCGCTCTGGGGCCAGCCCTCTATGCTGGGCTGCATTGGGGACGGGTGCCCATCACTCGCCTGGCTTCTGCCTCTCTTTGCAGATACATCAAGTTCAATGATCAGTACATGCCCCATGACCCCATTATGTCTGGCTGCCTCCCCAGCAACCCCTGGATCACAGATGACACCACGTATTGGGCCATGAATGCCCCCCAGTAAGTGCTGGGTCCCCAAGGGTGGCTGTGAGTGTGCGTGGAGGGGAGAAGCCGGAGCCTCCTGGCAAAAAAGGTGACTTCTTGCTCCAGAATGGCTGGACTGCATCTTTCTTTCTTCCTTTCTTCCTTTCTTCCCTCCCTCCCTCCCTCCCTGGCCTGCAGGGTCTCAGTGCCCACCAAACTGCGGGTGGAGCGCTGGAGTTTCAGCTTCCGGGAACTGCTGAGCGACATCCTGGGCCGGACGCAGCTCTTGGAGTTCCTCCAGAAGGAGTTCAGTGGTGAGGGGAGGGGAATGGGGGGGGGGGTTCCTTGGCCTAGGGCTGAGCAGCAGCTGGGGGGTGGCACCTTCCCTCTGCGCATTGCCCAACGGGGTGGGGTGGAAGAGGAGGAGCTGCAGGCCACAGAGCTTGCATAGGGCTCCGTGCAGAGGAGCATTCAGGACGCCACTCCCTGACTCTTCTCCCCCCCCCCCCCCCCGCCCAGCTGAGAACCTGAGTTTCTGGGAGGCTTGTGAGGCCCTGCGCCATGGAGAGCAAGCACACATTGCTGAGATGGTGGATTCCATTTACCAGTGAGTGTCTCCCCTTCCCCTGGGTGCTGGAGCAGGAGGTGGTGTCCTGGTGGTCTTGGAGGAGGTCTTGATTTTGGCAAGTCTTCCTTTGCTGGCCAGGCCCTGTGTCTGCCCTGCCAGGTTGACCAGCAAACAGACTTTTGCTTCAGCACCTGGCCTCCACCCCCTGGGGCCCAGGGCCCAGAAGCCCCCACATAGGTGCCTCTCCCCCTTCCCCACCTTCCAGGCAGTTCCTGGCACCCAGCGCCACCCGGTGGGTGAATATCGACAGCAAGACCATGGAGCACACTTTGCAGGGCATCAGGAAGCCTCACCGCTATGTGATGGACGATGCCCAAATGCACATCTACATGCTCATGAAAAAGGTGCCTCCCCCCTGAACTGCCCTGGGGGAGGGGAGGGGAGGGAGCATCCTTCTACCCGGTCCCCTCTCTGGGTGAAAGGGCACCTGGATGTGGGGCAGGACAGAGGCTTCGACTGACTGACTGCCCGTCCCCCCCTCCCCTCCCCTCCCCTCCCCGCTAGGACTCCTACCCACGCTTCCTGAAGTCCGAGGCCTACAAGAGCCTGCTGGCTGAGGCCCTCATCCCCCCAGAGACCAAGAAGCGGTGAGGGAGCCAAGAAGGAGCAGGGCGTGGCGCTCTCCTCGGGGGTGGGGGGGGGGGTGCCAGCGGCTGGCTGGCTGGCTGGCTGACTGGGGGGCAAGCAAGGGTCTTTCCCCTGCTGGGGCTTCAGCCTCCCTCTTGTTCTCCCTTGGCCAGAGTGTTCCCGTTCATGCGCAAGCCACGCCACGCCAGCCCCAGCCCGGCCCTCCTGCCTCCCGGGGACTACGAGCCAAGGGCGGAAGAGAGAAGCAAGGCCACCTTGGAGCCTCCCCTGATGTGAGGCAGACCTGGCCTGCAGCCGGGCCAGCCTCATGCCCTCCCCCAATAACACCCTCTGGAAGAAGCCTTGGGCAGACTTGGGCAGATGGGATGGACTCCGGAGGCAGATACCCCTCCCCTTCCTCTTAGCCTTCTCATGGGAAGAGCACGGAGCTGTCATTCCCCCCAGCAAAATGCCCCCCCTCTAAATGGGCAATAAACCCACCCTGGGAAGTGAATGGAGGTGAACCTCGTGTTGCATCTGTCTTCTTTCCTTCTGGAGAGGGCTACTGCTGCTTCCCTGTGATGGGCGAAGCAGGAGCCCACCTTTCCCTTCATGGGGGCCGTAGGTGAGTGACGGACAAACTCTACCCCCCTGCCCGAGGAGAAATTTTGGGCTGGAGGATGAAATGAGACCCACAGCTCCCCTCACCCCCCCGCTCCAGGACGTCCAGCAGCAAAAGCACAATGGGGGTGTTTAGTCTACAGCATTCCTCCCCCTTCCTGCTGAGGCTCTCGTTCCCCTCCCAAGCTCAGGGGATTCTTAACCCCCCCCCACACACAACTTTTAAAAATAATGACAGCCGTTTGATCCTCCAGCCCAGCTGCTGTTGGAAAGGGGTGTGCCAGCGAAGCGGCCGGCAGTCTCCCTTAATCCGTGTGTGTGGAGGGGGGGGGTGATCGCTCCCTGGCCTCCTGAAGTATGCATAATGAAGGCCTGGTGGAAGGGGGAGGGAGGCCTGGGAGAGCATCCTGGAGGTCCAGGTGTGTGTGTTGGTGGGGGGGGGGCCTGTACACTGGCCTCCTTTGGGAAATTGCCTGCATCCCCCTCTCTGCTTCCCCCGCTCCTGGGTCTGGCTGTGCCCGGGAGTACCGTGGCTAACGGGGTTTCCCAGGGCTGTGTTTAAGAGGCTTAGCGACTGTGGTGCCTCTGCAGGGAGCTGGCAGATGGTGCCTGACCTTGAGGGTGGGCAGGGGGCTCTCCACATACCACTGAAGAGGACGTGTCTGTGACGCAGCCTCTTCCCTGCAGCAGCTGCCCCTTCCCTGTCAGGCGTACAGCTCCCCCGCCACCCTCCTCTGCAAGGGAGGGAGCTGCTACTGCTCCACGCAGCACTTTCAGATCTGCTGCCAGTGCGATCCCAGGGTGGAAGGGGTCTTAACTGACTCCCCTTCCCCCCCCCCGACCCATGCTCCAGGAATAGGGGAGAGGGGGGCCTGCTGCCCACCAGCAACCTCTGGGCAGCAACACGGGTTGTCCCCAGCAGAGGCCCTAGCTTGCCTGCCCGGAGCAAGAGAGCAATCATCATGGTCCAGGCTGCCCCACTCCCACGAGGATCTCTCTCTCTCTCTCTCTCTTTCTCTCTCCTGATGCTGTAGGGAAACTGAGGGTTGGACTGGGGCAAGTGGGTTTTGGGGGATGGAGTGCTCATGGCTGCGGCCCCCTCCCTCCCTCCCTCCCTCCCTCCCTCAGGCAGCAGATGGCTCAGTCTCTGGGCCAGGAGATTCTCTTGTACTCCAGCCATGAGGCTGAACCACTGCATGTATCCCCTCCACCTCTAATCTAAACTGCTGCTGTGATACCAAGAGCTTCTTTCTGGGGGCACCTTCTCAGGCAGGGGCGGGATCCCAGGGGAGGGGCTCATCCCCAGGCCCCCACCCTCCTAGAGCTGTTTGGCCGCAAGCACTCTCTAGGAAGGAGAGGAATGGGAAGGCGACTGTAAGCCGCTTTGAGCCTCCTTCGGGTAGGGAAAAGCGGCATATAAGAACCAACTCTTCTTCTTCTTCTTCTATTTGACACCCAAAATGGGGCAGACTCAAGCCCCGACCCATCCTTCCCTGCCCAGGCTTCCCTTGTCCCAGGTGCTCCTAAGAGCCTTAGTGGATCAAACCAGCCAGTGGATGGGCCCAGCCAGTCCAGAACATGCATGCATCACACAGCAGCCAACCACTTCCTCTGGAGGGCCAGTCACCGGGCCCAGAGCGCCATGCACGTTCCTCTCCTGAGACACAGACACAGGCTTCCTGCCACTGGGGTCACAATGAGAGGTTTATTGAAACCAGAAGAACTGTCAGACCAGCCGAGGCAGGGAAGGTACCAGAGAGAGAGAGAGAGGAATTAATACGTTAACGGTCTATGACCCAAGGCTGCACCAATCGAGGCCAAACCCAGGAAAAGTTCCTTAGCTGTTGAAGAAGAGAGAGTCACGTGTGCCACAGCTGAGGGAGAGGATGAAACCCGGAAGAACTTGACCCTTTTGGCAGCTCGGCCCAATCAGAGGGGAGGCCCTGGCTGCTCCTCCCTGCCCAGAGTCTTCCGCCTGGTTTCAGGGTCTGGAGGCCAAGTCCACCTTCAAGGGAGGGTCGATATGAGGCATTCCTGGCCCAGGACTCCCCAGTCAGATGGGTAGGCAGAGCCTCCGGCAGAGAAGGGCAGGGAGCACGTGTGGACTGCCGCAGCAAGATCTTCCTCTGATGCTTCTAGTGCCAGCCCTGCAGGGGATCCCCCCCTGCTCCCCCCAGGAAAGTGCAGCCAGGCTCTGCATCAGGGTAGGACAACACTGCAGTCTCCACCATGGTCATTTTCCCTGTGGCTGCTTTAGAAACGCCCTGCTTGGATGTGAGGCCTTGGGGCGTGCTCACCAGGGGCTGCGGTATCTCATTCGGAGGAAGCGGTCCCGGATGTTCTGTTCGGTGTCCTGGGCGAGCTGGTTCAGCCAGATCACGTGACCGCCAGCCATGTCCTCCTTCAGCTTCCGTTTGGACAGCACCACCAGTCCAGGGCTGCTGCTGTGCTCAGGTCCTGTCAGGAGCACGTAGCAGGCATGGCGGCTCCGCTCAAAGAGCACCGCTGGAAATCCGAGTGAAGCGCATGAGTTTCGGCACTGCCCAGCTTGGGGAGGGGAGGGGAGGGGGAAAGCAAGGGCGGGCGGGCGGGTGGATGGGCATGCTTACCCTTGAAGGCCAGAATGACTTCTGTGCTGTTGTTCATCCACAGGAGCACATTAAGGAAGGAGGGGTGGAACATGTAGAGGTTCTGGGAGGCCCCTTCTGACCCCTGCAGAGAAAGATGAAGAAGGGTGGCCTTGGGCCCCAAAGGGAGGCCAGCAGCTAAAGGCCAGAGCAAAGCCAACACTTCTCTCAAACCTCTTTTATGCATTTCCCTACAATGTACTTTTGGGTTTCATTTTACACTGAGGATTTGCCTGTACAGAAGTTTGCATCATTCTGTTCCCATAAATGAACAAACGTTGGTTTCTAATACCCTCTTCCCCTGAACATACATGTTCACTGCAATCATTTTTTGACTACATCTATCATGCTTCTGGTAGTTCATAATATTCTTTCCTCTAAAGCCAAAACACAGTTGGGGAAGGACGTCTGCCAAAAGGAGATGAGTGGGGGGACCAGAATTCCCCGCAACCTCAAAGAGTGGTGCTGCTATGTACGCTCCCCCTGCCCTCCCTCCCCCAGGCACTGCAAGAAAAGAACCCCTGGCAGGGCAGGCTGGCCCAGAACACACTCACGGTTTCATTCTGGCCTGGCTGGTAGTTGCCCCAGAAGAGGAAGAGGGACCGGTGGTCGGCGGTGGGCAGCGTGGCCGGGCCAGGAGTCCCCACTCCCGAGAGAAGCTCCAGCTCCCATTTCAGGTCTCCAGATCTACCCTCCACAATCAAGATCTACGAAACAGAAGGAGCGCCTCAGGCCCCAGCCAGGCACGGGATGCTGCAGGGCAAAGGAGGCCACAGGAGGCCCCAGACAGAAGTGCCAAGATTCCTCCCTCAGCATCTGGCCTGCAGTATGGCCACCTGGATCCTAGCGACGACCCCAACTCCACAAACCTTCTTTCTGTTGGGTGCAGCTGTGCCTTCAACAACAATATCAACCTCATCAGGTGCAAAGGATCCAAGCACTGGCTCCCTGCGAGAGGGACAAAAGGAGCGGAGGGTTCGTTTTCTGATAACGTCCCTCACCAAAGAGTCCCCAGCAAGCTCACCTGTCATGGATTTTAAAAATGGTGCAATGCCAGGAAGCAAAGAGCAGGACTCGAATAGGGAGGGAAGTCAGCAGAGGGGTCCCTCCAACCTTGACCTCTGTATCATGTTGGCCCTCCTGAGGAACTGCCGAGACAGGATGCTGGGCTAGATTCACCCTTCCTGGTCTGACCCAGCAAGGATCTGCTGATGTTCAAAACAGTGGGCCTTCCTTTGCCTCCTGACCCATCCACCCCATTCTCCATTGCAAGGGGATTTGCTTGATGAGTGGATACGAACACATTACAGTGTAGACCTCTAAAGAAAGACCTGCCTGATGCCACCCTCCCTCCCTCCTTGCAGGACCGGCATTACCTCTGGATGGGGGGCATTCCATCTCTGGCCCACATGGAGCCTAGGCGTTGTCCATCTAGCAGCTCCAGAGTGGCCGATCTCACAATCAAAATGTCCGTCCCTGACCTTCCTGGCACCTTCATCAAGTAGTGGATTTCTCCAGAGCTGGAGGGTAGAGAGAAGCAACAGACATTGGCCAGCCTTCCATTATACCTGTGACTGTGCAGACCCCCATGAAAGTGAACACAGGCTGCCTTCCACAGGTGCAAGGGGCTTTTGGTGCTCCACTGCACTCATGTAGTCATTGGGGGCATCCTCCCCAGTAACTGCCTGGGGAGCATTGTCACTAAGACATGAGTCAGGCAGGGGCGTTCCCAGCCAAAGGCTGCCTGCCCCCCCGTCTACCCCCCTCATCAATAACTGGCCTTCAAGCCCTTCTCCCCGCCTCTGCCACAAGCCCTGCTTCATCCTGCTCTTCGGTACGCTTGTTGCTGTCAGGCTTTCAGGGCAGGGGCTGTAGAAGGCCGGTGTGTGTGTGTGTGTGTGTTTGTGTGTACCTGAGCACGGGCACGTGATGTGTGGCCTCATCGATGACCGTATACCACTGGGGGTCCTCCTTGAGGCTGGTCCCTCCATGGCCCTCAGACCCAGCGACCAGGGTGTAGAGCTGCTTCAAGGAGTAGCCATACAATGCGTTTGCTGAGCCAAGGGAAAGGTGGAAGAATGAGCCATCCACTCGTCACGAGAGGCTGGGCCCCTGCCAGGCACCCTCCAATGGCTTCCCAGCTGACCGCTCAGCCCCCTGCATCCTTTCCACAGCAGCAAAATGTGGGCTTCCCAACTCACCTGTGTAGAAAAGCACATAGTGGGCACCTGTCTTGGTGACCTGCATGAGGTGGCCCCGCCTCCCTGGCAGATGCAGCCTTCCGCTGGATCCAATCTCCTTGCCCGACACTCCAGAGTAGAAGCCACACTGGACCTGCAGAGGACACGCACGTATACATTAATGTTTATATATATGCTGGTGCTTTTTGCTTTTGCCACCATGGAGACCACAAGTTGGCAGAGAGAGGTTTTGACTAAACAGTCCATCAGTGACTGCAGGAATTCACCGAGGCACCAAAAAGGCTTCCCTTCTTCCACCTGCCTTTGACCAGAACTGGGCAACTTGCACGTTCAGGGCCCAGCAAGGTCCAAGCCAATGTCCTGGCCTGCAGCTCACTGGCTGACCTCTCTGTAGCTCCAGCAAGCCTCACCTCCTCTCCTGCGGCAGCAAAGGCCAAGAGATCTGGCACACGATCCCCATCGATATCCGGGATCATCAGCAAGGGAGTGAGCATCGTAGAATTTGTTCCCAGGTGGGGTGTCACTCTCCATAATGTCTTGCCTGCCGGGGCAATGGAGAAAGCGACACCAGTTCGGAACATGCCTGTGATGGAGGAAGGGAGCTCTCTTCTGAGGGTGGCAGGGGCTCAAAGGTTAACTCCACCCATAGCACATTGGGGCTGTCATAATGGATGGACAACTCTGCAACTCCCTTAGCTGCTGCATCAAGCACCTTCTAGGGCCCCAGTGGCTGCACTTCTGGAACCCCTTGGCTGGACAGGGGTGTTTTTGTGCTTTCGGCTTTGCTTATCGGGACGGGCAGGATGGCAATGACAGAGTCAGGCATTACGATATCAGCCTGCCCATAAAACAAGCTCTAATCCTGACAGTAGGAGAAAAATAACGACTGGATCTACCAGTCACATCCAGATCATCTCTGGTGTGGGCTGCCACTTTGTAGGGATATCTGCTGAGCTGGTGGCCCAAAAGAACCGGCTTCCCCCCCCCCCCAGTGAGGTGGAGGATTTTTCAAAGAAGTGGAAGAGCCCCTCATGGGTCTGGAGAGATCCTGGCCCCTTCTGTTGGGACAGACATTGGTGCTTCTTTCCCGCCTACCTGTCTCTAAGTCAAGGGCAGCCAGAGAGGCTGGGTTCCCGAGGATGAGGCAGCCTTGGGAATCACCATAGTCGAAGGAGCAGTCCATGAAGTGGAGGTTTTCAGCCACAGGCACCTCCCAGAGCGTGCTGCCGTTAGTGCCTGAGACGGCTGTGATGAAGGCACAGGGCGACGGGAAGCCTGGGGAAAGAGGAGTGTGCACTCAGCGCCAGTGGCAGCACCCCAAACGTGGCCCTGCCTCTCCCCTCAGCCACACAGTCTCTTTATGGTTTGAATTGTATATTGTCCTCTGGGGGTGGTGCAGATCAGCAAAAAGACAGGTCACTTAAAACAATATACGATACACCGTGATAAAAGTATAAAGGATTACAAATTGCTGGGGGTTCTGGCATGTTGATATTACGCAAAGCAACTGTTTTGCAAGGAGTTAGGAGAACAGCAGGAAAGGACGGGGAGAGGAGATTTTTTGGTCGGCCTCAAGCACAAACCTGGTGGAAGAGCTCTGTCTTACAGGCCCTTAGGGTGTTTATTCCACCAGGCAGGCACCAGGGCTGAGAAGACCCTGGCTTAGGTCAAGACCAAGCATATCTCTTAAGGGCCAAGGATCCTCAAACAGTTGGTGTTCCCTTACCATAGTGCTCTCTGGGGAACATATACAGAAAAGCGGTCCCTCAGATACACAGTGCTCAGCCCGCCTAAGGCCTTAAAGGTTAACACCAAAACCCCAAACTGGATCCAGAACTGGACTGGAAGCTGCATAACAGGTTTTATGTGAGCTCTGCATGATATTTGTTTGAGAACCTGGGCATTTTGAACCAGCTGTAATTTCTAGAGCAGAGTCAAGGGTAGGCCCACAGAGAGTGAGTTAACAAAGTCAAGTCTGGAGGCAACCATTGAATGGATCATGGTGGCTAGATGTTCTGGGGCCAGGTAGGGTACTAGTAGCCTTACCTAGAACAGGTGGAAAAAACCCTGCTGTGCTACCTTCATGACCTGAACCTCCATTATTAAGGAGTCATCAAAGATCACTCCTAGGTTCCTGGCTGACTGCGCAACTGTGAGCTGTAACCTGACCAGTCTGGGAAGGTGTGCTTCCTGATCTGGCTCTTTCTTCCCCAGCCACAGGACCTCCATCTTGGGATAGTTCAGTTTAATAGTTCAGTCTTGTTTTGGGCCACTTGGTCACTGCTTCCAAACCAATGTGCTCAGAATGTCATCTGGCTGATCATCCATCAGGAGATGGAGACTAGCTGGGCAAGAGGGCACATGAAGATGGGGAGAGAATCGCATCCTGTGGAACTTCAAGAGAATTGGCGGTGGTGTGACTGATTCTCCCTCCAACCTTGAATGAGGGGAAAGGAGGTAAACCCTTGCATCCCCAGAAGAAGCCCCTTTCTTCACACCCCCTCAGCACCGCCCCCCCTTACCTTCTCCAGCGCAGGACCTGTTTGTGCTGCTGTTGTGAATACCATCAGAGGCTTGGAAGGCGAAGAGTATGTCCTGCACTCTGTCCTGGTCCACATCTTTTGCTTCCAGGAATTTGTAGGGGGCTGCAAAGAAAGAGCCAAAGGGTGCGTCACCCAGAGGGCCTCCCTGCCGCTTGTGGGTTGGTTTGTGGGAGGTGCGGTTCGGAGAGCGGCTTCTTGTCCACGACCGGGGTGCGGGAACTGAGAAGGGCAGCAGGGTATCCTGGTCAGCCTCCGGCGGCTAGCTGCGGCTTCGGGGGTGGTGGCGGACCCCCCCCCCTCCCGACTGCCTAGCGACCCCTCCCCTGCCTCACCCACCGGCGGCGGCGGCGGCGGCGGCGGCGAAGGCTCTGCTCCAGGCCCTCTGCGAGACGGGCCGGACCGGGCAGGGGATGACGAAGGAGAAGGCGAAGACCACCGACAGGCACAGGAAGAGCGACAGGAAGAAGGCGCCCGTCCGCCACCGCTGCAGCAGGCGCCCGCCCTTGGCGGCCCCGGCCCGCTCCCCGCCGCCCTTCTTCAGCGGGCGGATCTCGGCCTCCACCTCCCGGCCCCCCTCCTCGCCGCCGCCGCCGCCGCCCCCCTCGCCGCCCTCCTCGCCCATCGCGGGGCCGGGTCAGGCCCGGGAGTCGCGGGAGGGCCGTTCCGCAGGGCGCGCATGCGCTATCGCTCGCCGGGTGAGTCGCGCGGGTGACGTCAGAGGACGCGCGACGGGGGCCAAGATGGCGGCGCTGCGGGTGCGGGGCGCGCGCTGCCTCCTGCGATTGCTCCGCGACGGGCTCGGGGGGGCGGCGGGGCGGCCGGGGAACGGCGGAGCCGCCCGCCCCTTCGGCGCTCCCGCAGGGCCCGCGCGGGGGAGGCCGCGGACGACGCGCCCGCCCGCCCTGCCCTGGCCCGCCGGCCCGCGCCGCTTCAGCACACGGGCGGCCGAGAGCGGCGAGGCCAAGCAGGAGGCGGAGGCCGCGCGGCACACGCTCATCGGGGCCACGGAGAGCGTCCGAGGTCAGCCGCAAGGCAGGCAGGCAGGCAGGGGACGAAGGCGACCCGGCCTCTCCCTCCTCTCCGCCGCCCCGGAGGAAGGGGCTGCCTTGGGGGGTGGTCTCTCTGGCGCTGGTTCCCTCCCCAGCCTCCCTCCAGAGCGGGCCTCTGACCCACCCCCACCCCTCTTTTTGCTCCTCACAGGCGCTGCTGCCAGTTACGAGTTCCAGGCCGAGACCAAGAAGCTGCTGGACATTGTAGCCCGTTCCCTTTACTCAGAGAAGGAGGTAGGCCAGTCCGGGGTGTTTGTGGGGAGTCCCTCTGCCCACCCGAGGAAAATGGATAGTGTGGCCAACATCTTTGTGTGTGTAGAATGCTTTGCTGTTGCTTTCTATTGCCCAATTTGTTCCCCCTTTCAGGTGTTTATTCGGGAGCTGATCTCCAATGGCAGTGATGCCCTGGAGAAGATGCGTCACCAGCTGATTTCTGAAGGGAAAGTCCTGCCAGACCTAGAAATCCATCTCCAGACAGATCCCGAGAGGGGAACACTCATCATCCAGGTCTCACTGCAGAAGTAGCGGGCTGGGGATTCTTATTTTCCTGTGATGATTGTGGCCACTTTTCCTCAGAGCTTTCTTCCACCCCACACTCTTCTGCCAGAAAAAGTGGTTCAGCTGTCACATAAAGGTCACACATTTGGGTAACATTGTGGGGTTTGCCTAGGCCTTTTTTGTGTCCCTCTCTTTATATGGGTGAAATCTGCTTGTTTTTCATTTAGGGATGCTGAGCATAATCAGCTCTCATCGTGGGTTCCTGAAGTGGCAGGGAGTTAATAGGGCAGACTTTCTCCAGGGAGAACTGGCAGACATTTTATGAGCTGTTCTCCATCGCTTGCCTTTAGGGCAGTGGTCCCCAACCCCCGGTCCATGGATCAGTTGGTACTGGGCCGCGGCTCCTCCTCCTCCCTGACTGCTGCCTCTGGAGTGCCCTGCCACTCTGCCGCCTTCTCACCTTTGGTGCTGTCCGGCGGCTGCCATGGCTGGGTCGCCCCCTCAGCATAGCACTGCGCAGCTGCTGCTGGGTGGTGGGAAGTCAGGGGCACCAGCAGGAAAGCAAGTGGAGCAGGGGATCAGGCAGCAGTGCCTACGTGCCTTGGCAAAAGACTACCCCCTCCCCCCCCGGGCCTCAGTGAAATTGTCAAGCGTTGACCAGTCCCCAGTGCTTCTCATGGCAATGGTGTTGAGGGGCGTCCTTGGGTGTGCTGTGTTATAGCACGGTCACATCCCTGTACAGCTGAGCTCACATGATACCCACACTGATGACTCCCATGAATAATAATAGTAAGAACAACATTGTTTTTTTCGTAGCCCACTCTTCCGAATGCTCGGGGCGTGGGGGGAGATCAGTAAAATTAGCATGCAGTTTAAGCCTTTGAAACTATCGACATACATAGTCAATTCCTCTAAAAGACGCAGACAGGGGGGATGATCTTCTAATTTCTTCTCCTTCTCCAACAGCGAGGCTAGCTGTTCAGTGTGTGTTAGTGTGGGCCTCGACCATAAGCCTGGAGGAATATGGCTTGCACGGGAAGGAGCCCTGTAGAAACTCCTGCTAGGAGCCAAGGGAAATCTTTTGTTTGCAGCTCTGCTTTGCACTGCTCTTTCTCTAGCACCTTTCACACAACTAAGTTGCAAGTATTTCACAGATTTGGTTCTCCTGCAGAAGATAATTCCTCCCCACCTTCCCCACTCCACTAAAATTAACTTTGTCTGTGATTTGTTTGCAGGACACAGGCATTGGGATGACTCAAGAGGAGCTTATTTCTAATCTTGGCACCATCGCAAGGTCAGGCTCCAAGGTAAAAGGGGAGGGGGAGGAGGCTGTTTGGGGCTTCTGAAGATTAGCAGAGCCCTCTGGGGTGGGCTTTTCCAGCAGCCTTCATAGGCCTTGGCAGCAGTGGCTGCTGTTGTACAGAGAGTCTCAGTCTGCTTTCTGGATAAGGCTGGCTGAACAGACTTTGGGCCATGTCCTGTACTTTTCCCTCTACCCCATCTGCTAGAGAAGCAGTTTGATTGTTCTGGGAAACCTTGGTAGGGTAGGGGAGAGTTGCTGAGAACATGGGGACCAACAGCAGGTATGTCTTTGCTTCCCCAGGCTTTCCTGGAAGTTCTTCAGAACAAGGAGGAGGCCGGCAGTAAGATCATCGGCCAGTTTGGGGTGGGCTTCTACTCTGCCTTTATGGTGGCAGATAAGGTGGAAGTGTTCTCACAGTCCGCACAGCCAGGCGCCCTCGGCTGCTACTGGTGTTCTGATGGGTAAGAGTACGGGGGTGGGGGTGGGTGGGGCAGAGAGCATGCAGGATGTGGCTGGGAGCAGCATCAGCAGGACCTTTCTTAAAACCTGTCCAAAACTGAAGCAACTAACTATTCCCCCGCCTCCCCGCCCCCTGACTTGGTCGACCTGGGGTAAGGCTTGGATTTGTCTGCAGATGTGACCTGTTATCTTTTCCCATTTGCAGCTGAACCAATGGGAAGGGATGGCCAAGCATAAGTCCTTTCGCAGACTGGGACACTGGTCCCACCGGTTCTGTGCTGGGGTGTATATGTCCGGTTTCATGCCATGCATTTTCAGTGCCTGCACTGAGGCCACAGATGTCACGCCACACTCACAGCAATAGAAGGTCATTAGCATGTTATTGAAGGTATCTCTGTGAGCCCCTGTGGCACGAGATTTTTCTCCCCCCCTACACTCGACCTCAAAGGAAACTGACTTGTAACCCTTGCTTCATAACAGCAGTGTTGTTGTTTTTTAAGAGAGAATCTGGAATGGAGGACTTTTGTGCTTGAAGCGTATTTGAAACCATTTGGCTGGGCTAATATAGGAGAATAATTGGTGCAAGATCACTGTTCTCAAATGTAGTGAGTGGGGGCTGGCACATGGTCTGCACAGTAGAAAAGGAAATATAGCTCAGAGAGGGTGACACCAAAAGAGGGCTTGATCCTGAGAATAATTACAGTTGGGGTTTTTGTCCTGGGATGCCCTTAGCTATTCAGGAGGCTCCTGGCCTGCCTCCAGTCTCCAAGTGATGGTAGTCAGGACAAGGGAGGCCATTCCTGGCACCCTCAATGTGGCCTTCTGTTCCCAGTTCAGGAATGTTTGAGATATCAGAAGCCTCTGGAGTCCGAACTGGGACCAAAATAATTCTTCATCTCAAGGAAGATTGCAAGGAGTTTGCTATTGAGGAGCGAGTCCAGTGTGAGTAAGCAGGAGTTTCCTTTTGGGGGAGCAATATCTGATTTTGTAGCACTTGACGGACGGTTGGAGTGGTGGGGGGGGGGGGCTTTGACAGCAAGCCTAATCAGCAGCTGCCCTTGTCTCTTAGACCTGTGGCGCCATTTGTGTGGAACAGGCTGCTCTTCATAACTGTGAGCTCTCAGCCTGCCCCTGCCCCCCTGCTTGACTAGATCCTTCCCTGGCCACTGCATGCCTTAGTTATGTATTATGTATTAAATTTATATACCGCCCCGCCCCCCAGACCAGCCAATACATATCACCAACTGCATCACAGATGGCGGCCTCCATTCTTGTCTCTAATAAAACCCTGGACACCTCAACACTTCTGTTCCCAGGTGTGAATTTGCTCATATTGCTGGGCGATGGTCAGCCCCCAGGGGGGGATATGTTGGGGGACCTGATCGTAATTTCCCCAGCCTTTAGCCTGACCTCAGCCGTAAGCCTGGAACCCAGTAAGCTCTCTCGGGGCTCTCAGCTCTTCTGGGAGCTCATTCCACCAGGCAGAGGCAAGGACTGAAGTGTTTGACTTTTTGTGAAGTTTTAGTGTTGTTCCCTGCACTGACCAACACTGGGTGGGCTAAGAATATATATTTTTAAAATTATTATTACTATATACCCAGAATGGATATAGTGAGGATATGGTGAGGACAAGCAGTGGGCTTGCTCGTTCCTTCTGTGGAAACGGTCATTGAGCAAATTTCTCACTGCCCTCCCCTCTTAGCGGTCATCACCAAATACAGCAACTTCATCAGCTTTCCACTCTACCTCAATGGGAAACGCACCAACGCCATGCAGGTAAGTGGAAGGCCGGGCATCTGTGGGGTTCTGCATGGAAAGTCACTGCATAGGGAGCTTCCCGGTGCTAATCTTGCTCCCGAACAACCCTTCTCCCGTCGAAATGCAGGAGTAATACACCTAACCAACAGGTGCATGTGAAGGGCTTTCCCAGTTGGTAGCTGCTGTATAGAGGCCGGGTGAGTCGCCGGCATCTTGTTGGCCTCTTCTGTCACAGTTTGAGTTCTTGATTGGTGCTGCTGTTCCGAATCAGGTGTTGCACTTACTGGGCTGGCCAGGCTAGGGCTGCCAGTTTCCTCAGAGGATTTTGCACTACTATGCACAAGACAAGAACAGTTGGCCAAAATGTGTCACCCGAGATTTATTCTAATGGAAGCTCTCCTAAGAGGCTCCCTCGGATTCGGCATTAAGAACATTTTGGCTGGTACTGCAGGAACAGTTTCATGAGAATGAGCTGACTGGAAGGAAAAAAAGGGAATTACTTCTGGGTAGACCTGCTTGGACTCTTTCCCTGTTGCATTGCATTAGTCTCTGACTTTGTTTTAAACCAAGTTAATGTTTTTATAAAGTAAAATTTTTAAATTTGTGCATTTAAATCCATTTTGGGGCTTTGATGTGGGTTTTCTTTGCCAGCTGCCTTAGGTAGGCACCTTTGGCTGAGAGCCAGGCATGGGGAGAAGGAAGGCAGGCCTTTTAAGGCCTTCACCCCAGGGCCCTCATCCCCTGCCTACGCAGCAGCTTCTGGTCCTCACGATGCCTGTTTCCATGGCTGTGGGTCCCTTCCGTGCCTCTAATGGGGCTGCCCCAATGATCCTGATTATTAAATTTGAGATTTGGCATCCATGTCTGGGAGGAGGGTGAGGGCAGCTTCCCTGTGGTCCCGTGGCCTCGAATTTGCCTTGTCTCTGTCAGCCGAGAGGGTGGTGGGCTGGCGTCGAGGCCCAATCCTGCTGTGTTTGTGCCAGGCTCTCTGGATGATGGACCCCAAGGACGTTGGAGAAGAGCAGCACAGAGAGTTCTACCGCTTCATTGCCCAGGCCTACGACGAGCCCCGCTACGTTCTCCACTATAAGACTGATGCCCCGCTCAACATCTGCAGCATCTTCTATGTGCCAGAAATGGTGAACAGAGGGGCAGAGCGGGGGGATGGGACAGGGACAGGGACGACTTCCTTCTGGTGCCTTTTTCTCCTCTTTAACCAGTTCAGGCCTCTCTAAAGTTAAAACAATATGTCTGACTCTGAATGGTTGCATAAATCCTGAAGTGTAGCTCAATCAGTCAAACTCGAGACACGCAAGGATCAGCGGAGCAAATGGAGGAATGCATGCCTGGCAGCCCAGGACCCTTCCTTCCTTGAGTCCTGGCAGGTTCAGGGACCTAACTATGTGCACAGTGAAGGTCAGGCCTACAACTTTAGTCACTGCTAGCTCA
Source organism: Paroedura picta (assembly GCF_049243985.1). Taxonomy (NCBI): domain Eukaryota; kingdom Metazoa; phylum Chordata; class Lepidosauria; order Squamata; family Gekkonidae; genus Paroedura; species Paroedura picta. The sequence continues at coordinate 6,188,684 of NC_135385.1, read as the reverse complement.
GTAGGTGCCCCGTCGTAAGAGGCAGCTGCTCCGCATCCAATCCCCTAAAAGGAGCAGAGAGCAGAGAAAATGGCCTTACTCTCTGGGCCTCATCACAAGTTTGGTTCCCCTGGTAAGGCTTGTGGTGGGGGTGGGTGGCCCTCAGTGTTTTGTGGGTGAGCAGATTTTCCTGGACAAGGGTGCAGCCCCCCTCCTCCCCCCCCTCCCCCGACAGTACCGTTCCAGTGGCAAGACAGAAGAGTCCTATCCTTGCAGGAAGCTCACCCTCCCTTCCGCAGCCTCATCGCAGGGAGGAGCAGTCTTCTCAGTGCCCTCCCACTGGAGTTCTCTGCAGTGTAGCCTGCCTGGAGCACTCAGCTGCCTCTCGAGAGCTTCCTGTTTCCCAACCACTGGGAAGGGAGCCTCACGTGCTCCTGTGTTCCAGAGTCCTCTTGGTGTTGTCCGTGTTGCTGCCCAGGCCCTGTTCAGTGATGGTTTTAAGGCTTAGATGAAAAAAGATAGAAGGCAATGCACTTGTTAGGCCTCTTCCTTTCCTGTCTCATGGTGGTTGAATCAGTACAGTGAAGATATCACTTCTTCTGAAGCTAAACTTTTGATTTGGTGCCTGTACTCATTCTGACGGCAAAAAACACCGAAATAATGGCAAAACATTCTTATTGGTAATATATGGGGGCAAGTTAAAAGTAGAGGATAGCTCTGCCCGTGGTCAGTAGTGGTGAAAAGAGAGGATTTGGCCGGTCATTTCAGACTGCCCTACCTGGAATACTGGTGGCTGGCAGGAGGAAGGGTGTCAAAGAAGGGGGGGGGGCACACAGCATCTTCCTGGCTTCACCTGCAGCATTCTTCTCTTTTTTTGACCTGTACAGAAACCCTCTATGCTCGACATCAGCCGAGAGCTGGACTCCAGTGTGGCCCTGTACAGTCGCAAAGTCCTGATCCTGACCAAGGCCACGGACATCTTGCCCAAATGGCTGCGCTTCCTCAAAGGTAGCCAGGCCCAGCCATTAGAAATCTGGGTCAAGGGTGGTTCGTAGGCTCTGTTCTCCTGTCCCTGCAGCTGACCCCCTCCTCTGCAATGCCCTCTTTTCCCATAGGGGTGGTGGACAGCGAGGATGTCCCCTTGAACCTCAGCCGGGAGCTACTTCAGGAGAGCGCCCTCCTCAGGTGAGGATGCTGTTTGTTCCCGGTGTAGTAGTACTTCTCAGGGAGGAGCCATTACTCAGTAATAGAGTTTCCTGCTTGGCCTGCAGAAGGTCCCAGGTTCGATCCCTGACTACTCCAGATGAAAGGACCAGGTAGCAGGAGATGTGAAGGACTGTTTTCTGCCTGGGACCCTGGAAACTGGCTGCCAGTCAGATGGATCTCGATAGATTGTGGGTGTGATCCAGGGTCAGGTAGCTTTGTCTGTCTCTGCAACACTTCTAGTTCACCATTCAGTTAAAAACGTATTAGTTAAAGTAGTTTTCCAGTACATTTCTCACACTCACGTGCGTTTCTTTAGCTCTTCTTTCGCTGCTCCCCTGTGTGGTCCTAGGCTCTTGGCTGGTGGGTCTCTTGGCTGTAACTGGAGCAGTCTTGGAGTGGCCCCCCCCATCATGCATGTTCCTTGTGAGTTCATGCAATCTTTGTCAGCAGATTCTTGGTGCTTGCATACGCTTACTTCCGTCTTTGACAATTAAAGTGGTACAAAAAAGGTAACTGCCTTTCATTAGTGATTAAGAGTTCAGTTGGCATCAACTGGCCTTGCTGTAGAAAAGAGAACAAGGACATAACCCAAATGACACATCTGCATCTGGTGATGAGTTCACCTGCGCTTGTTAATCGCCTCATGCACGCACAATACCTTTATTGGCATAAAGCAGTTTAGCAAAATGAACAGAGATAGTCAGGATACATCAAGCAGTATAAGTTTAAAAACTGAAGATAATAATTCAGCTGTAATAAAGGTGACATTGGCATCCTTATCGCTCAACAAAAATTGGCAGATCAGGTCTTTTGAATGATTTCTCCATTTGGGTATAAGAGGTATAACGTTCCTTCGCTGGACAATAAACAAGGGACAATCTAGTAAGATATGTTGCATGGTGTCAGGGGTGTTTAACTCACAGGGACATAGTCTATTTTCAAAAGGAATCTTGGCAAATCTTCCTTGTAATACTTTGAATGGAAAGGCAAGCAAAAATGCTCTGCGATAAAGGGGATTTGCCAAGTTAAAGAAGTAAGCCGGCATTATCCCATGCTTCACTTGGAGACCAAGAGCACAGGGAGAGCAAATTGCCGGAACAGTAAGATGGACTTTTTGGAATTCCTGATCAAGGAGCCTTTGTTCAATTTGGCACATAATGGAAGATTCATTCAGAGATGTAATTGTAGTCAATGCCAATTTGTTGGAGTGTAGTCAGGATGGTAGAGAACCATTTAAATTTGAAAGAGTCTCTCAATAAACAGGCCAATAGACTATCTGATCGAACCCTAAAATGCAGTTTTAGCCAATATTTGAAGGTAGAAATCCAGGCCTTAGTTTCGAGAAGATTATGGCCGATTTCGTCTCATGCTTAGTGAAGACTTTATCTAGATAGTAATCTCATGATTAAAACGGAAGAGATTTTGAGGAAAATTTTGCTATAAAAATGCATTGCTCTGGTAAGCAGCCTCAGAAGAAGGCCAGGTGAGGTTTCTGAGTGTGTGTAGGTTGGTTTTACTTGATTATCTCTGAAAGCCACGAGACAAGAACCTGAGACCTGATTTGTTTTTGAAGTATCACTTCCAAATTATGATGAAGCAACGTCTGGGATTTTGATTCCTAACATTTGTTTTCCAAGTAACCATAGGGTTGCTTTTCGCATGCCTGTACTTAATATTTTCCATAGTAAAGATTATTTCTTTTTTCACTAAAGGATAAAGTCTGAAGGTTTTCGGTCCAGTTTGCTAGTTTATTTGTTTTTTATGTATTCATCAGTTATTCATCCATTTATATAGCGCCCCTTACTGTGACATCTTGGGGCAGCCTTAGTTCAAGAACAGAACTCAAACCGTTCTTTCCCGCCCCCTGCAACTGGACCGGTGGGCCCCTCAGTCCAGATGCAGCTGCCCTTTTTCAGCGGTGGCTTTTCTTTGGCAGGAAGCTCCGAGAGGTCTTGCAGAGGCGACTGACAAACTTCTTTGTTACCCAGAGCAAGAAGGACCCAAAGAAATACGCCAAGTTCTTTGAGGATTATGGTCTCTTCATCCGTGAGGGAATTGTCACAGTGGCGGAACAAGAAGTCAAGGTGTGCCCAGCCTGGCCACGTGGTGGTGGTGGGGCTGTACTCTGCGTTTGCTGGGCCTTTGCCACTGGGCACCGTGGGAAAAAGGTGTTGAAACAGGTCCGGTTCAGAGCCTGGGCTGGTCTAACACTGTCTCCTTTCCCAGGAGGACATAGCCAAGCTTCTGCGGTATGAGTCCTCAGTCCTGCCTGCTGGCCAGCTGACCAGCCTGGCGGAGTATGCCAGCCGCATGCCAGCTGGCAGCAGGAACATCTACTATCTGTGTGCCCCCAACCGTCATCTGGCTGAAGCTTCTCCATACTATGAGGCCATGAAGAAGAAGGATGCAGAGGTGAGCAGGCCAAACGGGGAGGTGCTTTGTGTGTGCGTGTGTGGGGAGAGTCCAAGAAACACACAGCATGTGCATGCATTTGTGTATGTGAGAGAGAGCTGGCACTTGCAACAAGAAAGTCCCTGCTCTGCGTCATGGATTTGGGGCCATCCCCTGCTGCCTGTCAGGGCCCCTACTGTGGGGTACAGGCCCCACCCTGATAGCTTGCAAGCAGCACTTCATTCTGGAGAACTTTTCCCCTGAGGACTGATGGAGCTTTCCCGGACGAGCTGGGGCCAGGGGGCTTGGCCAGTATTTATTTCATTTATGGTTGGATTTATGCCCCTCACTTCTCCAAAGGCTTGTGACGGTACTTGCACGGAGAGGAGGTGTGAGGACACAGCGCTGGGGATAGCTGGCTTCTTTGGGGGGCTTTTCAGAGGCAAGATTTTCCTCTGTTGGTCCAGGTGCTGTTCTGCTACGAGCAGTTTGACGAACTGACGCTCCTCCACCTGCGGGAGTTTGATAAAAAGAAACTGATATCAGTGGAAACGGATATTGTGGTGGACCACTACAAGGAAGAGAAGTTTGAGGAGAACCATGCAGGTATGCTCCAAGGCTGCCCGAGAGCTTCTGGCTGAGCCATGGAAACGGCTTTTGGGCAGACTGCCGGCTGAGGTGCTGGAGCCTCAGCGTGGGCTTGCCCCGAGAGCAGTTAAGAGAGGTGCTCAAAGAAGCAAAGAGGGTAGACTTCCTTCTTGCACAAAGCGTCCTGGACCCTCCTGTTTGACCTCCAAAAATAGAGTCTTCCTGACACTGGGCTAGGCAGTCTCTGAAAACAGGGGAGAGGCCACCAACACCAGATGGGTGATACGGCTGGAAATATTGAAGGTGTGAAGAAAACTCGGTTTTCCATGTCACGTACTGTCCTGTCAAACCTAAGCTAGTGTACTGCTTTGACAGCATGAAGTGCATCATTTTGAACTTAAGATTTGACATATTTGTGAAAGTTTAGTTATAATTTTCCAAATGCAGATCTACAAGCTGATGTATCCTATGCTAATTTGTGATATCTGGTTTTAGTGAGGTCTGTTCTCTATTAACTGTTCAGAGGTTTCCTCTGAGTTTAAGATTTGTTCATGTATGCCCAGTTTGTCTTTAAAAACATTTCACTCATTCTAAAAGAGAAGATCTCCCCCTCCAGTATTCCCCAAATTTCTCTATTTTCCATCAGAAAAACTTGAAAGGTTGCCTTGAGACACTGGTTTCCCACAATTATTTCTCCCCCCACAACTCCTCCAGAGCCTTCACATTTCTGAACAAAACCCAAGTATTATTTATTATTATTATTATTATTATTATTATTATTATTATTATTATTATTATTATTATTATTATTATTATTATTATTATTTTGTTTAGACCGCCCTTCTCCAAATAGGTCTCAGGTTTACAACATAAACAGTTAAAATACAATAAAATCCCCATAAAAACATCAATTAACATCAACAACAAGTCACATATAACATATAAGCGGCGGTGGTCACAATTCTGATAGTAATTACCAGACTTCCCCCCAAGTTCAGCCTGGTGGGGAGAATAATATTCAGAAGAGGGTTGCACCAATACAATAGATCTAACAATGATCTATATGTTAGAGATTTCAATATTGGATTTTGTAGCTTAAGCTCTCTTCCTTTTGAGACAATCATGTGTTTCTGTGTTTCCCTCCTTCTCTTGCAGCAGAACACCTGAGTTCACAGGACGTGGAGGGTCTCCTGGCCTGGATGAGGAATGCTCTGGGGTCACGGGTGACTGCTATCAAGGCAAGAGGAAGTGTGCTGGGGAGAGTGGAAGTTGGGCATTATGAGCAATGGATAATGGCAGGATGTTTGCTGACAATGGGGAGGGGTAAGGTCTGCTCACATCAACCCCCCCAAAGTGTTTATTACCATGTATAATTGAAATGTCTATGTGAATTTAAGATGGAAGAGGCCATCCAGGCCATTTAGTCCAGCCCTCTGCTCAATGCAGTGCTATCTTGCTTTGACACCTTCGGGCTCCTGTTGCAGCCGTGAAGGGAGGCTCCATAAGGGTCAACCCCCCCTCCTTCTCAACAAATGTAGTCCTTCTTGTCTTCATGGAGAAAAACCAAGCATGGCACACTGCTTGCAGGTGACTGGATATGGGCCTGGAGTATACATTGTTGTATTCCAAATAATTCCTTCACTCTAGAATCTTTATCTCTAAGGTCAAGTTGTAGGGTGATCTCCAGGCAAAGAGCCATGGGGCAAGCCCTGCGGACACGGTGAGGAAGCGGAGAGCATGGTGTTGAACAGGACTCTCCCCTAGCTTCAGAGCAGAGGCAGCCTTTGCAAAGTAGTGCAGTTGGTTAAAGAGGTTACTTGAAAAGGAAATGGCATCATCTTTCCATGTGGCTTTTCTTCAGGTGACACCACGGCTGGACACGCACCCAGCCATGATCACTGTGCTGGAGATGGGTGCTGCCCGCCACTTCCTGCGCATGCAACAGTTGGCAAAGACCAGCGAAGAGCGTGCCCAGATCCTGCAGCCAACACTGGAGATAAATACGGGGTAAAAATGGCAGAGGAGCTAAGCCTTCGCGGCTGGGAACCCAACCTCATCCACCCCGTCTTCCATCTGTCGGAACAAGACTTGCAAGTGACCAGGCTTGCAGGAGGGAGGAGAAGACTAAGCAGTTCCTTCTCACCCTATCTCTTCCAGGCACCCTCTGATCAAGAAACTCAGCCAGCTACGGACCACCTACCCGGATCTGGCCCAGATGCTGCTTGACCAGGTGAGGTGCAGCAGAGCAAGCTAAGGTCTGAACAGTCCACTTGGCAGAGTTGAGTGGTTGTGTCACGGTGCTTTCAGGTGCACAGAAGATGGTGCCTACATAGGTTGGGGGGGCAGCCCTGTGGCACATTAAGCTGAGGGTCTGCAGCTGCTGCTCAGGGCTCAGTGGTTGTTCATCCTCATGTGCCATGGTCCCAGCCAGGTACACAGTCCTCCCTCCCTAAGAGAAAGAATCTTCCAGTGACTTTCTGTAGGTGTGGCCAGAAGAGGGTAGGGGCTCCCATAGAGAGCACTAGTTGGTCCCTTTGAGATGGCTTCCCTAATGGCTCCCGCCACCTAGTCTCCTTACAGATGCCACTCAGAGCAGCCCTTAGCCTGACCATGCATTGAACCCTTTCTCTCCCTTGGCTGCAGATCTATGACAATGCAATGATAGCTGCGGGATTGAATGATGATCCCAGGCCCATTGTGAATCGACTGAACACCCTCCTCACTAAAGCCCTGGAGAAGTTCTGAGTGACCATGGGAGAAGCAGCACTGTCTGAGGACATACCTGCATCTTCATGTGATACTGGGAAATCCAACTTATACTCAGGAAATGGGGAGCTGACTGCTGGTATCCTGTTTCTGGTGCTCCCATCATTCCCCCTGTGCTGAAAATGGGGACTTCCTTACAAGCAAGCAACCAACCAGCTGGAGAGAAGCGGGCTTGGCCCCTAACAGTTGCTGAGTTAGGGTCTCTGAGGGAGGGAGGGCTTGTTTGGGGTGCGTGTTTCTTTCTTTGGGGTTCTGTGCATGAGCACCAGCCCTCCAGCACTCATTGTTATTATTATTATTATATTTAATAAAGTCCTTAATTTCAGTTCTGAGATCTCAATTTTCCTTGACTTAAGAGAAAACTAGAACCTGCTTTTCATCCACGGAGCAGGTCTCAGCCACGGCCCGGCCTTTCAGTGGGCCTCGTGCCAGCCCCAGTGGCATTGTTGTGGCTTCAGAGTCCCAGGAAAGGCAGCCTGAGGGTGGGTGCCGCCAAGGGGGGAAAGGGCCGACTCCGAGGGCTGCTATGCCCGCAGGGCCTCATGGGAGGTCAGAGGGCCAAAGATAGCGCCCCACTCCCTGGAGCCAGGGCCTCCGAATCACCCCAGGGGGCCCCTATATGGAGGACCCTCCTAGGAAGGAGCAACACCCCCACCCCAGGACCCCCCCCCAGGACCCTGAGCTCGACTGGGGAGGGAGGGAGGGGCAAGAGGGCTGGCACTGCCCCCGCACGCCCTCCCCAAAGTGCAGGCACCCACCACGCCCGCCCCTCCAGGAAGGCCGGCTCCGCCCGGGGACGACCCCCGCCGGCCGCCCCCCACCCCCGCAGACGGGGAGGCCGGAGACCGCAGGCGCACCGACCCTGCACAGCCCCGCACCTCGGAATGGGCTCGGAGCGCATGCGCAGCAGCTGCACAGCCACCCTCGCTCGCACAAGGGCCCGAAGAGGCACCAGTGCCGCCCCCCCACCCGCCGCTTTAGCCTATGGAGAGCGCGGGCGGCGCCGTTGTAGAGACACGCTGTGGCCAGCAGAGGGGGCGCCACCCGCGCTCCATGGAAAACGCTCAGAGCGCATGCGCGGCAGCTGCACAGCCACCCTCGCTCGCACAAGGGCCCGAAGAGGCACCAGTGCCGCCCCCCCACCCGCCGCTTTAGCCTATGGAGAGCGCGGGCGGCGCCGTTGTAGAGACACGATGTGGCCAGCAGAGGGGGCGCCACCCGCGCTCCATGGAAAACGCTCAGAGTCACCCTCGCACCGCGCCTGCGCTCATTATTAAAGGTGTTTGCGCCTGCGCTCATCATTACTGCAAGCCCCGCATGCGCTCTTCATTACTTTTATTACTGCTAACAAGATTCGCGCCTGCGTTCTTTATTAATGCAGTTCGCGCCTGCGGGCTTGATTACTGCAAGCCGCGCCTGCGCTCTGCGCTCTTCATTAATAAAGTTCGCGTCTGCGCTGTTCTAGAAAGGCGCCGCGCACGCGCTGTTCGTTAATGGGACTCGCGCCTGCGCTCTTCACTAACAAGGTTCGCGCCTGCGCTATTCTTACTGATAGGCGCGCATGCGCTTATCATTACTTTTTTCGCGCCTGCGCTCTTCATTACTTCTATTCGCGCCTGCGCTGTTCTTCAAAGGCGCTGCGCATGCGCGGTTGGTTAATGGGACTCGCGCCTGCGCTCTTCACTAAGAAGATTCGCGCCTGCGCGTTTCATTACTGCATGCCGCGCATGCTCCCTTCATTACTTTTTTCACGCCTGCGCTTTTTGTTCCTTTTTCGCGCCTGCGCTCGAAGTTACTTTTTCGCGCCTGCGCTGTTCGTTACTTTTTTCGCGCCTGCGCTCTTCATTACTGCAAGTCGCGCTTGCGCTCTTCGTTACTTAGATTCGCACCTGCGCTCTTCATTACTGCTAGCCGCGCCTGCGCTCATTAATATAGTTCGCGCCTGCGCTCTTCATGTCTGGTAGCCGCGCATGCTCCCTTCATTACTTGTTCCACGCATGCGCTCTTCGTTACTTTTTACGCGCCTGCGCTCTTCGTTACTTTTTCACGCCTGCGCTCTCTGTTACTTTTTCGCGCCTGCGCTCGACGTTACTTTTTCGCGCCTGCGCTGTTCGTTACTTTTTTCGCCTCTGCGCTCTTCATTACACCTATTCGCGCCTGCGCTCTTCATTACTGCAAGTCGCGCTTGCGCTGTTCGTTACTTAGATTCGCACCTGCGCTCTTCATTACTGCTAGCCGCGCCTGCGCTCATTAATATAGTTCGCGCCTGCGCTCTTCATTACTGCTTGACGCTCATGCGCCCCTCATTACTTATATTCGCACCTGCGCTCTTCATGTCTGCTAGCCGCGCATGCTCCCTTCATTACTTGTTCGCGCATGCGCTCTTCGTTACTTTTTACGCGCCTGCGCTCTTCGTTACTTCTTCGCGCCTGCGCTTTACGTTACTATTTTCGCGCCTGCGCTTTTCGTTACTTTTATTCGCGCCTGCGCTGTTCTACAAAGGCGCCGCGCACGCGCTGTTCGTTAATGGGACTCGCGCCTGCGCTCTTCACTAAAAAGATTCGCGCCTGCGCCCTTCATTGGTTATATTCGCGCCTGCGCTCTTCATTACTCCTACTCACGCATGCGCTTTTCATGAATATAATTCGCGCCTGCGCTCTTCATTACTGAAAGTCGCGCACGCGCTCTTCATTACGTATATTCGCGCCTGCGCGCTTCATTACTGCATGCCGCGCATGCTACCTTCATTACTTTTTTCACGCCTGCGCTGTTTGTTACTTTTTCGCGCCTGCGCTCGACGTTACTTTTTTCGCGCCTGCGCCCCTCATTACTTATATTCGCGCCTGCGCTCTTCCTGTCAGCTAGCCGCGCATGCTCCCTTCATTACTTGTTCCGTGCATGCGCTCTTCGTTACTTTTTACGCGCCTGCGCTCTTCGTTACTTCTTCACGCCTGCGCTCTTTGTTACTTTTTCGCGCCTGCGCTGTTCGTTACTTTTTTCGCGCCTGCGCTCTTCATTACAACTATTCGCGCCTGCGCTCTTCATTACTGCAAGTCGCGCTTGCGCTGTTCGTTACTTAGATTCGCGCCTGCGCTCTTCACTACTGCTAGCCGCGCCTGCGCTCATTAATATAGTTCGCGCCTGCGCTCTTCATTACTGCTTGACGCTCATGCGCCCATCATTACTTTTATTCGCGCCTGCGCTCTTCATGTCTGCTAGCCGCGCATGCTCTTTTCATTACTTGTTCCGCGCATGCGCACTTCGTTACTTTTTACGCGCCTGCGCTCTTCGTTACTTTTTCGCGCCTGCGCTTTAAGTTACTATTTTCGCGCCTGCGCTCTTCATTACTGCAAGCGACGCATGCACTCTTCATTACTACTATTCGCGCCTGCGCTCTTTATTACTGCTAGACGCGCATGCGCTCTTTATTACTTTTATTCGCGCCTGCGCTGTTCTACAAAGGCGCCGCGCACGCGCTGTTCGTTAATGGGACTCGCGCCTGCGGTCTTCACTAACAAGATTCGCGCCTGCGCTCTTCATTGGTTATATTCGCGCCTGCGCTCTTCATTACTACTACTCACGCCTGCGCTTTTCATGAATATAATTCGCGCCTGCGCTCTTCATTACTGAAAGTCGCGCACGCGCTCTTCCTTACTTATATTCGCGCCTGCGCTCTTCATTACTGCTAGCCGCGCATGCTCTCTTCATTACTTTCATTCGCGCATGCGCTTTTCATTACTTTGTTCACGCCTGCGCTCTTCGTTTCTTTTTTCGCGCCTGCGCTCTTCATTACTGCAATTTGCACCTGCGCTCTTCATTACGTCTATTGGCGCCTGCACTCTTCATTAATATAGTTCGGCCTGCGCTGTTTTACAAACGCGCCGAGCATGCGCTGTTCGTTAATGGGACTCGCGCCTGCGTCCTTCACTAACAATATTCGCGCCTGCGCCCTTTATTACTGTAGTTCGCGCCTGCGCTCTTCATTACTGCTAGCCGCGCCTGCGCTCTTCATGACGTTTTTCGAGCCTGCGCTCTTCGTTACTGTTTTCGCGCCTGCGCTCTTTGTTACTTTTTTTGGGCCTGCGCTCTTCATTACTGCATTTCGCGCCTGCGCTCTACATTACTAAAATCCGCGCCTGCGCTGTTCTAGAAAGGCGCCGCGCACGCGCTGTTCGTTAATGGGACTCGCGCAATCGCTCTTCACTAACAAGGTTCGCGCCTGCGCACTTCTGACTGCTAGACGCGCATGCGCTTTTCATTACTTTTTTCGAGCCTGCGCTCTTCATTACTACTAATCGCGCCTGCGCTCTTCATTTATATAGGTCGCGCTTGCGCTCTACATTACTAAAATCCGCGCCTGCGCTGTTCTATCAAGGCGCCGCGCACGCGCAGTTCGTTGATGAGACTCGCGCCTGCGCTCTTCACTCAAAAGATTAGCGCATGCTCTCTTCATTACTTTTGTAGCGCTTGCGCTGTTCGTTCCTATTTTCGCGCCTGCGCTTTTCGTTACTTTTTTGGCGCCTGCGCTTTTCGTTACTTTTTTCGCGCCTGCGCTCTTTATTACTTCTTTTCGCGCCTGCGCTCTTCTACAAAGGGTCCGCGCCTGGGCTCTTCATTAATAAAATCCAACCCTGCGCTGTTCTACAAAGGAGCCCAACGCGCTGTTCGTTAATGGGACTCGCGCATGCACTCTTCACTAACAAGATTCGCGCCTGCGCTCTTCATTACTGCTAGATTCGCATGCGCTTTTCATTACTTATTCGCGCCTGCGCTCTTCTTTACTTTTTTCGCGCCTGCGCTCTTTATTACTAGTACTCGCGTCTGCGCTCTTCATTAATATAGTTCGCGCCTCCGCTCTTCATTACTGCAAGCCTCGCAAGCGCTCTTCTTTACTTATATTCTACAAACGCGCCAACAATATTCGCGCCTGCGAGGATTTTAGTAATGTAGAGCGCAGGCGCGAAGAATATTAGTGAAGAGCGCAGGCGCCGCTTGCAGTAATCGAACTATATTAATGAAACGCGCAGGCGCGGCTAGCAGTAATGAAGAGCGCAGGCGCGAATATAAGTAATGAAGAGCGCGTGCGCGACGTTCAATAATGAAGAGCGCAGGCGCGAATTATATAAATGAAAAGCGCAGGCGTGAGTAGTAGTAATGAAGAGCGCAGGCGCGAATATAACCAATGAACAGCGCAGGCGCGAATCATGTTATTGAAGAGCGCAGGCGCGAGTCCCATTAACGAACAGCGCGTGCGCGGCGCATTTGTAGAACAGCGCAGGCGCGAATTGCTGTAATGAAGAACGCAGGCGCGAATTGCTGTAATAAAGAGCGCATGCGCGGCCAGCAGTAATAAAGAGCGCACGCGCGAATAGTAGTAATGAAGACCGCATGCGTCGCTTGCAGTAATGAAGAGCGCAGGCGCGAAAAAAGTAACGAACAGCGCAGGCGCGAAAATAGTAACGTAGAGCGCAGGCGCGAAAAAGTAACCAAGAGCGCAGGCGCGTAAAAAGTAACGAAGAGCGCATGCGCAGAACGCAAGCGCGCCTTGCAGTAATGAAGAGCGCAGGCGCGAAAAGTTGTAATGAAGAGCGCAGGCGCGAAAAAAGTAACGAACAGCGCAGGCGCGATAAAAGTAACGTCGAGCGCAGGCGTGAAAAAAGTAATGAAGTGAGCATGCGCGGCATGCAATAATGAAGAGCGCAGGCGCGAATCTTGTTAGTGAAGAGCGCAGGCGCGAGTCCCATTAACCAACCGCGCGTGCGCGGCGCCTTTGAAGAACAGCGCAGGCGCGAATTTTAGTAATGTAGAGCGCAGGCGCGGACCCTTTGTAGAAGAGCGCAGGCGGGAACTTTATTAATGAAGAGCGCAGAGCGCAGGCGCGGCTTGCAGTAATGAAGACCGCAGGCGCGAACTGCATTAATAAAGAACGCAGGCGCGAATCTTGTTAGCAGTAATAAAAGTAATGAAGAGCGCATGCGGGGCTTGCAGTAATGATGAGCGCAGGCGAAAACACCTTTAATAATGAGCGCAGGCGCGGTGCGAGGGTGACTCTGCAGCTGCCGCGCATGCGCTCTGAGCGTTTTCCATGGAGCGCGGGTGGCGCCCCCTCTGCTGGCCACAGCGTGTCTCTACAACGGCGCCGCCCGCGCTCTCCATAGGCTAAAGCGGCGGGTGGGGGGGGCGGCGCTGGTGCCTCTTCGGGCCCTTGTGCGAGCGAGGGTGGCTGTGCAGCTGCCGCGCATGCGCTCTGAGCGTTTTCCATGGAGCGAGGGTGGCGCCCCCTCTGCTGGCCACAGCGTGTCTCTACAACGGCGCCGCCCGCGCTCTCCATAGGCTAAAGCGGCGGGTGGGGGGGGCGGCGCTGGTGCCTCTTCGGGCCCTTGTGCGAGCGAGGGTGGCTGTGCAGCTGCCGCGCATGCGCTCTGAGCGTTTTCCATGGAGCGCGGGTGGCGCCCCCTCTGCTGGCCACAGCGTGTCTCTACAACGGCGCCGCCCGCGCTCTCCATAGGCTAAAGCGGCGGGTGGGGGGGGCGGCGCTGGTGCCTTTTCGGGCCCTTGTGCGAGCGAGGGTGGCTGTGCAGCTGCCGCGCATGCGCTCTGAGCGTTTTCCATGGAGCGCGGGTGGCGCCCCCTCTGCTGGCCACAGCGTGTCTCTACAACGGCGCCGCCCGCGCTCTCCATAGGCTAAAGCGGCGGGTGGGGGGGGCGGCGCTGGTGCCTCTTCGGGCCCTTGTGCGAGCGAGGGTGGCTGTGCAGCTGCCGCGCATGCGCTCCGAGCCCATTCCGAGGTGCGGGGCTGTGCAGGGTCGGTGCGCCTGCGGTCTCCGGCCTCCCCGTCTGCGGGGGTGGGGGGCGGCCGGCGGGGGTCGTCCCCGGGCGGAGCCGGCCTTCCTGGCGTGGTGGGTGCCTGCACTTTGGGGAGGGCGTGCGGGGGCAGTGCCAGCCCTCTTGCCCCTCCCTCCCTCCCCAGTCGAGCTCAGGGTCCTGGGGGGGGTCCGTGGGGGGGGTGTTGCTCCTTCCTAGGAGGGTCCTCCAGAGAGGGGTCCCCGGGGGTGATTCGGAGGCCCTGGCTCCGGGGAGTGGGGCGCTATCTTTGGCCCTCTGACCTCCCATGAGGCCCTGCGGGCATAGCAGCCCTCGGAGTCGGCCCTTTCCCCCCTTGGCGGCACCCACCCTCAGGCTGCCTTTCCTGGGACTCTGAAGCCACAACAATGCCACTGGGGCTGGCACGAGGCCCACTGAAAGGCCGGGCCGTGGCTGAGACCTGCTCCGTGGATGAAAAGCAGGTTCTAGTTTTCTCTTAAGTCAAGGAAAATTGAGATCTCAGAACTGAAATTAAGGACTTTATTAAATATAATAATAATAATAACAATGAGTGCTGGAGGGCTGGTGCTCATGCACGGAACCCCAAAGAAAGAAACACGCACCCCAAACAAGCCCTCCCTCCCTCAGAGACCCTAACTCAGCAACTGTTAGGGGCCAAGCCCGCTTCTCTCCAGCTGGTTGGTTGCTTGCTTGTAAGGAAGTCCCCATTTTCAGCACAGGGGGAATGATGGGAGCACCAGAAACAGGATACCAGCAGTCAGCTCCCCATTTCCTGAGTATAAGTTGGATTTCCCAGTATCACATGAAGATGCAGGTATGTCCTCAGACAGTGCTGCTTCTCCCATGGTCACTCAGAACTTCTCCAGGGCTTTAGTGAGGAGGGTGTTCAGTCGATTCACAATGGGCCTGGGATCATCATTCAATCCCGCAGCTATCATTGCATTGTCATAGATCTGCAGCCAAGGGAGAGAAAGGGTTCAATGCATGGTCAGGCTAAGGGCTGCTCTGAGTGGCATCTGTAAGGAGACTAGGTGGCGGGAGCCATTAGGGAAGCCATCTCAAAGGGACCAACTAGTGCTCTCTATGGTAGCCCCTACCCTCTTCTGGCCACACCTACAGAAAGTCACTGGAAGATTCTTTCTCTTAGGGAGGGAGGACTGTGTACCTGGCTGGGACCATGGCACATGAGGATGAACAACCACTGAGCCCTGAGCAGCAGCTGCAGACCCTCAGCTTAATGTGCCACAGGGCTGCCCCCCCAACCTATGTAGGCACCATCTTCTGTGCACCTGAAAGCACCGTGACACAACCACTCAACTCTGCCAAGTGGACTGTTCAGACCTTAGCTTGCTCTGCTGCACCTCACCTGGTCAAGCAGCATCTGGGCCAGATCCGGGTAGGTGGTCCGTAGCTGGCTGAGTTTCTTGATCAGAGGGTGCCTGGAAGAGATAGGGTGAGAAGGAACTGCTTAGTCTTCTCCTCCCTCCTGCAAGCCTGGTCACTTGCAAGTCTTGTTCCGACAGATGGAAGACGGGGTGGATGAGGTTGGGTTCCCAGCCGCGAAGGCTTAGCTCCTCTGCCATTTTTACCCCGTATTTATCTCCAGTGTTGGCTGCAGGATCTGGGCACGCTCTTCGCTGGTCTTTGCCAACTGTTGCATGCGCAGGAAGTGGCGGGCAGCACCCATCTCCAGCACAGTGATCATGGCTGGGTGCGTGTCCAGCCGTGGTGTCACCTGAAGAAAAGCCACATGGAAAGATGATGCCATTTCCTTTTCAAGTAACCTCTTTAACCAACTGCACTACTTTGCAAAGGCTGCCTCTGCTCTGAAGCTAGGGGAGAGTCCTGTTCAACACCATGCTCTCCGCTTCCTCACCGTGTCCGCAGGGCTTGCCCCATGGCTCTTTGCCTGGAGATCACCCTACAACTTGACCTTAGAGATAAAGATTCTAGAGTGAAGGAATTATTTGGAATACAACAATGTATACTCCAGGCCCATATCCAGTCACCTGCAAGCAGTGTGCCATGTTTGGTTTTTCTCCATTAAGACAAGAAGGACTACATTTGTTGTTAATGTAAACTGATAAAGCTTTTAGAGGAGAAGTTTAGGAGCTTGGTGGAGAGGATTAAAACCCTTCATGAAATCACGGAGGATTTTATTGACAGGAGCTGGGCAAACTTGCATAGGAATAAAGAGGGCAGTCCAAAGGAGAAGGAGGGGGGATTGACTCTTATGGAGCCTCCCTTCACAGCTGAAGAAGAAGAAGAAGAGTTGGTTCTTATATGCCACTTTTCCCTACCTGAAGGAGGCTCAAAGCGGCGTGCAGTCGCCTTCCCATTCCTCTCCCCACAACAGACACCGTGTGGGGCTGAAAGAGCCCTGATATCACTGCCCGGTCAGAACAATTTTATCAGTGCCATGGCAAGGCCAAGGTCACCCAGCTGGTTGCATGTGGGGGAGCGCAGAATCGAACCCGGCATGCCAGATTAGAAGTCCGCACTCCTAACCACTACACCAAACTGGCTCTCTGCAACAGGAGCCTGAAGGTGTCAAAGCAAGATGGCACTGCATTGAGCAGAGGGCTGGACTAAATGGCCTGGATGGCCTCTTCCATCTTAAATTCACATAGACATTTCAATTATACATGGTAATAAACACTTGGGGGGGTTGATGTGAGCAGACCTCCCCCCTCCCCATTGTCAGCAAACATCCTGCCATTATCCATTGCTCATAATGCCCAACTTCCACTCTCCCCAGCACACTTCCTCTTGCCTTGATAGCAGTCACCCGTGACCCCAGAGCATTCCTCATCCAGGCCAGGAGACCCTCCACGTCCTGTGAACTCAGGTGTTCTGCTGCAAGTGAAGGAGGGAAACACGGAAACAGCATGATTGTCTCAAAAGGAAGGGAACTTAAGCTACAAAATCCTTTACTTAGGTTTTTTCAGAAATGTGAAGGCCCTGGAGGAGTTGTGGGGGGGGGGGAGAAATAACTGTGGGAAACCAGTGTCTCCTCAAGGCAACCTTTCGGAGAAATTTAGGGAATACTGTAGGAGGGGACTTCCTATGAGATCTTGTATCTTTTAGAATGAGTGAAATGTTTTTAAAGACAAACTGGGCATATGGAAAACATGAACAAAACTTAAACTCAGAGGAAACCTCTGAACAGTTAACAGAGAACAGACCTCACTAAAACCATTAGCATAGGATGCACCAGCTTGTAGATCTGCATTTGGAAAATTATAACTAAACTTTCACGAATATGTCAAATCTTAAGTTCAAAATGATGCACTTCATGCTGTCAAAGCAGTACACTAGCTTAAGTTTGACAGGACAGTACGTGACATGGAAAACCGAGTTTTCTTAACACCTTCAATATTTCCAGCCACATCACCCGTCTGGTGTTGGTTGCCTCTCCCCTGTTTTCAGAGACTGCATAGCCCAGTGTCAGGAAGACTCTATTTTTGGAGGTCAAACAGAAGGGTTCAGGACACTTTGTGCAAGATGGGCTAGAAGGAAGTCTACCTTCTTTGTTTTTTTTGCACTTAACTGCTCTCGGGACTGGGACGGTTTCCTCTAAGAAAGTAGAGCTGCCGTGAACTGACGTAGAAATGCTTCGTGTAAGCGCGCTTCAGAAATAGAGTTCACGCCTGCGCTCTTATAAAAAACCCCGCGCATGCGCTCTTCGTTAATGAGTTCGCGCTTCCGCTCTTCTTCAAAGTTGATGAGCAGGCGTTGTTCAACAAAAGAGGTCCATCATCTTTTTGCGCCTATGATCGTTTAATAAGGCGCCGCGCATGCGCTCTTTTACAACGCCGCCGCGCTTGCGCTCTTCGTTAATGGCGTTCGCGCGTGCACTCTACTACAAAGGCTTAGCGCATGCGCTCTTACGGGCTTCAACGTCCCCGCGCAGGCGCTCTTCACGGATATAGTTCGCGCCTGCGCTCTTTCACAACGGCGCCACTCATGCGCTCTTCGCTAATACGATTCGCGCCTGCGTATTCCGTAAGTGGTGATAGCGCCTGCGCTCTTCAATTATAGAGTTCGCGCCTGCGTTCTCCGTTAATAGTGTTGACGCCTGCGCTCTTTATTAATGCAAGTTGCGCTTGCGCGCTTCTACAACGGGGCCGCACATGCGCATTTCAGTAATAGAGTTCGCGCATGCGCATATTTATAAAAGACTCGCGCAAGCGCTCTTCACTAATAGATTTCGCGCCTGCGCTCTTCATTAATGCAGTTCGCGCTTGCGCTCTTTCACAACGCGACACGCAGCCGCGCTGAGCTAATGCAATTCGCCTGCGCTCTTCATCAATAGAGTTCGCTCCTGTTCTGTCCTACAAAGGTGGTCTTCATTCGTAGAGTTCGATGTTCTCTGGGCCCCTGACCGCCGAGCGGGAGAGAGCTCGCTCTTGACGGGGGGGGGCTTATAAGAAGGCCGCAGGTGTCTCAAAGGTCCACGGACTACGGTTCACATAAGGCCATGCTGGCATGGCAGCCCTCGGAGGCCTGGAGAACCACTGTGTAGCCACCCCTCCCATCAGTAAAGCCTGCTTTGGCAGAGGGACACTGTTGCCAAACCCCCCCCCCCGCCCCTTGAAAGGGACCAAGCGCACGCCTGACAACCCCCTGCCCCAGCTCTTTGAAAGGGTCTTAAAGCGCATGCGTGAAAAACCCCAAACATTTTCCATGGAGCGAGGGTGGCGCCCCCTCTGCTGGCCACAGCGTGTCTCTACAACGGCGCCGCCCGCGCTCTCCATAGGCTAAAGCGGCGGGTGGGGGGGGCGGCACTGGTGCCTCTTCGGGCCCTTGTGCGAGCGAGGGTGGCTGTGCAGCTGCCGCGCATGCGCTCTGAGCGTTTTCCATGGAGCGAGGGTGGCGCCCCCTCTGCTGGCCACAGCGTGTCTCTACAATGGCGCCGCCCGCGCTCTCCATAGGCTAAAGCGGCGGGTGGGGGGGCGGCACTGGTGCCTCTTCGGGCCCTTGTGCGAGCGAGGGTGGCTGTGCAGCTGTCGCGCATGCGCTCTGAGCGTTTTCCATGGAGCGAGGGTGGCGCCCCCTCTGCTGGCCACAGCGTGTCTCTACAACGGCGCCGCCCGCGCTCTCCATAGGCTAAAGCGGCGGGTGGGGGGGGGCGGCGCTGGTGCCTCTTCGGGCCCTTGTACGAGCGAGGGTGGCTGTGCAGCTGCCGCGCATGCGCTCTGAGCGTTTTCCATGGAGCGCGGGTGGCGCCCCCTCTGCTGGCCACAGCGTGTCTCTACAACGGCGCCGCCCGCGCTCTCCATAGGCTAAAGCGGCGGGTGGGGGGGGCGGCGCTGGTGCCTCTTCGGGCCCTTGTGCGAGCGAGGGTGGCTGTGCAGCTGCCGCGCATGCGCTCTGAGCGTTTTCCATGGAGCGAGGGTGGCGCCCCCTCTGCTGGCCACAGCGTGTCTCTACAACGGCGCCGCCCGCGCTCTCCATAGGCTAAAGCGGCGGGTGGGGGGGCGGCACTCTTGCCTCTTCGGGCCCTTGTGCGAGCGAGGGTGTCTCTGCACCAGTCGCGCATGCGCTCTTCCTTGCTAGAGACGACGAGAAAGGGCTTATCACGCATGCGCCCTGAGCCTCTCGTGGGCGTGGCTTGCCTGATCCGCCCCCGCGGGCGGCCAGCCAGCCTTCCGCCCTTCTTCCCCCCGTCTCTATGCTCCGGACTTCCGCCGAGGCGTGCTGGCTGCGGCGCTTGTGCCGCGGGGACCGGCCGGGTCGGGATGGACGAGGACGACTTCAAGGAGCTGCGCGGGCGGCTGCGGAGGAGGCGGGGCCGGCGGAGGCAGGCGCAGGAGGCGGAGGGCCCCGGGAAGGGAGACCCGCCTCCCCCCTCTGCCTCGTCCGGCTGGGCTCTGGGGCAGCCGACTCCTGCGGCGGGAACGCTTAGCGGGGCCGAGGAGGACGAGGAGCCGACGGGGGGCGGCGGCGTTAGGGTCCAGCTGTGCGGCCGGGAGCCCTCCGGCCAGGGGGCCGCCCGCCAGCAGCGCCACGCCAACCGGTGAGCCCCCCCTCCTCCTCCTCCTCCTCCTCTCCCCGGGCAGCTCCCTCGAGACAGCAGCAGCAGGAGGAGGAGGAGGAGGCCCTGCGGGTTGTCTGGCTGGCTGCCTCCTGCCCGCCGCCCCCCTGGGGCTTGGCACCGGAGGCTCGGGGCGTGGAGGGAGGGAGGGAGGGGGCCCCCTCTGCCCACCCCCAGCTCTCTGGAGCCTCGTCTGTGCTGGCGCTGGAGAGCTTGCCCGGAGGACAGGGATCCCTGACGCAGGTGGCCTTTTGTTTGCTCGCTCCTCCCGAGGAAGAGGGAAGCAAGGAACAGAACTGCCCAAGGACTCTCTGGGTCCCTCATCTGTCCTGGTGCTCTTTCAGTCTGGATTTCGGACCTGGTTACAGGACAGGAGCTGCGCTAGTGGCCTCAGTTGGTGTGGAAACACCTGTTTTTCATCTCCAGATGCTTGGATGACATGGAGAGGCTTCGGGCGTCCTCCACAAGCAGCATTTCCGAGTGCCCTCTCTGCAGGAAGGCCTTCAGCACCCTCGAGAGCCGAAGCAGCCACCTGAAGCGTTGTGCCGCTAGTTTGGCCATTCCTCCCACTCTGATGCTTCAGGTAGTGCGACAGCAGAGCTCCACCCCTGGGAGGAGTGCCCTCCTGCCCACACCCCTCAGGTGAGCAGCATGGAGGTTCCTTGCAGCCAGGTGATAATAAGGGTATGGTTGGGGCTGGGCTCCTGTTTGTCCTTTGGCCTCTGTTTAGGGTGGAGAAAATGACTATGTACTTGCCTGGAGGTTGGCATTTTCTGTACGGTAAAGCTTGTTGGGCAGCGGGTGAAATCTAATTGGGATTCAGAGCCATTGTTTCCGCAACCAATAGTACAAAATAAAGCAGGGTTGTTATAGAGGGTGGGGAGATAAGTCAGTCTTCTGGTGGTGAGGAAACAGAGCAAGCAAAGCGAAGTCACAGCAACTTCTTGGCTGTAGTAAGAATATGAGCCTTTCCCCAGGACAGCAGTAAACAATCCTGCCAGAGGAGGGTCTTTAGAGATAGTTGAATTGCACCTGGGGGAGGGGGATAGATGGAGTGGCCACCCTTTCTCAGGGAAAAAGACAGCTCAGGATCTTGAAGAGCCCTGCCAGGTTGCTGCACTTAAAAGGTCAAAATAGAGATTGGCTTTATAAACAGGACTGGTTTGTAAGCACCTTTCTCCTGTCTTTCAGCGCACAGTCAATCCTCCATGCCTTGTCTAACTAGGAGATTTCAGGGCAGTTGCTTCTTTTGCAGCCCTGGTTGCCGTTGACTTGGCTTTTCCTCTTATGCTCAGTGGACTGAAGCGAAAAGTCTCCTCTTGCATGGAACAGTCAGCAAAGAAGCAAAAGACCAGCATCAAAATAGGAGCTGCAGAGGAGGATTTGCTGGTTGCCATGGCAATGTCACGGTCTCTCCATGAGGAAGAGGAGACGAAGGCCAGATTGCTGATAAGTGGGAACCAGAACAAAGCTCAGCCAGGGAGGAAGAACCTTGGAGGTCAGTCTGTGGGGTTCCAAAAGGGAGGGGGAACGGTTGCATAATAGGAGGTGGCATTGTTCTGCTGAGCTGGGTGTAATTTTGTAGAAGAGCACAGCTGCTCATCTGGGAGAGCTGGCTCTTTGGAGGATGTAACAAGGATCTTCTCTCCGTGTGATGGTGTAGGGAAAAAGAAACGCGTGAAGCCTCCTCACTCGCCACCAACACTCTTGCTTCAAGACCCGGAGGAGGCCCGCAGACAAACAGCAGAGCGCGTGGCCTTGCTGCTCTCTGAAGTGGATGAGTTCCCCAGCACCCCCCCTCTGCCCCCCAGCCGACTCGTGGCATCGGAGTTGTCCGGGAAAGAGAACTGTCCTCTGGCCGTGTCTAAAGGGACAGCGTCGTCTTTGTGGGAACGTAGCTCTCTCATAGGACTGTCTGCTCTAGCACCTGGTGGTGTGGCTGGCTTGCCACTGCCTGCTTTGCCGTGGCAAACAGATAAGGTGTGTGTTTGCAGACTAGGGGTGTGGGTTGGCCAGCCGCACAGTGCACCTCAGGTGCACTTTCCATTGGTCGCAGCTGCTATAAGATGCTGCTGTTTTTTTGTCCTGTGTACTTTTATTTGGAGGCTTAAATATTTGAAGGTGTGGAACTGCCTGGTACCAAGCACTGGACCATCACTTTTCTCGTGGTGCCTGCTGACACTGGCAATGGCTCTGTACGGCCTGTGGCACAAGCCTTTCTGACTTCACCGAGCAGCTCCCCCGCCCGCCCGTCTTTTAAAAAAGGGAACATATCTGGGTTTGGATTTGGGGGCATTAGCAGGCAACTCTCTTTCACCAGCATGCACTGCCTCCCTGCTACAGGTTGTAACTTTAACATGACAGAGCCAAGATAGAAAGATAGGAGGGAAAGACACAAGACAGTTTTGCAAGAACTGAAATATGTGCAAAGCCTAGACTTATTTTACTGCCTTAATATGATAAACTGCATCATTTGTTAGTTAGCATATTCGATTGCACTACTGGGTGCAGTTTTTAAAAATAACAGTATAAATGCCTAGGGTTTGTACAACAATGGAATACTGAATCCATGCAGTTTATAACAAATCTGTACTGGGTAATTCATCAATAATTTTTAAAAACTCAATATATAATATATAATATATATAAATATAATAAATAAATAAAATAATATGTATCTTCATGCTTGGGCCTTAATAATCTGCAAGGAAGTTCAGACTTGTTCCATGATTTATCAGGGTGGATGAGAAGATTGTTCCTGGATGTTCATCTCACTGCCTGACAAATGAGGAAGTCAAATGCTTGCAGTGTCCTGGAAGGGCAAATAAACATCT
This sequence comes from Paroedura picta, assembly GCF_049243985.1. Taxonomy (NCBI): domain Eukaryota; kingdom Metazoa; phylum Chordata; class Lepidosauria; order Squamata; family Gekkonidae; genus Paroedura; species Paroedura picta. The sequence continues at coordinate 6,166,058 of NC_135385.1, read as the reverse complement.
TCTGTCCCCTGAAAAGTAGAGTGTTGACTGAATCAGAAGCTGATGTTTCTGGTATTTTTATTTTCCAGACAGGACTGCTGTGCAAGCATTTGGCTTCTCCGTTTGTCAGCCAGTGGAGTAACTGTCCAGTGATTATCATTCCATCCAGTCCGACAAAAGTCATGAAATGAAAGTGTCCTCCTTGATTATTCCAGTTTGCATGGGCAGATTTATGTTGTTATCTATAGAATCCATGGATTGTCCCCTTATTGTTTGTTCACTGCTTTGGTTCAGGATCCTTCAGTGGTTGGCTTTGCAGTCACAGACTTCTATTTCTTTTTGGTGTTGTTTCCTCCAAGGAAGGAAGGAATCCTCTTTTGGCATCCTGCTCCATAGAGACGAATACTGAATATTTGGAGGGCAATCCTGCAGACTGCCTCTTGGTGGCTCCTGTCCCACAATGTTAATGCCGACCTGTACACTTAATTAATATGCCCTGTACCCCTTTTCCAGACACTGGTGCAGAGCACAGCTTTGGGCTTGGTCATACCAGAGGTTGAGGAGAAGCTTCTCCAAGAAAGCTGTGGCAGAGATCTTCCAGGCAAGAGTCCTGGGGGGGGCAGGAAGGGTACAGAGGGATGCAGCCAGGAAGAAGAAGGGGCCCTGAATGATCTGATGGAGCTTGCTGGAGAAGGGCTGACACTCACTCAGTGGAATCCAGCTGCCCAGCAAGCAGAGGAGCGAGGTGAGGAACGGCTGCCATGGCATGGTGTATGGGGAGAGTGGTCCCTGGGAGTGGGTGGGTGATGGTCCTCCTGCACGAGCAGATGGCTGCCAGGGTCACAGCAGTTCTCTGAATGCCGTTTTTTTCCTTATTGAGGCCAAGAGTGGGTGCCTGCCGATGTCTCGCAGAGTAGTCTGGACAAGTCAATTGAGAAGAAGCCGCCTCTGGGAAGCTGCAGTCCATCCGTAAGAGCATACCCTTTATTTATTTACTATTTATATTCCGCCCTAGTATTACACAATACTAGTTAGCCTCTCTCTGGTGGAGGAAGATGCATCAGGAAGAATTCTGGAACTGCAAGGGGAACAGCTCCCCAGCCACTTTGGAGTACCTGACTGGCCACAGGGCCTCTAGAAAACTGGACCCTGGTGATTTCTATTCACAAGCCTGGGGAAGTGAGCTGTGGGCCACCCAAAAAATGTTGCTCTTTGAGGGCCCCCACTGGTTTTGCTCTGGCAACAGAAGAGTGCTTCTGTGGAAATTTTCTGTCTCTTCCTGGCTGTAGTTTCTGCTGGCCTCGCTGGCTTCTGCTTTCAAGGGGATGGTGAATAATCCACACCTGAGTGATGTCCAGGTCCAGGTGGACAGTGGGGAGCTCTTCTATGCTCACCTGTTTGTGCTTTATGCTCGCTGCCCACAGCTAATGGAAGTGGTAAGTCAGAGGGTGGGAGTGGTGCCTGACTTTGTGTGCTTGTGCTAGGGACGTTATATGCACCCCCCATCGGAGAAAAAAAGTGTGTTTGAGTACTGCAGCTGTCCTGAAATGATACAAAAAAATAGAAGATTCTTGGCCCGCTTCAGCAGCTGCAGAGAGTGCAGCATGGTGAGTTTCTGCTGCTTCTTCCCTTGTGGTGCCAGGTGGACCAGACAGGTATCTGGGTGGCAGAAAGAGGGGAGGAAGTGAAGGCCCGTCGTGTGCTGCTAAGTGATGTCTCCGGAGAGGCTGCTAGGGTGTTCTTGAACTACCTCTACACGGCTGAGCACTTCATTCCTCCGCGTGTCCTGTCCGATGTTGCTGCTCTGGCCATAAGGTTTGTGCACTGATGCTCCTTCAGGGCATTTCTGGCTCGCAGATGGGCTCCCTCGCCTGCTGCTGTAGTCAGAGAAAGGGAGGTGGGTATGGAGAGGAGGAGAAGGAAGGCCTTTCTTTGTGTTTGTCTTGTTTATAGGTTTGGGGTGGCAGAGCTAGTGGCTCTGTGTACAAACCAGAGCTGGAGTGGGCAGACTGCGGTTGGTGACTCTGGTCAAGAAGAGGAGGAAAGAGTGGAGAAGTTTGAAGAGCTCTTGAAGTCTATATGGGTAGGCGAAGAGGAAGAGGACAAAGTCTTGGTGCCAGAGGAGCTGGGCAGTGAGAACGTGGTCGATGTGCAGGAGTTAGAGGAGATCTATGAGTTTGCTGCCACCCAGCGGAAAGCCAAGGAGGAAGAGAGGCACAGCAGCGTGGTGGCTGAGACTGGGGCCATGCCAGGGGGTTCCTCAGGAGGGGAAGAATGCTTGGGCGCATCCCAGTGGCAGGGCCAGGCCAGGAAACAGATGGGCCCCACTTTTCCTCTTGCGCTCTTGCAAGATTCTGAGGAGCAGAGGCCTCTGGGAGCTGTGGGCAGAAGACATGGGGAGGCACTGCCGGAGCTGGCTGAGACTCCGAGGTCGCTTGGTGAGCAGAGCCTCCCGGCTGTGGCTTGGGAGGGGGACTCTTTGGAGCTTTTTCACCAGAGCTACAGTGGCAGGGAACCCAGCAATGATGCAGCTCATGAGGACCTTGTTGTCACGAAGGCTTCCACTCCCCTAGGACTGCTGCTTCCACGGGACTTTCCTAGCGGTGGCTCTCAAGTGCTGCTTGGCGAACTAGCTGACAGATTCTCTTCTTCCTCTCCCAAGCAGAGAGGAGGTTTTGGCAGCGATCTCTCGCTTGCTCTCTTTTCTCCAGCCCCACAGGAGGCAAGGGGAAAGCCCTGCCAACTCGGAGCACAGCAGAGAGCAACGTCTGCAGGAACAGCTGCCAGCGGTGTCACAGACAATCTCAAAGATGCCCCAGTCCCTCCATGTTCACCTGTGGCCCTGGAGATGGGCCCAGAGAAGTGGCAGACAGAAGCACCAGGATTCCTTCCCAAGGATGGTTCTCTTGGGCTGGAGGGGGGCATTCCCTGTGCCCAGGGCAGGGGGCCACCTTTGCGCAGAATGCTTCTGGGAGCTCAAGCACGTCCTGGTGGTGAGAGGATCACTCTCCCGCTGAACCCAAATGACACACAGGTTGGAAAGCTTCGCTCTGCCTTTGGACCTGAAGCTCAGGCTCCTGGAGATGCTCAGAGCAGCCATCCCACTCAGAAGTCTGCTGTGGTCCTGTCCCTGAAGAGGCAGTCTCCACCCCCCCTGGGCCACCACTCTCCAACTTCCTCCGCCTGCCTGCCGAGAGATGGGAAGCCTGTGGCTGACGTGGTGGTGATTCTGGATGACAGTGAAGAGGAGGCGGAGGCACAGCTGTCCTGGGGCAGCTCCGTGCTGGAGGCAGAGCTGCCCTTTCCTGAGGATGACCTTGGCTGTGTTTTCAGTGTGGCAAGTCCTAGGGGGCTGCGGGCTGCTAAGGCCGGCAGTTGCCAGCCGGCCAGTCCTCCAAGTCACGTGTTGATGAGAAATGGCACACCGACAGAGGAGGATGGCAGCCACCCTCAGAGGCTGGATTTGGGGGATCAAAGTGATGCGATGGCAACCTTGCCTCTCGCCCAGAGGCTGTCAAAGACACCTGGTGAGCCCAGGCCCCTCTCTGGCCTTGCCACTCATGTGTGTCATGCAGTCTGTTGGATATGAGCTCTGTCACTAACCCACTGCTTAATTGTGGGTGGGGTGGGAGGCTGCTGGATCCTATTTCCTATCTTGGCCCAGCCAAATGCCTCCATTTATTTTCCTCTGATGTTCTCCCCAAGTATCTGGCACTTAAGAAATATCCTTCCAATTTCTTCAACAGATCTTGTCCGCCGTGAGGGGGAAGTGCCTTGCACCACCCCACTTACTCCGATGCCGTCTTACTCTATCATGGAGACCCCGGTGCTGAAGAAAGAATTGAGCAGGTTGGTCCTCGTATCAGGAGAGAAACTGGTTCCTTAACGGGGGGGGGGGGGGGGGGGGTAGGAGAGACCAAAGGAATGGCACTCAGGAAGTGTTGCAAATGCCATCTTTGGCTGCTCTCTCATAGGTTTGGGGTCCGCACTCTGCCCAAGCCGCAGATGGTCTTGAAACTGAAAGAGATATTTCAGTACACTCACCGGAGATCTGAGCCCAGAGACGTCACGGCATCCTCACAGCTAGGCTTGTCCTCCGGCACCCAGGCAGCCCCAAGACCACCACCGACAGCTGCCTGCACGGGCTGCCCTGGGCCTCCACAGCAGCTTCTGGCTGGAGGGTGCCTTGGGGGCTCCTCTGGAGCAGGTGATCAAGGGCAGATGGCCAAGCAGGACTGTTTACCAAGTGGGTCAAGAAGTTGGAAGAGAGCAGTGGAGGGTGCCCACGGTCTCGTGGCATCGCAGAAGGTGGACTCACTCGCAGGGTCCGGCACTGACACATCTCTTCTTCTGAGGAGGTAAGGAACTGGACTGGGGCTGGTATTCTCGTGCCTGGGGATGAGCAGAGGCGCTCTCTCATGGAAAAAGAAAACATTTGCTTAAACTGAACTAGCAAAGGTAGGCCTTACGGTCTTGGCTTTTGTGTCAGCAGAAGCCTCTCCTTTGAGAGCAAGCCATAAGTTTAAGGCTAGTTGAAGGTTCTTCTGTCTGGCTCTGATATGGGTTTCCTGTTCCCTTCCTCTCTTCCAGTTCTTCCACTGAATTTGAGACCAGCTTGCTGGCTGAAGAGGAGGAGGAGGAGGAGGAGGAAGACACCCCAGCCTTTCGGTCAGCCTGCCGCGCAGAAGTGTTAGTGGCATTGCGGAAGTACATCTATTCCAGGCCAGCTCTCTGCCGGCAGATTCTGTTTTACCAGCCCTTTGAGCTTGCTAGACTGCAGTCTGAACTGAAGCAGAATGGCATCAGGATTGCCCTGGGCAGGCTGCTGGAATTCCTGGACACTCACTGTATCACCTTTACCACAGCAGAAGCTCGGAGAGAGAAACAGAAGCAGAGGAGGCACCGGGAGGGGGGGAAGAGGAGGAGATACTGAGTGGTTGGGCAGGATGGTCCTGGGCAGGCTGCTGCTTCCTGTGTCCCCGTTTCGTATTTCTTTTCAAGGATGGAGAGGCTGGGTGGCCAGCCGGTATCAGGGCAGAGCCCTTGGCCTTTCTTTAAGAAGAAAAAGTTCCTCCTCCTAGGAGAATTGGAGGTCAGGGGGAGGAGTATCTTGTCCACCCTGGTTTTTCTTTAGGGTAGCCATCTGTTGTGTTTCTGTGCTAAAGAGTTGTCATGCGCCTCCTTGTATAATGAAAGTGTTCTTTTGTAAATATGCGTGCAGTGAATTTTATGTGGCCCAGAATAGTCCTGCTTTAGAAATGAGGCTCCTGGGCACCATAGACAGTCGTGCACTAGGACAGTTTTTCACGGAGCCAGCCAGAGGGGCAGGGTAGAGATCTTGGGCTTGCTTTTGAGCAGGGTTCAAGGGCTGCTCAGAGATGTAGATGTTGTTGCACTAACTGGGAACACAAAAGCAAAACAAACCAGAAGGAAAAATCAAGACACAAATCCCTGCAGGATGCTTGGAAGCCATTTAAAATCACCTAAATTCAACCCACACTCCTATGTATTCCCCAGGTAAGAAAATGGCAGAACTCTGTCTAAAAGTCTGCCTTGCATGGTAAACAAATCAAGTTGAGGAAAGCATAAAGGACAAAAAGACTCATTTAAGATGGTGGCAAATCTACCCCAATGAGATAAATGGAATCAGAGAAATTGAGGAGGGGGTTGCCAAAAGCAGGAGACAAACAAGGTATCTGAAGCAGCAAACTACATAGCTGGGTGGTTATATTAGGAAGAATTACTGAGGGAAGTGGGGGGGGGGGAGATGACAGAGAAGCCAAATGGATTATTTGCATTTGTGTTCAGTCTGGGAAGGGTGGAACATATCCAGCCTATTTTCAGGAAGTAAGTTTGAAGACCTAAATCAAACAGGTGATATGATAAGGCTCTAGGACTATAGGAGCAATTGAGTATCTAGGTCTTCCTGGCATTTACTTAAGAATCCTTAGGGTAATCAAATGTGAAATTGGTGATCTCATAATCAATGAGCCACTGTACCAGAAGCCTAAAGTTGCAAATATTACACCAAGGAAAAGCAGAAAATTAGTTCCAGGCAAATATATAGACAAACTGTTATTAGTAACATAAAGAAACAAAGCCTGCTGAGGCAGAATCAGTAGGAAAGAGCAAAAGCCCGGTTGCACCTTACAGACCAACCAAATGTCTGTTGGGGTATGAACTTCCATGAGTCACTTCTTGAGGAAGAATCAGCATGACTTCTGCAGAGGGCAACTCTGCCCTTTTAAGTTCTTTGAAAAGTGCCTGAACCTCTGTAGTTTTGATGTCAGGAATTAGGTTAATTATACATACATATACATGTGTAACAGCACTTCTTCAGTATTTCAACAGGACACTTTTTAAAAATGATCATTCAGTTTCAAAGTATTTTCTTGCATGGACAGAACTTACCTTCAGTCACACTGTGAAGATCCTTGTGCTGCAATCCAGCTCCTGCCCCCCAAAAAGGTTAAAAATCTAAACAGCCAATGGTCAGCCAGAAACCCTGAGTAAAAAGCCCTTCTATTTCTACCAACTTTATAAAAAACTCTTGGCTGGCACCATGTCTACCATATTGGGACATTACATAGACTTTCAAGAGACTTTTGATAAAGAACCATTATTCTGATGCACAGTAGTGACATATGGGTCAATTTTAGGTATTGAAAATTGGGAAGACAGCTGGTAAGCTGAGAGAATAAATTGAAATGTTCTTGCAATGGTAGAAAATAAGCAATGAGGGTCCAACAAGGGCCAGTATTAAGGTCCAGTGGTATTTGTCGGTCATAAATGATCAGAAATTCATGTATATAGACCTATGTGTATAGACCTATTTGAGATACTGTGCTCAGCTTTGGTTACCAGAGGGAATGCCGGACAGTACTAACCCCCCCCCCCCCCCCAGTTGCTTCTTAAGCAGAAGGGAAGCCAAAATAGCAAGCAGTACTGAGCCTTGGAATGCCAGAGCCAGGAGACTTCTATGCCCTGTTGCTGGCCATCCCAAGGAACTAGTTGGACAATAAAAACTTGTTTGCCCCTTAAGAATTCACTAAATGCTGTGGCCCAATGCCTCCCTGCTACAGAAGCCTAGCAAAAACAGCGCTTGAAAAAGAAACACCATAAAAAACAGTGGCCTTCCTCCAGCCCAGCCCATTGGTCCTCCCGAGAACAGTCTCGTCTCCTCTGACTGGTAGTGGTGTTCCAGCACAGAAGGACTTTTCACATCACCTACTACCTGATTCTTTTGATCAGTGGTGACCCCAGGTCCTTCTGCACAACCCCTTGGCCTAAGGATCTCTACTGGACCTACTAGGCTACTGAGCCAACTAGAACCATCCTTCAATGTATTTATTTTATTAAAAACACCAGGATATTTCAAGTTTCTTCTCTCTGATCACAAATAGAGCACCCCCCCAAAAAAAAAACACAAAATATGAGACACAGCATTGGGACTTTCCATCCCTTTTGGAGAAGAAAGGTTGTACTCACAGACCAAACCTCAGAAGGGGTATCTGAAGCACGGAAACCTTGCAAGATGAGTCCAACTGTTTCCTGTACTCACTGAGAGGGGCAGGGGAGATTCATCTCATTCAAAGTTACAAAACGGCCCTATGAAAGGAAGTTGTAATTTCTGATGCCACCGCTGCAGCAAGCTAGATGCTCCACCCAGAGTGCCAAGAACCAAGTTATACAAGTCATTTTTTCTGCTCCGCCCCCCTCCGACCATTCTTGAGCATCCAGGTCTTGGCACCACTTCTGTGCTAGAGCAAGATTTTTTTCCTCTCTCAACATTTCAAAGGGACCCCGGACTTAATTCAGGAAGTTCAACTGGTGACCCTTCTCTAAACGCTAATCTTAAAATTGAAAAGGTGGTTAATAATTTATTCCCATTAACTTTCAAGAAGGAAAAAGGGAAACCAAAGACAGGCATTTCCCCATTGCTCCAAGAGGCACCCAGAGATCCTGTCTGCAGAGGCCACTGGCCAGGACTGCACAATGAAGGTGTGAATAACTACAGCCATATCATTACAAAGGACATGATCCAAAATAGATATAAATAAATTAAAAACCTTAAACATTCTTACATGGATTTAAAAGAACAAAATACATGTTAAAAAACTTCAGTAATTTATATCACTTTTAAGCAATACTTTATATACAATGGAAAAAAGACATGCATAGTCCAAATACAATGTTGAAAACAGCATTTTCATAACAAAAACCCCAAACACTAAGTTAATACCATGTACATGAGTTCAAGGAGGCCCACCCTTTTTGTCTGTTGCACAGTTTATTTAACAATATCCTATAGAAGTAAGAAATGTTTGTTCCCCCCTTCTATACAGTGATTGAATCTTGAATTTTCTGTATTTAGAGCTTGCATGATTTAGACTAAAATTGCTTTTCCTCATTTCAAGTTTCACATCAAATAAAGAATCTGCTTCTGTATTAAAATTAGCAGTCTACGAAGTGATCATCCCTATTTTTTTAAATCTAAAACCAGTTTCATCAGGGAAACCAAACAATAATTTCTATACCTGCAACATGTGTGTTTTTGTGTGCAAGAGTCAGTTCCTATCTTTTTCCAGGGGTAATAATACTTCAGATCTGTAGAGCTGAATATAGGGGGGGTGGGAGATCTTTCTGCAACATGTCAGAAAGTGAGTAGGATACATCAGAATGCTGCATTATTTTAGGAAACATTTTCCAAATAATATTCTTTTCTTGAACACAAACACTTAGTCTTGAAAGTACAAATAAAATTATGAATATAATGGACTTGTTTTCCCCTTTGTAAAAAAAGAAAAAGAAAAGTCAACGGTAACAGAACAAAAGAGCCCACAACATCAACAACATCAACAACCAAGGAAAAGAGACCAGGTTATTTGAACCACACCTGGTTGGCTTTAACAAAAAATATATATTCTTTGCATTTTTTTAAACAGCAATCCATCCTTCCGTGGGTGCGGGAAGAACCAGTCTCACGTCAAGCGAGATGTCTATTTGCACTACAAAGTGTTTTGGGAGGGGCCGGCAGGCTCTCATGCTGCTACAAGCCCTCCACAAATTTCTCTAGTGTGTCACCGCCTGTAGTGTCGCCAACCAGGGCCAATTCATTTGGTAACACATTCCTGTTGGGGGGGTTGAGTTGGGGCAGCATTGCACTTTGTTCAGGGTGTCCCTGCTCCAGGGAGCTGGCCATCGTCACGGCCAGCCCAGGGTGCGGGGAGCCGGTCTGCGGGGAAACGTGGTGAGGGGAAGGCTGGGGCTGCAGTCGAGGTGACGGGCTGGAATGTGGCGGCTGGGACTGTGGGCGGGGAGACTGCACTGGTGCCGGGGACCGCACCTGGCTGCTGAGGGAAGTGGTGATCTGCTGGCCAGGGAGGTGAGGCGCCGGCGGTTGTCCTGAGAGCATATGCTGCTGGGGACTCATGGAGGTGGGCTGAGCCGGGGAGCCGATCTGCTGCTTCATCTGTTGCTGCTGCTGCTGCTGCTGCTGCTGCTGCTGCTGCAGGATGCGCTGCTGCAAAGCTTGCTGGAGGTTAGGGCTGCTGTCTGTTCCCATGGGGTTAAGCTGAGCCATCTGGCCCAGGGCTCCCCCCTGGAGCGAGAGATGCTGCTGCTGCTGCTGCTGCTGCTGCTGCTGCTGCTGCTGCTGCTGCAGGGTTTGAGAATAGCCACCTGGTCCCGGGGGCTGCTGGAACTGATTATGAGCAGCAAGGCCAGGGCTGCCTTGCTGCTGCAGGAGCTGCCTCCTCAGGAGCTCCCGGTACTGAGGGCTCACGTTGGCCATGCTTGCGTTGTGGCTCGGGGTGAGAACTGTCTGCCCCTGGGCATTCAAGCTTCCTATGCCTGGCTGCTGAGGAGGGACCCCCGGCCTCTGGCCCCCGGCCTGCAGCGGGTTCAGGTTCTGTAAGCCAGGCGGAGCATGCAGGCCTGTTGGAGTGGGTGGCTGGGGCTGCTGCTGCAGGGTCGGCTGGGGCTGCTGCATGCTTGGTTGATTCGCTACGTATTTGGCTGTTCTCTGCTTGATAAAAGCGGCCATAAGCTGAGGGTTGGACTTCAGAATGTTAAGCACTTGCTGCTGCTGCTGGGGGGAACTTGGTGATTTCAAAGTCCGCAGTAATTCCTGCAAAGCATTCGGGGGAATGCTGCGGGGTGACGGTTGCTGCACACTGGGCATCCTGGGCCCAGCAATTGCTTGTGGGGCTGCTATGGACATGGTAGGCCTGGGCATGCCTGGCTGCAGGGGTTGCTGCTGAGGCAAGGGAGCTGGTGGCCACTGTCCTGGCTGCAGGCTGGACATCACTGGGCCACTCACGGAACTGGGCCGGGGTACATTCATGCCCACCTGCTGCATAGGACTGACGGCTCCTACCGCCGGGCTCACCATGGCAGCACGGCCGGGAGGCAAGCCGTTGCTGCTAACACGGTACAGCTGCTGCTGCTGCTGCTGCTGCTGCTGCTGTTGGGCAGCTTCCATTTCTATTTGCCGTGCAGCTTCCACAGCTCCTGGGGGAGGCTGGGGAGGAGGGGGCACAGCCACTGGGGTGGCCGGTTTGCCTGCTGAAATGGGTGGCGGCAGAGGCTGAGTTCTTGTCCCAGTAGGGAAGCCAGCTGGAGACATGCTGGCAGGGGAGGGCTGGGTAGGAGGCTGGGGGGCCTGGGGGGTGCTGGGCTGTGGCGTAGGAGTCCCAGGAGTGGCTGAGGTAGGAGAAGGCAAGCTTTGCTGAGGCACATTGCGGGTGGTCATGGTGGCCATTCTTCGACGCATCAACTGCGCCTGCTGCAGGCGGTGCTGGAGCTGCTGCTGGCGGAGCTTGTGTTTGATGTTGAGGCAGAAGGGCACGGGGCACTTGTTCTCCTGGCAGTGCTTGGCATGGTAGCAGCAGAGGGCAATCAGCTGCTTGCAGACAGGGCAGCCTCCGTTGGTCTTGCGCTTGCAGCCCTTGGTGTGCTGGACAACCCGCTTCATCTTCTGGCAGGACGGCAAGGAGCAGTTGGCGTTGCGGCACTGGCAAGCATGCACCAGAGACTGGATGCAGCGCTGGATGCTCAAGCGGCGCGACTCTTGCGGACTCTTGGACTGCTGCTCTCCTTGGCTGTTGCTGTCGTCATCCAGGCCCAGACCCCACTTGACCATCTTATGCTCATGGCTCTTGGTGTTGTAGCAGTTGATGCACAGATCGTAATCCTGGCAGGCAAGCAGAGAAACACACAGGTCAGGCTTCAAAGGCAGCAGGGGCTGGGATGAGGCTGCCTTTGAAGCCCATCCCTTTTTGTTCTCCTGTGAGGAAGATGGAACATTCTCAAGCCCTGGGCTCATCCATGCCAGCTACGAGACCAAGTGGAGTCTTTTTGCCAGCTCTCTGAACAAGAGATGCTGTTTTGTTACAAAATGCTTAGCCCAGGGGTTTCAGCCCAATCCCTATGCTCAAGGGTCCTCTCAGCTCCCCAGGCAATCCAGCTACTTCCCCACCCATGCAAAGAACAACAAATCAGAGGGAACACATTCTGGGCTTTTTGGGATGAGGCCAATTGGGGCAATTTAACCCCACTGGATAAGCTCCCTATGAAACCTCCATGCCCACTCACCTCGCAGACCGTGCAGTGCCATCTGGTTTCTACATGGTGTTTGCACTCATTGCACGTGTAGACAAAACGGTCCTGCCCTTGGGTGTGGAGCTCCACAAGCATACACAGCGTGGACCACTTGGAACGACGTAGTGAAGAAAATTCCCAGTGCTTGTCCCGGGCTAGAGTGAGAAAGGCATCTCGACCATCCATCAGATCACAGCTGAGCAATGGGTCTGGGTCCACAATGGGGGGCAGAGTGTTGATCACTGGTCCAGCATGTAAATGAATCACAAAGAATACCTGCAAGGACACGGGCAAAGGGAAAGGGGTTAGTCCAAAACGTCACCAATGCCAAAGGCACAGTCCCCATCCACGGGGGACCTGGGAATGGCTGTTCCCTGAAGATTAGGGTCTTTCTGGCAGCCTTCCATTTATGCCCTAACTCAAGACACCCAGGACCTCAATGGCCACCTAAGGGGCAAAGAGGCCAGCAGCAGGTACCTCCTTATGCTTTTCCATGGTGGCGTAAAGTTTCTGAGAGAGGTCGTTGGAGACATTCGGCATGCTGGGCTTCTTCTTGTTGGCCCTGCTGATGCTGCTCTTGTTCTTATTGGTCTTCTTGTTGTTCTTCTTCTTGGCATTCTTGCTGTCACTCTGGCACCCCTGTCAGAGACAGAAGCTGCTCAGCTGGCCTGATCTCACTGCAGCCAGCTTTGGAAGGAATCGGCTGGCCCACGGGTCTGCCCTGCTCAAAGGTAGGACCGAGCTGCACGGGTGCTGGACAACAAACCCTTTTTCAATTTTAACATTCATTCAAGCATTCAAGATCCACACAAGTGATTATCAGCTGGAAGTGGATTTTTCCCCTCTCCCCCGGAAAACAGCTGGAACACAGCAAAACTGGACATCAGGGGTTCCTTGGAATCAGCACGGAGTCAGATTCTGATCCCTTGAACCTTGCTGGGTCTTGCCAATGCTGGGGCCCAGTTTTCTCAACAAGAAAAACGGGAGGAGGAAGAGCTGGTTCGTATACCCCGCTTTTCTCTACCCGAAGGAGTCTCAAAGCAGCTTCCGATCTCCTTCCCTTTCCTCTCCCCACAACAGACACCTGTGAGGGAGGGGAGGCTGAGAGAGCCCTGATATTACTAAAGAAGAAGAGTTGGTTCTTATTTGCTACTTTTCTCTACCGAAAGGAGTCTCAAAGGGCCTTCCAATCACCTTCCCTCTTCCCACAACAGACTCCCCGTGAGGTGGGTGATGCTGAGAGAGCCCTGGTATTACTGCTCGGTCAGAAGAGGACTATCAGTGCAGTGGCGAGCCCAAGGTCACCCAGCTGGCTGCATGTGGAAGAGCAGAGAATCAAACCAAGCTCACTAGATTAGAAGTTGGTACTCCTAACTACTACACCAAGTTGATCTGATCATTGCTGAAAGCAGCTGAACAGCCCATAGATTAACTGGGGAGGGCCTGTAAACTACTAACCATACTTTCAAATGCCCCCCCCCCAAGACTAACCCACCCCTGGGGATGGGGAGATACAGAAACAAGTGATTTTTAGCTGATGCAGATTGATGTATTTTAACGGTTTTTAATTTTTAAAGTTGTAGACATGCCTCAGTGATTTTAATGATGTGTACCACCTCAAGCAGGTTATACTGAGAAAGGCAGTATACAATAAAAAATAAAAAACAACAGTGAGCAGGCTGAGAACTGAGCCAGTGGCCCGCCCTGCTCAAAGGCAGGACGTAAGATTAACAAGCCAAGCTGCATCTGCACATGGCCAATCCTTTCCTTCTCTGGAGCCTCCAGCATATGCTTTCCCTGCCCCAATGTTCAGTGGGGCGGTTCATGTTCATTTGTACCTCCTTAGGTGCCTTCCCCATCCCACTTGCCCCCCTGCAGTGCCCACGCTAGCACTCCATGTTCCAGACAGTCACCTCTGGCGTTTCACTAGAAGCGGTGCTCTCCTCCTTCTTCCTTTCCTCCTCCTCTTGCTCCAGCTCTTTAATGCTCTCTTCCAGGACATTGGGCCAAAAGTCGCCTTCAAAGTAAGGGAGTTCCTTGGCACTCGTCAGTCGATCCTCAGTGGCTTGCTTGAAGATGTCCTAAGAAAGATGGCAGCTAGTTCCCTTGTTAGGCACACCCGTGCTCAAGAGATCAACAACCGTTCACATTTTGGAAAGGCAACAGAATGTGCAGGAGACCAAAAGCTTTTAATGCAACTCCTACCCCAGTTTCACTTGGGAATGCTTTGTATCATACACTAGCCACGAGTGACAGGAAAGCACCAGCTGCCAAATCATAACCTGATTCTATTCATTACATCAGTCTACATATAAACTACAGGACAGGTTCAAATTAATTCTTCACCATCTTTGCTTTAGAAATAATGGAAAGGAAGCAGTTATTTATGATTATTTATTGCTATTTATAATCACCTAATATTTAGGCACTCACTACAAAATTTGTAAAATCAGTAAGATAAAAGCAATCAAAATGATAAAATAACAAAAAATATGGAAGAGATAAAGTGTATTAAAAGAACAGTAGACCAGTAAACAGAGGACAAAATGGAAGATACCAACAGAAATAGATCAAGATGGGTGACCATATCTGTCGTAGCAGGAAAAAGATCTGGTAGCACCTTAAGGACAAACAAGATCTGTGGCAGGGGATGTGTTTTCGTGAGTCACTGCACATTTCTTCAGATACTTGAAGACATTCCACAAGCCCAAAATATATTATTTATAAGACAATCCTCATCACACTGCAATTTTTATTGTTAAAAGCAGTTTTTCAACTCTTCTTAGCCGAAACCAGAGAGACTTGTGCCCTTCCAAGGCCACTGAGGTCAAAGGCCGAAGTCTGCACTGGGCATTCCATAGAATGTCAAACCTGCCCAACCAAGATCTAAGCTGCTGGCAGGCACCTGAAACACAACAGCCGCACCACCGAGTTGCTTGTCTGCCTGCCTGTCCCTCCTAGTGAGAGCCAACCTGAGAAACATTCTGTCACCTTAAAAACAAAATCACAGTCCAGTGGCACCTTTAAGACAAACAAAGATATATTCAAGGCGTGAGCTTTCGAGTACAAGCACTCTTCCTCAGACTTGCACTCAAAAGCTCACGCCTTAAATAAATCTTTGTTGGTGCCACTGAACTCTGATTTTGTTGTGCTGCTTCAGACCAACACGGCTACCCACTTGATTCCCTCACCTTGTAGTCGTGGATGATCCGCTCGGCAAAGGCCTTGTCCAGCATCTTCTTGTACCACTCCTGCAGGCGCTTGGGCTTGGGAATTTTCTGATCAGGAGGGTGACAGTGGAAGATATAGTCATCCCCCTCACTTGGTGGACAGGCCCAGATATGGCCTGTCACATACCTGCATGCCCCAGAAAAGCAAAAGATCCCCATTTAACACAGTTTTCTTCCTGTAACTGAGGCCTAATTGCACATGTCTTTGCTAGCACAGCAGGAAGAATCCCAAAGAATTTTAGCGCCCCAAAACATACAGCAAAACATGCCGCGCAAAGGTGAATGGCTGCCATCCTCTGCGTTGGTGCTTCCCTGCACGCTTTGGCCTGTTCCGTTTGCCCCGGTTGCCTAAATAATCTCTGAACAGTCTTTCTCTAAGGAAAATTTTCTCTGATGAGCACCGAGAGCTGCTGCTGTTGCTTTAGAGGGGAACCCGCTCAAGCAGGCCTGCACAGCTTTTGAACCAGCTGCCACTGTTGTAGTCCACGGGTTAGATTGGAGCAAGTCCTTTACACACTTCTCTCTGATGAGCACCCTCACCAGATCAGCCTTTCGCAACTTTTTTTTACCATTGAGAAACCCCTGAAAAATTCTCCAGGCTTCGAGAAACCTGAGAAGTGGTACAATCATACAGAATATGGTTGGGAAACACAGCCGTGTACATGCCCACCTGGGGCCCTTCCCCTTCCCGCCCCCTCCAGAAGCACCATTGGCCATATGGGGAGGGGTGGGTGGGCCAACATGAACATATATGGTCATATCACTTGATAAATGTCTAACAAAATTTAAAATATATATAAAAAATGAATTAACTCCCACCCATTCAAGAAACCCTTCCAGAGCTGTCAAGAAACCCCAGGGTTTCATGAAGCTCAACCCATCAAAGACAGACCCTGTGGCTGGGTAGGAAGGGACCAAGCGAGGAAACACACTTACCCAACCTGGACAGAGTGCGTCTAGCAGTAACCTGCTCTGCCAGATACCTGGGTGTGATTCTCGACGCCTCCCTCTCCATGGAGGCACAGGTCATGAGAGCAGCCCGGCAGGCTTTCTACCACCTACGCCAAGCCAAATTACTAGTGCCCAACTTGGCACCAGAACACCTAGCCTTCTCTGGACCATCCATGCGATGGTCACCTCTACACTGGACTTCTGCAATGTGCTTACACAGGCCTACCCTTATCCTTGATCCGGAAACTACAAGTGGTTCAGAATGCAGTCTGGGCCCGGTGTACCCGAGAGACCGTCTCTCTGCCTACACCCCCAAAAGAGCACTATGCTCCGCCACTATAAACCGGCTGGTGATCCCTGGCCCCAAAGAGGCACGTTGGTCCTCACCCAGGGCCAGAGCTTTTTCTGTCCTGACCGCTACCTAGTGGAACGAGCTCCCTGAAGAGATCAGGGCCCTGCCTGAACTCCCTCAATTCAGCAGGGCCTGCACAGGGGAGCTCCTCCACCAGGCATTTGCTTGAGGCTGACCGACCCAACAACACCCACAGGTCCCCCCCCCCTTAAGACACCCACTCCATAACCTGAAGAAGCCTGACCTCTACGGGGGTTTCGTCTAAGTTGTCATTCTATTTGAAGTCACTGCTGGATTATTGTTGATAAGTTATTATGACTGCGTTCTATTTTAAGATTGTTCTATGTACTATCCCTGCAATGTTTTATTTGAACCGCCCGGAGTCGTATGGGAGGACAGTATAAAAATCTAATAATAAATTAATAAAAATAAACAAACAAACCCTGATGGAAAAAAGCTTGCACCAGATTAATGTTTCTGTCTCTAACACTAGTAAGCCTGTACTCAGAGCAGCATTTTAGGGTCCCTCCTGTCCTGTGAATACAGAGAGGGGGTACATTTGCCACTTGAACCTCCAGCACTTCCTAAATCCAGTACTCTGGCTACTCCATTTAAGGTCAAGGCATGGTGTGTGTAGCGGCCACTGGCTTGGCAGCAGCTACAAATGGGTGCTTCTGGAATGCCTCCTCCTCCTCCTCCTCCTCTTCTTCTCCCTTGACAAGCTGTACAGAGGGCTGCTTACCAATCTGCCCACTTCACAACCGGTTGTGCAAGTCGACACTCAAAGAACCTGTACGATGTAGGGGAACTATTCCCGTGGGAACATTTGTAAGTCGTGCATCAACTACAAGCCTCTCACCTGGTAGCTAACAGGAATGGGGGGTAGTTTTGAATGGGCCTCCACCATCTTATCAGAAGGGAGGGAATGGCAGGGGGATCAGGGATAGAAACATCGCTCTCAGTCTATACTTTGAATTAAAAGGTACTGCTGCTAGCCAGTTGCAGAAGTCTCTCAAGAGCTGATTCATACCACATCAAGCTGGAAGGAAGAGCCCCTGAAAATTTTTCATCACAGTGCATAATTCTAACCATGAAAATTTACAAAAATATCTTTTTTCTGACAGCATACATGGAAAGAAGTCCAGTTACACAGGTGACATTTCCCTGTTCCGGCACAGGCACAAATAATGCACAAAATGTATATAGTGTAAAATGTAAACCAAGCACAAGAGTTTTGGTTTAGGAAGCCAATGCTCTGGCTTCCAGTTGGCAAAATGGTCCTCATGTAGACATCTGGCTGTGTCCACATTTTGAGGCAAACTAAAACAAGTAAAATAACAAATTAATATGTATTATATAGTGCACATATAGAACATTAAAAACATCAGGGGTCTAAATAGACTGTACAATTTACAACTATTCCTTGTGGGTGAGTCTGTCCTTTGAACCACAGGACACCAAATGCATTTTAGCTCCTGCAACCTGCCTCAGTGGTTTCATATGTTTCACAGGATATAACTGTTCACTAATTTTATTTTAATTTTATATATGCACACTATATATATAAAATATATTTGTTGTTGTTTTGGCTTGACTCAGAATATTTTGGGCTGAGCTTACTTCTACTCTTTTGTTTGCTTGTGTCCGCATTTGTACATTCTGCTCCTACATCTGCTATCTGGAAATTTGAGGACAATCTTGCATGTAGCAGCCCTGCAAGAACTTCCAGAACTGGCACACTTTCCCCATGGCTGGAATACACCAGCAGACACAGCCCTAGACTCAAAAAACAGCCCAATGTGCCAGTGTATATTTACTTACTATGATTTTAATTGCTGATTTAGTGTTATTCAAATTCACAATGACCTTTAAAAAACATGGGCTAAATTTACATACATTTTGTTTTGTATACTCAATACAGGTAAAATGTCACTTGTAGCCTTGAGGGAAATTTTCAAGAATTCAGAGAAAACCATGGGACCCCTTCCTTCCTCTTAGCAACTCCCATTAGATATGAATTAGCACCGGACCCTTAGGCAGAGTCTCTAGGGCACTTGATTGAAATAGTGGCTCATAAAAATCCTCACCCTAGTTTCTTGACATATTCCAGGTACCCAATGAGGATTTCATGGTAAACAGCTGTCCGGAGACATCTCGGCCGGAAAAAATGAATACTGTCCAGATAGGATATGTACACACGCCTATGATAAAAAGGGGGAGGGGCAGGCAGAAGAGAAAAGAATCAGCAACAAAATGGCAGTTCTGAAATTTTATTGAAACTTCTCTGTCCCCAAATGCATTCTCTCTTTCTTACTGGCAAACAGTCATGTATGAGTACAGCTACACTCTTTGTTGATCTTGCATACACAATTCTGCAAACCACATTGGGGAGAAAGAAATAGTAGCAATACACACGGATGCATGCAGCTGCTGTATCTAGAAGAAGAGTTGGTTCTCATATGCCACTTTTCTTTACCTGAAGGAGGCTCAAATCAGATTATCGTCTGAGGCTGAGAGAGCCCTGATATTCCTGCTCGGTCAGAACAGCTTTATCAGTGCTGTGGTGAGGCCAAGGTCACTCAGTTGCCTGCATGTGGGGGAGTGCAAAATCGACCCCAGCTCGCCAGATTAGAAGTCTGCACTCCTAACCACTACACCAAGCTGGGTCTAGAATATCCTCTGTGCAGTCACACCTCTGGAAAGGGCAAGGATGCTTCCCAGGCTTCTACCCGCCAGCACAGTGTAATTGTGAGAGTACTAGACCAAGATCTGGGAGAATCAGATTCAAATCCTCACTCCGCCATGGAAGCTGCCTGGGTGGCTTTGGCCTAGTCACACACTCTCAGCCTAGCCTACCTACAGGGTTATTGTGAGGATAAGCAGAAAAGAGAAAAATGATATCAGCCACCTTGGGTTCCCAACGAGGAAAAAAAAAAAAGAATCAGATACCAGCACAGGAAGCTATGCCTTCAATGGCTGAGAGGAACGAGGCTGCTCTTTTGCTGTTTGCTGTTTGATGCCATTAAAACACACGTTCCAGAACATGAGAGTGCTCAAGAAATTAGAACTTGTGGTGGCGCTTATAAGGTTAAAATGCAGCCAAGCAAAAGACAAATACGTCAGTTGAAGCAAAACATGCACCCCTTAAGCTAAACGCTATAGTCTCCCTCAAACTTAAGATTATCCTTTTAACATAACAATAATCTTTCTGAAATCCAACAAAGAAGAAAGACAGATGGGTTGTGTGACTGCACAGAGAAATACAAAGAATTACAAGCGTAAACAGGAATCTTGAAGACTAACAAGGTTTCCTTACAGCACAACTTTCAAAAGCACCGATTCCTGGCTGAGAGTTTCTCTGCTGCTCCAGATAACAAGGGTCTGTGGGAAGGAAAGCAGCCAACAGAGGCAGGAAAACCATCCTGCAAGTTGGGCCCATTCCTCAGCAATAGAGATCTTTTTTCGCTACAGAAGAGTTCCAAGGAGGGAGGGAGGAGGGCTCTTAGATCATCACGAATATTTATTTAAATTATTTAATGTTTGGACATTTGCTTCTTTGGGGTCCCTGTTTGGGTATGAAGATATAATTAATATGTAACTTTTGGAGGGAAAAATTTATGTTGTTTCAATTTATACACTGATACCCAGACCCTCAAACTGCTAAAGTACTGGCTAAAAATTTCTCTCCTTGCCTAGGTTTGGCTCGGAAGGAAAACTGGTGTCTTTCATGTAAGTATGGCACCAAGCCATTCTCTGGATAAGGGTTTTCTTGAGTGATTAGGACACCTAATTTTGAAGCTAACTGTGCTGCAAATAACACCTTCACCATTTCTCTTCTGTTTTTAAAGGAGGAAAAGGTCTATATTCTTCTTCACAAAACTGCAGTGACCAGAATTATATACTTGCTGATGATGCTGCAGAAAGACCAAAGCGTACTACAAAGGTTTTGTGCCCTAGGAAGGAAATGTCTGCTCTGTGGCTGCAATCAGGACACACACATTTTTCTGAGTGACAACCCCTGCATTCTTTTTTCCTTCAGTGGTATTTCCTGAACTATAACCATGTGATATGATCTGGTTGAAACATGGCCATTTTACTTCCTCGAACCTTTGAAAGGATGCCTGCCCACTCTCTTCTGCGAGGGAAAGAATCTGAACTTCTATCAACTCTGGCTGGTAACCCATCTGGGAAGCTGTAACCTCAAAGCCTCCTGCAGGATGTTGGAATTATAAGCAAGGTTTCTCTTGCTGTAATCCTGCTAAGCATTTTATCAGCTGATGATGGGGGGTTAAATCACTGAAACCACCAAAAAGGAAAGTCCTTGGCCAGTCGTCACAGCAGCTTCTTCCCAGTAGCCAACCCACCATTTTATGGTTGTTGCTGTCCTTTCTGCCGACACCTCTCCAGTGCCCCAGAAAAACTGTCATTAACCCATACATATTTTGGGATTTTAAGGTTGTGTTCTTTCCCCTGGAGTTTTACCTACAGATAGTTTCTGGGACTGATGTTGGCTTCTGTCATTCTGGTTTGCAACCCTGACTGTTACTTCTTTCTGTTCTCACACAGGCAAAACCTCAAAACTCAGTACCTACAACAGACATAATAAGGCTGCTGAATAATTTGCAGTCCTATCACCTTAAAGCACTACATATTAAAATCTACCAAATCCAGAAATCAACCAAATTTAACTGGAGATATAATGTCTTCTGACCCTCCCCCTGGCCTCTTCGTGTAGGACAGTGAAAAACAGGCAACAGTTGGTAATAGTTTCAATGTTTTAAATAAAGATTGTATATTTGATTTTATTCTGTTTATGTATTCTTATTTTGTTGTAACCTGCCCCATATCATCAGAGAGGGCAATTAATAAATACAACAACAATAATAATAATGGATAATTCTTTTTTTAAAAAAAATATCGATTGGTACATTTCCCAGCTCCCATGAAAATGGGTCAACCCTCATTTTCAGATTAATTCACGTCCTGCCCAAAACTACAGCCAGTGACACTTCTCAAACATCTGCAGCAGAATCTCTCTCTCTCGTGCACCTTTTATGCCCCTTTTATCCTTATTTTTTTTAACGGCTCAAAGTTCTGACCTTCTCAGCTCACATATCATCATTTAAGATAATTTACTTGGCCATTTTCCTCCTGCTTTGCCTGCGTGACAGCCAACAGATCAGTCCCTGGGTTATGCAACTATTTTTGTCTTTTGTGTCTTTAATCAGATCCACTGGGTGAACTTCAGGATCCATTTTGTCTCTCTTAACTCTCTGCTCTGTTTTCAAGCCATACAGAATATCTTTGAATGAATGAATCCTCTTTAGATTTTGCTGGTCAAAGTGTTCCCTGCCTCACAGGCTCCTTCAGTTAGAGGTATTTTCTCCCTGGATGAGGGAGGTGAACAAGTGTGTCAGTAACATACACTGTTCCCCCCCACACCCTCCATGAAATGCCCCACATGTCCTCCCTCGCCCCACACCCTATATGTTCTTGACGCAAGCAGAACATCAATAAGGCTGAGGGCATTTTCCTACATCACAGCCAAACATGAGCAATGGAGATGCAATGGAAGGCTGTGAATGCTGGAGAAGGGCACAGGGAGGGAGAGGCTTGGTCATGCAAATCAGCTGCATGGTTCGTTCATCTCTTGACCCTTCCTGAACAAAAGGCCCAAATACCTGGTGTTCGGGGGTGGGCAATCCCAACCATACTCCTGCACGTGCATGCCAAAGAAGCAAACATCCGCGCCATCTATCTCTTCAAAGGCGAAGAGGGCCTTTGTCCGGTAGGGGAAGGACTCTGCCATTTCACGAGAATCTACAAACCTGAAGAGACGAAACCTGATTTAAACATTGCCATAGACTCATTTTGTGGTAATTTCTCAAAGAAAAACTGTATAGCCATTCAAAGATAGATCAGAAAGTAGATTATGGGTTTGTGTTAATCAATTTAAGGGAGATTATGCATTTCTCAGCCTGGTTTAGTGCATTCCAGAAATGACTATGTCTTTGTATTTCATATATCTAGGCTTTCCATAGCCCTGTATCTAAACTTCAGCAAACGTTATCATCATTCATGCAATCTTATGTAGAGGTAACTCCAGTGTAAATGCATTGAGATGAGAATCAAGTCACTGAACAGGACTGTACCAAAAAAAAAAAGTCAGATAATCCTCTCCTTGTGATGATATGGATAAAAGTTGCATGATTATGCAAACTGCTTGGAAATTAAATCTTTTTGGTAAAGGAAATCCAAATTCAGCACATAGTCATATAAAATGAAGAGATTTCTGTAGTAATATAGTTGATAATATCAAGACTTCCTGGGATGCTTTTTGAAGTTTTTAAATAATTGTATTATGATACAGAAATAGAAGGTGAAGGGAAGAAAGAAATAGATTGATAAATACAAATTACCGTTTATAAAAGTCAGACCTCCCAGCAGATATGCTAAAAAAAATAACTGTATCATATTAGTGGGTATTTATTTTAAAAATGCAGCAGCATCTATAGTGCCACTGCACGTAGAGCTTGCAGCAGACTAGAGCAGAAGATACACGATAAGCAAAAGCAAAGACAGCAAAACCTACCTTGATTTCATCCCTGGTTTCACTTCCACCATTTTATCCGAGCTGGCTACTACTCTTACAAAGACTTCCCCTGCTTCTGGGTGGTTCTGCCTCCGTAGAAATTTGTTTACCCTATCTTCCAAATGGTTTCCTAAGCGAGTGGTTTGTAACCCTAAAAAGATAAAAGGTTGAAGAATTAATTGGAAATAGCAGCAAGGCAACACCAGAGTTCTTCCTACCTCAACTTCCCCGGGAATAGCCCGGGAACTTTCTACATTGGCACTGGACATGGAAATAAGGACTGTGATGTGAGAAAAAGCAATTTCTTTTATTAAAAATTGGAAACCCTTGCTGATTTTTTGCGTGAGTTGATGATTTGTGATTTTAAGATTAAAGAAAATTATTTTGAAATTCTAAGTCCTGTCAAACCTATGAAGTAGGTTTCAAGGTGAATATAATTAAGATTGGCTGCAGCCATCTTGGGGAAATATTGATGCTAAGGATAAGGACATTATACCCTCGTGGGTAAAATGAGAATGTATATGTCAGTACCTAAGGACTGCAAAACGTACAAAGTACTTTGGCACCATGGCATCAGTAAAAGCTGAGGCATACTTCTGTCTTGAAGCTAAACCATGCACGAATGTCACATCCCTCTCTTACTCCCACATTCTGCTAACAGCAGCCACCGGCCAAGGAAAGCCTTGCTGGATTAGACTGGTGGTCTACCTAGTCCAGATTCCTGCTCCAGAGTGGCTAAGTAGTTCTCCCAAATGGCCAGCAAACAAGGCCTTTCCCCAGCGATGCCCAGGATTCACATGAAGGGGGAGAATTTACTTCATCCCCTTTAACTTCTAGATAGGCTCATGGCTCTCACTACATCTGCTGGCAATGAATTCCAAAGATTTGCTGATTAAATAAGTATTTCCTTCTGTCTGCTGCTCTGATCTACTGCACATTAACTTAACTGGGTGCTATCAAATTCTAGTTTTACTTATTTCATTTAAAATATTTTATGCCACCTCTCCACCCAAGCAGGGTCTACACAGTGTCAAACATAAAAACATAAACCTCCAGCACCTCCCCCATTATGTTCACTGACTCTGCAGATTTATCTTTGCTCTTGCAGTTCCAATCTTTTACACTGCTACTAACTGGCAAACATTTATTTATTTGGGAAGGAGATCAGTGGCACCCAAATGAGGGTGCTTTGACCTAGAGAACAGTTCCTTTATTTAACAGGTATACAGCAAACTCCCCCAATCTCTTTTCTAGAGGCTCCCAGCAAAGTCAAGCCCACTTGGCTAGGTACAAAGTGCACCTGCCTGCCTCATATTCCATTTGCTAAATCCTGCAATAGTATCCTTTTAAATGTATAAACCCCCCCAAAAAAAATTAGCATAGCAATTTTGAGAACTTCTAAATAAGCAACCACATATGATGAAAGTTCCTTTATTGAAAGAAAATACATAAATAAAAGAATCTACAATGAAGGCAGTCAGGACTGAGGAACAATGCATAAAACAAGCAGTGTAAGGGTGTATTTCCCCCTCCCCTGGGAATTCAAACCAGGCACAGTTCAAAGGAGTCAAAACAGAGACAACCATTTGGCTGGGAACTAGGGGTACTAACAGAAGGAAGGGGAAGGAATATGTAGGGAGGTAAAACACAGTGGTAGGAACCGATCTTTGGGTGTTAAACCAGAGCATCTATGTTACATCAGAGCAAGCAACAGAATCAAATCATTGAAACAATTAAAATCATGGCAGAAAACCTGAGGATTCTGACAGAACCGAAGAAAAGTAGCACACCCCTGCCCAATTTCTCTAGTCTAAACAGAGGGCTAGAGGAAATGAGCAAGTGCGGATGTCCTCAATTCTTTAACAGCAATGTTGATGCACAATGAAAGTAGCTGAAAACTTACTCTTGGCACTGAATTTGTTTTCTTTGCGCGTTCTCCCCGTTTTCTTCAAGCAGTTGTCACAAACAAAGCTAAAAACACAACAAGTTCTGCAGATGAACTTACTAAGCAATCTGGAAGGGTTATACAACTTAATACATGTAACACAGGCACATCTTATCAACATTTGCTCCCAGTTTAACTAGAAGTGCTGGGAGTTGAAGCTGAGACCTTTTGCAAGTGAAGAAAGTGTGCTACCAGGGAGCCATGGCTTCTCCCAGCAATCTGGTTTTCAAGCAGTGGGACTGGCATAAATGCCAACAAAGACAAAAAAAAACCTAAAAGTCCCACTGCATTACCCACAGTCTTTAAAGTTCATGATGGTTTGGAAGTTGCCAAGACCACCTTCTCTGCCATGCTGAAGTGCTTGGAGCACCAGGGCCAGTTCAGATTGCTCACCCCTTGCAATTCCCGGGCATGCAAGTGGGCACAGAAGCACATTATATTAGTGGACTCACTCACAAGTAAGCACCCACTCACAAGTTAGCATGGATGAAACAAGGCCATTATTGAAAACCAAGCAAAGACCGAATGATGTAAGAACATGATGCTGAACTCTGAAGACAGGCATTTGGATTTAGAAGAAGAGTTGGTTCTTAGATACTGCTTTTCTCTACCTGAAGGAGGCTCAAAGCAGCTTACGGTCGCCTTCCCTTCCCTCTCCCCACAACAGGCACCCTTGTGAGAGGTGGGTGAGGCTGAGAGAGCCCTGATATTACTGGTCAGTCAGAACAGCTTTATCAGTGCTGCCGTGAGGCCAAGGTCACCCAGCTGGTTGCATGTGGAGGAGCAGGGAATCAAACTTGGCTCGCCAGATTAGAAGTCCGCACTCCTAACCATGATACCAAGCTGGCTCTTAAAAAAAGAGAAACTGAATGGCCATTCCCAAGTACACCCCTGACCAAGGCTGGATCTCTCTCGCTTATAATTAGCACATGGAACCAAATGACTTTGAAAGCGACTTACCCTGAAGGCCAAATAATATCATAATGCAACACACAGATCTGATGCATCTTCCGGCCACATTCTTTGCAATCCACAAACCTGAGCAAGGGAATAAGGCAAAAGAAGAAGGTTCAGTGAAGACTTCTGGAAAAGGAAATGATCTGAGTAACTACTGAAATCTACACATCTGAGCTTTATCAGTGATTTATTAATCATAACTTCCCTTCTCCTGCCTTTGCAAAAAAAATCCCCAATAATTTTCTGTAGATGTTTTTGAAAGATGCTTTTGCTATGGCAATGGTTTCATGATCATAAACAATTTTAGCCATATACTTTAAATTATCCGCAGCTCCTTACAAAACCAATCCTTCAAAGTTTATGAAGACCAAGAAACCTCTGTGGCTAAGACAGCTGCACACCCGACTCCACCAGCTTTCACTTTGGACTGTACTGTATGAAGCTGGCTAGGAAGCGGCTGTCTTTTATGGAAATCCATATTATGGACTGGGTTTTTACTGTTTTGCTGTGTTTTGATTACAAAATAAACATTTGTTATAAAAGGGTAGCACCTAAAACTGCACATAGAGTGGATCTCACAACCACCACAGCTGTGGGGCTGCACTATAGTCGCTAATTATGAGGGTTAGAATGAAGGACAGAATATGAGTTGTAAGTTCCCACATTGTGTTGGACTAGATGACCCTGGAGGTCCTTTCCAACTCTATGATTCTATCAATGCATGGCAGAGAGTGTGGAGCAGTCCTGCAGAGGATGCTGGCAGCATTACCTAGGAGAGAGATGCATGAGAGAGGACAGGAGACCTAGAAATCTGCTGTGACTCCTCAGGTTTCTGTGACCTGCCACAGGGACTTCTTCCTTTGTCCAAAGCAGGTTGGAAAACAAAGGCAACCTGAGCAGCAAGGCCCAGCCAAACACAGGAAGCTCCATCATGCCCCTAAAGCAACCAGAGGATGCATCATTGGACTTACAGCTAGCAAGGGGTGACCTGCAAGTAAAACAACTCCTCTATTACATGGACCAAGCGGGAATGTGAACTGACAGCCCAACTGCTGCCATGGCTGGAATCCAGGCTGCTCTTGGTGCCTCTATGTAGTAAGCGGAGCTTCTCTTACAATCTTTCACTTTGATCTGCCTTAAGGTGGTCCTAAGCATGTTCACTGCTAGTTTATTTTAGTCTTTTATTCACCCTGAGATGGCTTAACACTTACGGCTCTGGATCTAGCGTGTCATTTTTCTTCTTCTCAAACTGATCTTTCGAGATTGTTCTGAAGACCAAAGAAGTAAATGAAGTCTTTTAGGTTAAGCAGTTTGGCCAAGTTAAATCTAAAAAGAGAACATTTTCATCTCCACATGCATAACAGAATATCCCAGAGAGTGTAAAAATGTGATACTATCAAAATGCCTATTAAAAGATTCTAGAGAGCGATCAAGAGTAAATATACTGTGTACAGTTGGCACAACAATGAGTCCCCGACCTTTACATCACTGGGGACCAGTCAATGCTTGATAATTTTACTGAGGCCCGGGGAGGGGGTGGTCTTTTGCCGAGGGATGTTGCTGCTGCCACCTGAGCCCCTGCTCTGCTTGCTTTCCCGCCAGCGCGCCTGACTTCCTGCTGCCCACTGGGGGCGCTGCCAGCAACAGCGCAGGGTTATACAACTTAATACATGTGCGCAGTGCCACGCTGAGGGGGAGCTCCAGCCATGGTGGCCACTGGAGAGCATCAAAGGTGATCCGGCGTCAGAGTGGCAGGGCAGCCCCCGAAGGGGGAACAGCCGGGGAGGAGCACGAGGAGGAGCCGCGGCCCGGTACCGACTGATCCACGAACCGATCCCGGTCCGTGGACCGGGCGTTGGGGACAGTTTAAGGTGCCCCAATACTATCCTCTTCTCCTTCCACAATGTGGAGTGGGGGATGGACATGGCTTGCCTGAGGCCACCCACTGGGGGGGCAGTCAGAGGAAGAATAACAGTAGGCCACTCCCCAACATTCCTCTTATTTTTCTGCTCTCATGGTGGAGAAGAGGAAGCTGCTCAACAGAAAAATGACTCAAAGCTACAGTTTTGAGTGGAAACAGCTCCATGCACACAGAAGCGCACTGGGAGAGATCCTTGCAGATTTAATAATAACAATTGCTACTAATGATGAGTGAGCAGCAGTATCTTCCCCTTCACCCTCCATGCTAAGTCCCCTGTGCCAAGAATGGAGGGGCTCATCTGCCTCGGAAGAATGGAAGGGTAGACAAGCATCCTAAATTCAATCCATTAATCTAATCAAGTTAAACCTGACAGTAAAATAAAGCAGAGTTACTTACGTTTGTGGCTGGGCAGGGTCATCTCCTAAGGTAATGTTTTCCCCCTGGATTTCAGTGAAACATCTCTCGCAGAAGTGATACCTGTCAGCAAGAAGGCCACATTTGGGTGAACTAGTCCATCAAAGTACACAGCCACCCAAGCAACGGAGTCACCAATCAGAGCAGAGCAGATCACCACAACGAAAGTGGGAGCGTTGTTGGTTGGTCAGTTGATGGGTCAGAGGGTGGCAATGGAAAGGAACAGAGGGGAGGGGAGGATTAGAGAAGAGGGACGGGGACAAACAGCACAGACATCTGTAGTAAGAGGCAAGCACCAAGAGAAGACAGAGGCAGGAAGCCAAGGCCAAGCATAGGTTAGCATTTGGCCTCCTTCCAGACACAGTTCACAAATGTGAACTGGCTTGCAAGGGCTGCCATTTGTACAGATGTTCAATTTCTGGATCCAATTTGGTCTTAGAAAACAGAGCTCTTCCCCCAGGCCTTTGGTTGAGGCCAGGTGGAGGGTCCCCCCCTTGGCCCCCAGGCTCAAGTGCCCAGTACTGTTGGGGGACGGCCCATTATTATTTAACTAAAGTCTATTTTAATAGCTATATTGTCCTTTTGACCAATTCCAACCATTGTTTGCGGAGAGAGGAGTTTTTATGTACCGCCATTTTATTTGGGTTTTTTTTTGGGGGGGGGGGATTGTTAACTTTTATTAATTGGGTTGTATAATTTTTTTATATTGTTTTTATGACACTGTCGTAAAGTGCTGCGAGCCAGTTCGCTGGGAGCAGCAGTATAAAAAGCCCACAAATAAATAAATATGAGATCCAACTTCTTTCATTTATTTTCTTTTGACAGAAGCAGATGCTGAAAATAATTTTACATAAACCAGTGCCTATAAGTGAAATTATACATTTTTATTTCACTAAAACCACAGAAGCAGAGAGTACACTGATAAGATCCTCATGATTGAAAAGTTATTAAATTTTATTTATTTTTAAACATGCAATCAGGTATCTTTGTTAAATGTCTTCCTATATAAATGAAACCAAACTCACACCTAACAAATAGATTTTGGGGCAATTTACACGTATACACACAGACACATATAAAATTTAATATTGATTTGTCAGTCTGTAATCCCATAGTTAAAACTGGAAGAGGAACTTCTTACAGCTGTTAACTGGAGATCAGCCAACCCTATGATTTCACTGAAGCAGAATTTTCCTTTCAGATACAATCTGTATTTGAAAAAGCCTCATGTTTGCACATTTTTTGTATATGTGAACTGGAATTAAAACTGTCTCAGTTCACCTGAATGCTGAATAAATGTTGGAATGCTGAATAAATGTGTCCCTCTCTCACAAACTTAAAAGCTGATCAACACACCTATAGAGAAAGTAGTTAGCCAGGTAAGCACCAAGAGAAGCTCGGTCTGCAGCAGGAAAATAACTGGCCACTTCCAAGGTTCCAATGTTTTATGTAAATCGCCCAGAGCCGTAGAGAAGGGCGGTTTAAAAATATAAACAAACAAACAAATAAACAAGCAAGCAAACAAACAAATAAAGGTTGAGTCTTTTGCCCCAGGCGTTTCTCCAATGGGGGCAGCCCCCCAAGGGTTGAGGTCTGCCACAATGAAGCTAAGAGCACACAAAGCTCTTTAGCAGGCTCAAGATTAGGATTTTTTGGTTGACCATAATTACACAAGGGGGAGGAAGCTTGGCAAGGAGTGTGGTTATTTGGGAAAGCATTAAACAAACTCTAGTCACTCCTCGTTGGACGGTTTAAACAAGAAAGACAGCAAGGGCTAGGAGGTATTGCTCAGAGACAGGAGGCCAACTGCGCTGTTATCCAATTGTGTGGTGGGGATGGGAAAAGCCTTTGGAGCTAAAGAGGCCCTCCTGACATGGCTCCTCACCATGTGCTTGTCTCTTGAGGAAGTGGGCACTTGCACATGAAAGCTCATACCTTGAACAAAACTTAGTCTTACAGGTATCTGACTCTAAATTTGTTCTGCTGCTTCATACCAACACAGCTACCCATTTGAACCCCCCTGCAAACCATCCCAATTCTGCAGTCCTGCCCAATCCCTCCAAAGCAGCCAAAGGCCACTCCACACCCCAGCAAGGATGGCTGGGACCTGCTGCTGGAACTGAATTGTAGCCTCAAAATATCCCAAAAGCAAAACTGAAATATACAGTTCATTCTCTCTCAATAGTTTAAAGCTGTCTGGAATTTAGACAATTGGTTCACCTTAATTACAGACATGACGAACTAACAATCAGCACAGAACCTAGGGGACAGAAATACAACTTTCTTTTCTGCTTTCATTATCTCCACAGCTAATTTAAAATAATGTATTCTGAGAGGAAATGCAATTTCACAGTTCTCTTGGCTTTCGAAAAAGAGCCAGGTCAAATCAAGCAACTCCCTGAAAAATAGGAATTTTTCAAATGTACTC
This sequence comes from Paroedura picta, assembly GCF_049243985.1. Lineage (NCBI taxonomy): Eukaryota > Metazoa > Chordata > Lepidosauria > Squamata > Gekkonidae > Paroedura > Paroedura picta. Next base: position 6,135,688 of record NC_135385.1, on the reverse strand, counting down.
CACTGTGGTATCTAGAGGTGGGCGATTTGGTTCAGATAAGCCCGAAAATACTTGAATCAAGTACTTTTCATGCTTACCCAAGCCAGTTCAAACATCCCATCAGTTTAAAGATGTAATGGTCCAAGAGTGGCAGTCTCTAATCTGGAGAATTTGATTCCCCAATCCCTCCCCCACATGGAGCCAGCTGGGTGACCTTGGGCTAGTCACAGTTCTCTTAAAACTGTTCTCACTGAGCAGTTCTCTCAGCCCCATCTACATTCCAGGGTGTCTGTTGTGGGGAAAGGAAGGGAAAGGCATTTGTAAACCACTTTGGGACTCCTTTGGGGAGTGAAAATTGGGGTATAAAAACAGCTCTTCTCTCTCTATTTCAAGAATCTGAGCTCAAGATCACATTTCTGGTAGAGTGAAAAAGCTTGCTTGCCCACTGGATTCGATCCTCTGGATTTCTCCCTCCAGTATAAAGTGCTTTTGATTAAAGCACAGGCTTCTTTTGCTGATGGGAGAGCCTCTAGTGTTGACAGACTGATATGCAGCTGTTAAGGGAACAGTTGTCTGAGGAAGTAACATGCTGCGAGGCTGAACAACCTGTGCCTTGTTGAACTGAATGCCAGGGGCCTCGGAAACCTCCAGCCAGGGACAAGAGAGGGGCAGCAATTCCAGATAGGTGGTTCTGTCAGTTTGCAGCCACAAAACAGAACAGGAGTCCAGCAGGACCCTTAACAAAACTCAGTGCCAGAACAAATTTTGCTAGATATCAACATGGCCCTGAACCCGTTTGATAAGAACTTTATGGTGGATGGCACTGGGCTAAGAGAGTCATAAGGTGATGCTCAGAAGAAAAAGAGAATATACCTCTGCGTGGTAGAAGACAAAGATTTTAGAACTAGCCCAAGGCTAAGCTATCTCAACCGTCCCATTACCTCCCAAGAGCATTCTGTACCAACAGAGAGACTTAAATGTTTGCAAAGTCAAAATAAAATGGGCATAGTACCTTCATTATGCCATTTTTCCCCATTCATTAATGCACACCTCAGTGCTTAAACAACAAACCCACTTCAGCTGGTGTCCCTCCTTTTTCTGCAAGTGCCCCAGAAGAGTGCTTCGACCCAGCTACCTGTGAAGGAAGTTGGGATATGGAGTCTTGTCCAGGCTCAGTTAGGGAATTTCGCACCACAGCAAGGTTTTAACCCAGGTCCCTATTCATGCCAAACCCAAATGGTTAAGCCCAGCTGGCATTAGCACTCAGGGTTCAGCTATACTGCAGAGCTAGAAAACGTCCCGGGCTCTCAGCCCTCTCCCCATGGCTCCCCCCCCAAAAAAAAAAAATTGGAGACTTCCTCACACCAGCACTTCCTAGCATAGTGAAGAATCCGAAGATGCATGTCCATATTGGGGGTGAGATTTGCCAATAAGCTGGTTTCAGGATGAAATCCTGGCAACTGATTGTCTTCCTCTTAGTCCTTGCTTTGTCCTGAGCACAAGATAAGACTCACCTGTTCTGGTAACTGTAGTAGGCAGCATCACGGGGAATAGTACACAGCTGTTTGCCATAGCAGCACAAGGTCTGAGGGGAAAATTCATACTGCAAAAAAGAAAATCCACAAGGAAGTGTTGGCCATGATCAAGAATTATACCTGATTTCACACAAGAACAGCTTAATGTAGAACACATTCCTCTACCAGAGGTCCTGAAAGGTTGGAGGTCTCTATCATCTAAAAATGGATTTAATTCTGAGACAACTTCCAAAATACACAGCTGTCAGAAAATCAAATCCTGTACAGAAAATCTCTTAACTCTGGATTGTTCCATAAATACTTGTCATGCTTTTTTCTGGTCAGAATAATGAGAGGTTAATTACTTATGTAGCTATTCAAAATATCTCCAGTGCAGCTTTTTGAAATACCTAGTAAACTAAACTAGTGACAGCACAAAATACTAACAGCAAAGTTTTAAAATTGTTTTCGAAAGTTAGAAAGTGACACAAACTAAGGAATGCACCAACAAAATAAAGAACTAACCCCCCAAATATTCTGCTTATTCAAAAAGAAACAACATACACAGCGGTGAAGAGACCATACACACCTTGCGCCCACAACAGTATCCCAGAGATTGCATAACAGGGTCAATTTCTTGTTCGAAGACCTCAGCAAGTTTAGTGCAAAATTTATAGACTCTCGATGTCTTGCGATTATAAAGCCAGGCGTTATTAAACATTAACCAGACGTCATCCACATATTGCCATGGTTCTTGGTACTGTCCTGTGTCCAATTTGCGTTTAATTGTAGAAAGATCCATGGGATTCTTCACAATGTCGAAATAATCCTTCAATTACAAAACAAAGAAGAACATTTCATCAGCTAGACATTTAGATGATGAATGCCTAGACCATTCCAGAGGCTTTATGAGTAGCTATATACATGGAAAACACATCTTGGTCTCAAGACTTCATAGATGTGTGCTACAGGCAGCGATCACAATCTTTATTGTGAAATGAAAGAAAAACTTAGTTGGAAGAGGAAAGAAAAGCAAATACTGAGAATAGAGAATATTGGGAAAAAAGGTATGGCAGAGGAAGGCAAGATGATTAAGAAGTTGATATTTTTAACCTGTTCATGTTACCCTTTTCATGTTACCCATTTTAATTTTAAATCTTAAAATAGTATTGTACGCCACCCTGAGCTGGTTTGCTTGGAGGACTGTATAAAAATCAAATAAATAAACAAGAGATCAAATCAGCAAAATATGCCAATGTTATTCCTTGGTCATCGAAATAATTCCTAGCCCAATGCTTAGGCAATTAATTGACAAATTTGGGAAAACCTCAGGGTATAAGATCAGCTGGCAGAAGCCTCCTGCCCTGCCTGTCCATCTAGCCTCAATCCCTTTCAAGATGCACCTTTTCAGCTGATTGAGTGGCAGTCCAAATATTAAGGGTGGTTGATGCCAAAGAACATCAGGGATGATGCCTTACTTACTTCCAGTCTGAAGATGACCGACACACATGAAAAACACTGGAACTCACATGAGAAAAAATACATTAACAGAGAAAATTCATCCACAATTAATCTAGCTAACTTGGGGGCTTCCAGTTCATTTGCCACAGATATTTTCCCACTCTGCTGAATCTAGAGGGGGAAACAAAATACCACGTACAACATACAAGATGCTGCAACCACCAAGAGATCGGAGGGTGTAGAGTCTCCAATGGTTCTCTAGCAGTGAGATTATGGGATGAAGAGTTAGATAAAGAGGGAACAGCCTCACTGGGCTAGACCTGGAATTCAATGCATGTGCATCTCTTCGCTACAATGCTGGAAAGCACCGAACTCATTCTACCATACAAATCCATCTCTACAGTGGATTCAGCCTTTCATCTTTCACCTTGGACCCATATTCTCACAGAGACCTTACACTGTACAAAAGAAGATAAATCACCACCCACTGTGAGCAAGGGCCACCGAATGATCCCTTTCCGCATTATTCCCTCTGCCCCCATTCTTCCCAGGACACGCTGCTCAATTTCCACTGCATGGGTACCCCACTAGGCAACTCCAAAAGTCCTGAGCAGGGGCAAAAACAAAACGTAACCTCAAGGAAACCATTCAGTGGTTTAGAGAGTTCGCTTTCTGACTGGTCAAAGAGGAAACCCCCCCTCCTTTCTATTAAAACCTCAAGAAACAGGGGGACTCTTGTCAGTTTTCAACTGCAAGCCTGGAAATGTAGCACCTGCTTTGCACAGCAACCGCCAAACCCCCAGAATCCCTGTATTTGCCTGCCTGGATGTCCTTATGTGTCTACCTTGACATACTTAAAAGTAGGCCTAAACCTGGAGAGGCTCCTATTGGCTGAGCTTGTCCCCTGGGTCAGCAGCTCCACTCAGATTCCTGCTCTCCCAGGACAAGAAAAGTCCCACAAAGATGACAGCTCTTCAAAAGAGCAGTCTTGACCTTTCATTCCATTCAATACCCGGTTTTTGATTTTGATAATGCTGATTTCCTCTTCTCTCTTAGCAAATAATTTAGGAGGTTTTCATCAAAATATACTCTGGTTCGGCCTCATTTGGAGTACTGTGTTTAGTTTTGGGCACCCTAGTTGAAGAGGGACGTAGAGACAAACTGTAGCGTGTCCAGAGGAAGGCAACAAAGATGGTGAGGGGTTTGGAGACCAAGACATATGAGGAAAGGTTGGGGAAGCTTGGTCTGTTTAGTCTGGAGACGACTGAGAGGGGATCTGATAACCATCTTCAAGTATTTAAAAGGGTGCCATATAGAGGACGGAGCAGAATTGTTCCCTCTTGCCCCAGAGGTACAGACCAGAACCAATGGGATGAAATTAATTCAAAAGAAATTCCATCTAAACATCCGAAAGAAGTTCCTGAAAGTCAGAGCGGTTCCTCAGTGAAACAGGCTTCCTTGGGAGGTGGTGGGTTCTCGATCTTTGGAAATTTTTAAACAGAGGCTAGATAGCCATCTGAGAAGCTGATTCTGTGAAGATTCAAGGGGGTGGCAGTTGACAGTGGATGATCGATAGGGTTGTAAGTATCCTGCGTAGTGCGGGGGGGGGGGGTGTTGACTAGATGACCCAGGAGGTGCCTTCCAACTCTATGATTCGATCACATGGCTGCCTCAGGCAAAGCAGAAAGCATTGTCACAAAGGACTCACCGGAATACCCAAGAGCTGAGGATCCACAGGCTGCCGGAAAGGCAAAGATTCAGGGTCCTGCCGATACAACGCTTCCAGGGTAGGCATGAGAGCCTGACGCAGCTCTTCGGGTTTAAAGACTGTGAAACATATTCCAATCAGTTAATGCAAATCACCACACAGGTCTAGAGTCCTTTCCTTAACCATGAAGCAATAAGGTAACATGTCTATTAACTCACAAAGTGTCCACAAAGTGGCTTAGAAAAACTTAGCACAGCTTTTTGCTCCAACAAGCAAACGTGACTCACCCCAAGCAGAGGTGACTGCCAAACATTAAGGACAAACATCACTGCTGCCCACATCATTCAAGACATCTGCCCAACCACTATCCCAGGCAGCATACCAAACAACGGAAGCTTCCTTCTGATCAACACATTACAAAGGCCAAAGCAGTGAGGAAATGCAAAGGTCACAGAAAGGTGAGTGTTGCAAGTCAGACATACTCTTTTTCCTTGGCTGAGAAGGCGACGTAGACTGTGAAGGCGCACCGCTACCACCGCTGTCGTCCTCCTCTTTGATCTCTTGCTTCTTTCCCTCAACTTCCATTGGCTCTTGCTTGATCTCTAGGCCACTGGTTTCTTCTTTGGCTTGCGTGGGTCCTTGTAAGACTTCCTCCAACTGAAGCAGAAGAGACAAAATGCAATCCCACCTGCAGCGCAAATCACCTTGGCCTAGCATATTTCCCAGTTAAGAAAGGGAGACATCCCTCGACATTTGCCACCTGGCAACGGTTGCATTTGGAAATGAGATACCTCTGGCTTGGCCTCCATTGGGGTTTCACCACACTCTGGCTCTGTTTTTTCAGCCTTGACCTCTGGTTTCACCTCATGAACATGTGTGTCATGCCCAAGCTGCGGGGTGTTGACATCAGCACTGGCAGCAGAGCCTGGTGTCGGCACCCGGTTGTCAATGCTTGCAGCTGCTTGTTGGGACAGCTGATAAAGAAAGAACAAGGAAACAAAGAACTGACATGACACGCTGGCATCGTGCGTGAGACATCATCATAGGTAGCAAGGACCAGTGGGGACGGTGACCAAATGACGTTTTCTGGACAGTGCTTCCCCTTAGACTCAGAAAGGAGCCTGAACGATTAAACTGGGCAAGATTCAGATTGCTGGAAACAAACATAGCCATTCAAGTAGGGAACTCTGATCAACAGCAGTGCCTACTTAAGGAACATCTGGCTCCCTAGCATGTTCAGTTTTGGGGTATGGTATGGTATATAATCTGGAGGGGACTGTTCACTGATCACAGTGGTGAGGTTGGGCATCGAGAGGTAAGGCATAGTTGCCATGCCCGGTGAGATGGTAGAATGCCAGGGGGGGAGGGCACTGGTAACCTGGGCCTCCACTGACGAGGCATCCAAGATCACACCCAGGCTCCTGGCCGAGGCCAAAGGCGTTAAACCCTGTCAAGAGGTTCAGCACCTCTCAACACAACTATGAGCAGGAAATTTACATTTCTGAGAACAACCAACTTTATGAGTGCTCCTAGATAAACCTGCCCCCCCACCCAGCTGAAATATTTTTTTAAAACCTCACATACCCCGGGGAAGGCAAAAGTCCTCTTAAGCATTATTATTTTCTTCCACTCTAAGTTTGATAGTGTGTCACATATGCTTAACAACTGAAAAAAAAATCATATATACATGTACCTACAGGGCATAGCGTGCAGACTGCAGCTCACACTATTGATATGCTGGGGATATTTGCACTTTCACAGACAGAAAACTGATAGAAAAATTTAACTGTCATAAATAAGCCAAGTAGATGGCATCCAAATTTATAAATGATGCATCTGATGTTAAGGCAGAAAAATAAGTCTAGATTTGGCAAAGAAGTCAGTGTATTCCACAAAGTTCAGTCCTCCCTTCCAATTCTGTCCTTTTTCCTCACCTAAATTTCAACCATGGGAAGGACACTTGAATAACAACAGTTTTGCCTCCCCCTGGGTCCATGTCCTTCTTTAGTGCTACACAGAGAGCATCCTCACAAACACGCTGATGGGACTTTTCAAACCTAGTTTCTGTGAAGGAAAACGGCCATATACTCACAGGGGTGCCAGGGGCCTGAGCGGAGGCTGGCTGCTGCTGGGGAGGCTGTGGCGTTGGCACAGAGGGGGGGGGCTGCACTGGCGTCTGAGGCTGTGGCGTGACTTGAGTCTGTGTAGCTGCTTGCCCGGAAGGCGTGCTTTGCATCTGCGTGGCATTTGGAACAGAGCCAGGGACTGGGGTGGGTGCTTGTCCTGTAGCAGAGACTGGTGTGGCCGGCTGGGCAGGCACTGCTGGCTGTGGAGGGGTCTGGTGCTGAATGGATGGCACGCTAGCCAAAGGAGGCACAGGCTGATGGAGGGGCGGCTGGGTCACCGGAGGAACCGAGAGCTGGCTACTTTGTGGTCCTAGAGTAGCCACAGAGTTTGGAAGAGCTGCGCCAGGAACTTGTCCCTGCTAGGAGGAAACATGATCAGACACATCAGTCAGCCAGCCAGCCTTCAGATCCGTTTACACAGAGAAGCACCAGAGCAGAGGCCCTGCAGCACGAGAGCCACAATCACTAGGGCTGGGAAGCAGAGATGGCATTTCAGTCACCTCATTAAACTGGCAACCTGGGCTACCACTGTTCTCTGTCACCCTGGCACGATTGCCAAGTCCAATATGACCACTCCCAATAATACAGGAATCATGAATCCTATTGGGGATGTGAAGAGACAAGAGAGGAGGGAGAGCTCTACATCTGGTGGCTTCCTAGGGAACACTGAAAGAGCCAGCTATGGAGCAGACCTGACCTCTGCTCTACCACCAAGGAGTGAAGATCAGGAAATGGTCCTGCACCCACCTGCCATACGACAGCCCCACTTTGATCTTGAAGCCATTTAAGGCTCCAGGTCTGTGTGTCTTCCTAACCCCTTAACAAACCTGCCTGGAGAACAATTTGCAGGTGAGGGATGGGCTGCAGCCGTACAGCCAAGCCTTCTGGGAGTCCTAGCAACCCACCAGGTACAGCTGCAGCCCCATATTCCGACTGTCCTGCAGGCACAAAGGAATGCTGCCCCACAAGTGTTGGTGAGGCCCTGTGCTGCCCCAAAGCAGCTGGGGGGAGGCACTGTGAGTGACCAGAGACTGAAATGGGTTCTTGCCCAATAGGGGTCTGGTGGCAGTTCTGGACGTTCTCCTGGAGGTGGGAGACTTCAAAGGCTGCCCATTGGAATTCATGAGTCTTAGCCCTGGCCTCTGTGCACTGCTCCTTTTTCCCTGGCGCTCAACAGCCGAGTGGTGATGCGTGGGCCATCCGAATCTGAAGGGCATTTGCTTCCTATGGTGCAGACCTGGTCTCTAGAATGGAGAGGTCATGTCTCCCCCATACATAATGGCTTTCTCCCTCCCTCCCTCCTTCCTCTCTATTAATACCACAGAAGAGAGTCAGGAAAATGTATGATTGATTTCAATGAAGTATTGAGAGTAACATTCCCACATTTCTGGAATGATAAACAACTTTTCTAGTATTCTCATCATGTATTTCCTGAAATGGAATTAAAACAAACTTTTTACAAGCCAGCTAATGCTATTCAATACCAACTTCCTTACACTGGCCAAAATATTTTGTTGCTGAAGTAGAGGAAAGGGCTTCCTGTGAGGCAGCTAAGAATTTACCAAACCACTCCAGAAAAACTTGAAATATCAATCGCAGTCCAAAGTCTGCAATACAGTGAGGAATGGCTGTGTGTGTGCGCACTTCACTTAGTATCTAGAAAGTGTAAGGCATTTGTGGAAAAGCTTATCAATGGTGTGGTCTCACCTGCAGACTGAAGTCTGAGTTATCCCATGGAGATACTGCTGTAATAGAACTGGAATGATACTGCTGCATATTTTAGGGCACAGAGCTAGCTGCCTAGAATCCCAGACTGAGCAAAGAGGCTGCCCCGGGTGACTAGGTCCCTATCCTGTTCTCAGAGAATGTACGTGTCCCAAGAGGACTACTAGACCTAAAAGATGCGAAGGGACATCAGCCTGATTCTAACCTTCATGGAAACTATCTGCATTTCAGGCTCCAAGCACAAATACACACAACAAGTCTGGGCTTCTTACCATTTCTGCCAAAACCCACCTGGAATTTCTTATACAGAAAATGGGATGACACACACAGTGGAAAATAATCCAGCATTACACCAGTTTTCATATAAAACATATGCATATATTTTATTGATGGATCATTTCCTTTTTTTGTGTTGTATTTTTCAAAGATTTAAACATGGCAGCAATAAAACAGACAACTGAAATGCTGAGCAAAAAGTTTTCAGCTCTCTCAATGGTTCTGCTGACCTGTGATACTGCTGCCTGCGTTGCTGATTGCCCCATGGCTACACTGTTGACATTCATGGCTCCAGTGGAGGAAGGAAACTGATTCTGTGGCAAGAACTGGGTCTGGGCCGAGGCTTGACCCATCAGACTGTTCGAATGGGCTCCCATCACATTCTGAGGCTGAGGCATCCGCGAAGGAGACATGGCCATCTAGCACACAAAGCAAGCAACCAACCATCGGAATCATGGCCACAACTGTAGCCTATCATCATCATCATCATCATCATCATCATCTGTCAAAGGCAGACAGACTCACAACAAGGCTTCTGGTTTAATAGAAAGCTTTAATTGGAAGTATTTCTGATCACTCTAACGTCTGAAGTCAAGACTGTTCGATACAGGGAAAGCAGTTATCAATACAATTCCCCTGCCCAAACGGTCCCCAGTTCCCAGGGAGGAATATCCCCCCCCCCACACCAGGTGCCATCCTGCCGGACCGTCTCTGGCTCTGCAGCCTTGGTCAATTGGCGCCTCTCTTTGTAGACAAGATGTTTACAGGGGCACTTGCAACAGAGTATCACAGCAGGGGAGAATGCAGTGTGTAAAAGGCTCAGGGTTATCAAAGGGGAGCAGAGGTTCAAAGAGTTGCTACAGAGTCATAAAGCAAAAGAGGGTACACACACACAAAGATGGAGTCTCTCTGGTCAGCTTGACACGGCCATGGCAGAGAGCAGGGGACTGATCCTGAAATCATCATCATCATCCTTTAATTGATATCCCGCCTCCCCCTGGAGCCAAGCCAAGGGAAGGAGGAACACAAAGCCCGTCCAGATGCCGAGGGCGACATTTCATCCTTTTTAACCAAGTCATTATTTATTTATTTAATTATATATAAAACACACTGGGGGCTTTTAAATATCATGAAAAACTACAGCATCTACGTGCCTGGCTATCACGGCTTCCCCACTCTCCACAAATCCCTCGGGCCCCTACCTTTCTTCTAAAATTTTCACCATGCTGGATTATAATATATTTTACCAACCAGCATGTTGTAGCAAGATGCTGATCTAAGGTCTACGAGACCCAGATACCTATTAAGCTCTGTCCTGGAAACTTGCTGAGTGACTGAGGACCATGCTCTCCCCCTTAGCCTCTAACCAAGCCACCAGGGCTGAGGGAGGGAAGGAGGAAATATGCTGAAGAAAGCCACTGTGGGTCCCCACTAGTTAGAAAAGCAGGGCATACAAACAGAGTAATTATTAACCAAGCACAGTAAAGAAAGAGACTATCTCAGAATCTTAGTTAATCCATAATTATTCTAGATAGCATGGCCGAGTGTACCTGAGGGGCCGCCTTTCTGCTTGCACCCCTCAAAGAGCTTTGCGCTCCACCACCTCCAACTTGCTAGTGATCCCTGGACCCAAGAAAGCCCATGTGTCCTCAACCAGGGCCAGAGCCTTCTCTGTCCTGGCTGCCACCGGGTGGAACGAGCTCCTGGAGATCAGGGCCCTAATGGAACTAAAACAGTTTTGCAGGGCTGGAAAAAGGGAGCTCCTCCACTAGGCATTTGGTTGAGGTTGACCAGAACCAACAACACCCTCCAGGCCTCTGAACCTCTCTCCCAGGAATCCATGTACCTGACTTGAACAACCATGGATCTGTTTGATTGTCATTCTGTTGAACTATTATTCTCTGCTGTTATTAAAATTACCATAGCCGTTATTTCTATTCGGCATAAAAAAATGAGTTTGATGTCTAGTTCCTTTACATATCAAGTGAACTGCCCTGAACCTCAGGGGAGGGCGGTATACAAATGTAATAAACAAACAAACAAAATAAATTTCTTGTTTTCCCCAAGCATTCAAACAGTTAATTTTTATACAAAGACATGATGACAAAAAGGGTACTAACTGCTGGAACGGAGCTCATGTTGTTCATCTGGACAGGGTGGTTCATTGGAGAGGCTGCACGGGGTCCCATGGGTGCCTGAGGCATCTGGACATTCCCTATGGATATAGGGTTAAACTGATTCACTCCCATTCCTGCAAAATGCACCCCCAGAACAGCTCATTAGGAGCAAGGAACCCAGCCACTTCTTGACATACAAATTTGGACACTGATTTTTTCTTGTGGGAGACCTGCCTGAGGAAGCTCATGAAGTAAAAACAACAAAGGAAGAATTCAAAATAAAATAAGCTGCAAAAAGATGCTGGGACACACAAACAGCATAAATCAGCATACAGCATCCTATTCACAAGATGGTCTATAGATAAGATGCAATCCATGAAAACAACTGAGAAAAGAAGGAACTCCTCAGTTAAAAGCTAGTGCTGAAAACAGAGTTCCTTACATGTAATTTGTTCATCGATGTCTCATGAGTAGGCACACATTGGGACTGTGTGTGTACAGGCCTGCCCCTCAGAATTTTCCTAGCTACAAATCTCCAAAGAGGGCTCCTGATGGCCTGTGTTTTCCCGACGGCTCGTCAGTCACATGAACCTAGGGCAGAGCACCCACCCTCCTCAGTTCCTGTCACCACTACACTAACATGTTAAATGTCTACAGGGCCTCAGTGGGGTAGAGGCAGGAGGGAATGTGTGCCTGCAGAAAACACATCGATGAACAACAGTTACATATAAGCAACTCTGTTTTTATCATCCGTCTTGTCGTGCAGTCCCACGTTGGGATCTTGAATTATTACTATAATATATTGATGAGAGATTCACATTTTATCATTCTTATGCCACAAACCAGGTCTTATTGTAATGTGGCTGCAAGCAGAGGGGTGGCATGGAGGGGAAGTAGTTTTTTACCTCCTCTTCTTTCAACTTCTCTGGATATGAGACTGGGGCTGGGTGGGAAACTGGGTGGTAACGACTTTTACTGCTGAACTGAGGGAGCTATAATGATTGACAGTTTACAATATCACCACAAAGCTTATACTTATTTGCTGATAAGGCCTCTGCCCCTGGGCTGCTGGAGCCTCCAAAACAGAGCAATATTCCAAGATATTGGAACAACCATTGTTTTACAGAGAAGTCTTGATGGCATCACAATGTGATCTACGCTCCTTCGTTAAATGCGACTATTGACGGGGATCCCAAAACAAAACAAGCTTTCAATTACTTTCATTGGCACACAAAAAAGGCAAAATGCTTTCTCTATCCCCCAACATCAGAGTCACAAGGAGCAAGGCTAAGTGGCAAATTAGTGGAAGTTAAATACCTTGAGAGACCTGCATGCGGCTCATAGGCACGTTTGGCATTGGCATTGGTCCATCTGTAAGCACACAAGAGCTTGTCACTTTGGATGGTTTAATTAAAAAAATTAACTAAGACACTATGCTACTAGAACCACAAAGCAAGCACATCAAAATGTCAACAATCAGTTTGTTGCTGCTGAGCATTTGAGGCTGAAGCCACCTTGGTTGTTGAGCCTCAGTTTGCCTTCCTCGGGAGACAGAACAAAGGCCTACGCTCCCCTGGAGGGAGCTGCAGCAATCCAAGACAGCAGAAGAACCTATGAGAGGAAACACTCCCTGCAGGACAGCCAGATGTTTCTTTGCTCCTTCCTTCCTTGCAAGGAGATGCTCTGGATTGGCAGCAGAAAACTCTTGTTTGATGGCAGGTCCAATAAAAATGAACAGGCGAGAAGAGAAAGCAACAACCCCACTTTCAGCAGAGCCCTGAGCTGTATGCTAAAAGGCCATACTCAGAAGGAGAGGTCCGCAGGCCCAGTCACCAATGAAATCCAAGACATCTGGAAGGTTTAAAAGTACCCTGCCACACCAGGGTTGACTATCTGTACTATGGTAGCACAGGGTGCAGCAGGCTGCAATGCTTTTTCAAGTACTGGGTCTATATTCTGTTTTTCTAACGCTTTCCCAAGCACTGGAGGTCGATCTTCTTGTATGTGTGGTGCCTTTTCCTTCCTCCATAAAAGTGGCCATGTTGATTACTTTAATGTGTTAAAGAGCTACCCTTGAAGAGTTTTGGGAAAGTTCTGCTAGCCCAAAGGTTGGTAAACAAGACTGATTAAAAGGGGGGGGGGGACATGCCTTCTGCCCAGACGTAAATATCTTTCTTTCATGCCCTGGATAGCCCAGGAGTACTTAGAAACTAAGCAGGGTTGACTCTGGCTAGTATTTGGATGGAAGGTCTCCATGGAACACCAGGGTTGAGATGCAGAGGCAGGCAATGGGAAACTGCTCGTGCCTTGGAAACCTTATGGGGTTGTCCTGTCAGCTGCGACTTGATGGCAAAATGAAATAAAATAAATCCAGGCCCAGTGGAATGTGCTGGCCCTCAATCTGAATGGCAGCTAGCCTACAGATGGGAGGTGCTGGCCCAGACGCCTCCAAGCATAGAGCAGGGCCTTTCCTGCAGTTGTGCCTGACTTGTGGCACACACTCTTCCGAGGGACGGATTCCCAGATACATCATCTTTGCTAAAAAGGTAGGAGGCCCCAGCAATGTGACCCATAAAGCCCAAAAAAGCCATACGAGTATTTTCTCCCAAAAGTCTGGGTAAACAAGGCAGTCTTTGCCCAGATAGTGGCCTGACTGCCTCACTTATCCAGACTTTGGGGAGAAAATAGTGCGAGGCTTCTATTGGGCCTGATGTGTCACATATCCGAGGACTCCTATAGTTTTTTTTTTAGTTTTCCCCCCTTGTTAGCTTAGAATTGGCCATAGTAGATTGCTTCAGATGCATTTTTAACCTGGACAATGTTTTACGGTTCCTTTTTAGATTGTCTCAAATACATCATTAGTAGAAAGGAGAGGATATATATTTCCAAATAAAAACCTGTGAAATGCCTATTAGTGGGGTAAATAAACAAAATTAAAATAGTCTGCGTTCTCCCTTTGCAAGTACTTACTGGGAGGTCTCACAGGCTGTGCCATGTTTGCTGCCACTTGTGGAATGCCAGCTGCCTGACTCCCTGGAGGCTGTAAGGCTGGCTGGTTACCCATGATCCCTTGCTTATGTAAACGAGACCTCCGCTTTTCTTCTAGCTCCTTTTGAATTTTATAGATTTTCTCAGCCAATAAGTGGTAGTATTCATCCTACAAAGGGAAAGTATATTAGGATAGTTATAGAAGATAATCACAGATATAATTACGAATAATGCTGCTTGATAATTATCTGCAACCTCAACACTCTGGTTTTGCTTATCGTATGCTCTAAAAATATGAATACATGTACTGAAAAGACTGCAAAACTGTCTGAAGCTCAGGCACAATGCCAAGTTGTAGAACCCAGAATTATTTGATTAACAGCATCAGCACCTGGCAACAGTAGCCTGACAAAGGAGGAAGAGATGATGATGGCGCATCCATCATGTTTTTATTCTTCCAAGGAACACAGGACAGCACACATGGCTCTCGACGCCTCCTGTTGAGGCAGGCATGTGGGACTGGGATCTCTGAATTTTTTACTCCCATTTTACAGTATTTGATCATTTCAGCATGTTTTCATGTGCTTTTAAAGCGGATGGATGATACTTGTGCCAAAAAAAGCAGAGTGCAAATGTTTCAGTAAATAATTAAATGTATCCTCATAGCAAACGAGTGATTCAGGTATTGGGTCTTCCTGGATCATCCCTACAATTGGCCGCCAATGTCAACAGTCACGATCAGCTAAAAGACAGACTGGTGAAAGAGTGGCTTTCCTTCTCCAAGGCAGAAGTATAAAACAAAACAGACTGAGTATTCCAAAATGGAACCGTGTGCTGTTGTGACACTTTTACTTTCACCACTTTATGCAATACATACTTAACAAAGGAGCATTTCATTGATCAAGTCCCCCCTTAAATCATTCTATTTGATTACACTTTTTGTGTCAGAAAGCAAAGCAAGCTGCAATGGAAGCAGAGATAACTTTTATATTTGGGGTACTGTCACAGAACAGGGCAACTGTGCATCAAACAGTAGCTTCTTAACAGGTAACATACCCTACTGTTAGCTGATTCATACATGTCGCCTTCCACTTTCCTGGCATAAGCCACCAGATTCTCCATCCGGCGATCTTTCAGCGCAGCTGGGTCAGGAGTGGGAAAGATGGCCTGGACCCTGCATCAAGATGCAAATCCCCTTTTAAGAACACAGCTAGAAATCCTCTACTTTTTGTATACATTATGCAAAATGACAGTAACAACCAAAACCTCTCCAACATCTAATGGACCCAGGCAATACCAGCATAATTTTTTTCCAATTTTGCAATTCAAGACGTTCAAAAGACTTGATGAGATACTACGGGGGGGGGGGGGGGGAGAGAAGGAAATTGATAGAATCTTGGAAAGAACTGTTACAAGAAACACCTTCTCTTATAGTGAAGAACTGAACTAATTATCCCTGTATTCCAATTCTTTACTATTGTTGTCAGAGGTGCCATCATCCCACAATTCAAATCCAAGAATTAGTAATAAAGTTCAATAGAAACTTCCCCAACTATAAGCTGTGCCTAGTCAGAGCAGATACTTACAGTTTATGGACTAAGTGATTGCGCAAATCTTGAGTGACATGTTCATGCCAAGCTTTCCTCATTCCAGCACTTGAAGGTGGTGCAGCTGTTGGCAAAGAGCCACCAAGATTTGCAACGCTGCCAGAATTTGGGCCATCATTCATTAAAGGGCTGAAGGACAGAACAGTGGAAAGATTACAAACCTTGCCAAACGCCCTTTTATTACCCACCAGATTATCATTTTGATTCAGCAAGTAAGTAATGAGATACATCAATACAAGAGAAACAAATGGCAGCCGGGGGGGTGGGGAATATAATGGAGAAAGAGTAAGATGAAACAACAGCATGACTAATGACTAGCACTATTTCCAAAACAGAAAAACACTCAGTGATGGTTTCAGATGTGACTTACTTTGCTGCTCCGAGAGAAGTCGAAAGAGCAGTTTCTGAGATCATGCCAGCTTGCTGGTCTGCTAATCCTCCTGCAGCAAGATTAATTTGATTCGCTCCTTGGGAACAAAATGACCTCTCGTTAAATCAGATGGAGTATCATAGAATGCACAGTCTTAAATCACCAATGTTTATATATTAATTGTATGATAAATTATTGCAAATATGTATTAGTCTATATTTTTAGATGCTTGTTCCAATAATGTCCCCACATTCCTGTGCATAATATGTCCAGTATTACTATTCTGAATGCCCCTTAAAGTCCTGGCTTTTCATGAATGCAATCATCATGGAGTAAACTGTTCCCCCCACCCCCCAAAAACCCTTGAAGCCTGTGACCTCCCCGTTTCCCTTCTCATTTCTTTCACCTACCCAATGCATTGATGGTCCGCATCTGCTGATGGGTCTGAGGCTGGGCTGCCTGCTGGCCTTGTACTTGGGGTTGCAAGGGAGTCTGTGGCTGATTGCCATAAGGCAAGCCAAGAGCAGCATAGGCTCGCTGCATGGAGCTGGGATCAATGGGATTAGGGTTACTCAGAGAAGGAGCTGTCGGCTGGCTTGTCCCAGAAGCAACAGAACTCTGGATTCCATTGCCAGGGGATCCAAGGAGTGCTACCAAACAAACAAACAAACAAAACGCACTATGAATTGCATTTCTTTAAAGGTAAAGGTAAAGGTATCCCCTGTGCAAGCACCGAGTCATGTCTGACCCTTGGGGTGACGCCCTCTAGCGTTTTCATGGCAGACTCAATACGGGGTGGTTTGCCAGTGCCTTCCCCAGTCATGACCGTTTACCCCCCAGCAAGCTGGGTACTCATTTTACCAACCTCGGAAGGATGGAAGGCTGAGTCAACCTTGAGCCGGCTGCTGGGATTGAACTCCCAACCTCATGGGCAAAGCTTTCAGGCGGCTGCCTTACCACTCTGCGCCACAAGAGGCTCTTTTTCTTTACCATCAGATATAATGTGCACACTAATGTGAAGGCTAACAAATTGGGATGGGTGTGGAGAACTGGTCAAGTCATACAAAGGAAGTAAGCTGAATGTCAGTTCCAGTTCTTCAGGCATCATAAGAATAATTGTTTCAGATCTCTGTTGTAAACTAACAGAGAGTATGGTGGTATCCTGAAGTCTAACAAGCTTATTTTCTAATCTAAGATTCAATGGACGACAGCTGCCCATCTTTGGATGCATGCAATGGGCAGACCATATGGGAATATAACAGGGAAAAGGGTCAAAGGGCTATGTTATGCAGGAGGTTCAGGTGAGACTTAGTTATGTAAAAGCAGAATGTAGTCAAAGGAAGTACAAAAACTATTCACACACAACAGTAACTGGTGAGAACTTAATTTTCATAAACCACACTAAGCTTGTTCACACCTATATCAGCTAAAGATTCTACAGTCCGCATTAACTGTGGGATGGATATATAAGCACCAGTTGAATGGATGGATGAGCTCCCTCTCCCCTACTGAACTCTATACCAACCTACATGTTTCCCACACAAACCCAGAATGTATCGGTCTGGATCTATTACAGAATTTCTCCTTGCACTAGAGCCCTTGTGCTAACAGAAATGCAAGAAACATATCCCAGCAGCTGGTTGTACTTCTTATTGTAATCCCACTTGCACTTCCACTTATGCAAGATTTTAGGAAACCATGAACCGAACCACAAGCCCCACAAATTCAGTTTTCTTGCCTATAAACTGAACCTGATTCATGCCAAAAAAGCTGAGCTGCACAGGGCAACCTGCTCTACATGGCACCGCTGCTCAAAGGGCAACCAGCCCCAGGCCATTTAAACCCGATTTCTGCAGAGGTGTAAAGGGCTCCCAGATAGATAAACCAAACATCTGAGAGACAACGAGCTCCCTGTTGCTCAGCTGAATTTTGCTAAGAGGCTCTTCGCTATCCGCCACAAACTACATCAAAATTCATGAAAGCTGGTAGTGGTTATTCAGTTCATATCTTTACAAACAACAAATTGGCAAAATTCATGATGAACTTTAGTTTGTCAGCCGGTTTGTCCCCATCCCTAAGGGACTCTTGCTTTATGCATTAACATTACACATTTTTGTGATTACAATATAAATCTAATTAAGTGAAGGAAAAGGTCAACAAGGCTAAACAGGTGCTGAGAGCCAGTTTCCAAAACCCAAGAGAGATAACACAACCACCTTTTGATCCTAGCTCCAACCAGTCCAACGCTGTACAAACAGCTGCATTACAAACAGCTTCTATAATAATCTGGTCTGTGTACCACAACTGAAAGGCTAACCTCATTATCGTCTGCGTACATGTGGTGGCTTCATACATGTTCCAGATTTTTAAACTTAACAAGTAGAGAAGGACAGTTAAATAGCAAATCATCAGAAGGGGATGATGTCAGTATACATCACAGACATCTAGAAAGTAGAAGTTATCAATATATATCTCAACCAATTAGAATATGAGGACCACAAAATGTATTGCCAATTTTCTCTAACAACTTGAATAAGATGTCTCTACTATTTCTTTCACTGAATTAACTACTTACGTTGCTGGTTCCTCTTGTCACTGGCATTTTTCAGCGGAAGGCACACAGGGCAATCGTGCCGTGTACAATTCTTCCAATGGGATATGATCTGACGCGATGAGGCACAGTGTGCAACTAGGACAGAAAGGAAAGTCGTGAACTCGTCTTTTTTAATCTGTGAACAGCATTAACTCCTATTTTTCCAATAAAAATGCACATATACTTTCAAAAATTAATTATAGACTTCAAGTGAGTACTACGAAATAACACAAAGCAAAAGATGGAGCAGGAAGGATTTAGAATTGATGCAAGCATCATACTGAATGGGCTGCATCTACCACAGTCACCCAAGGTACAGATCCAGATCCAGTGCTCAGAGATCACTTAGGACATTATTAGGACAATAATAATAATCTTATTATTATTAAAGTTATTAACTGCCACTCCCAAGAGGCTTGTGGCGGTTTACAATGAAATGCACCCGAGAGTACTCAAAGAACTTTCCAGAGAACTTGCACAGCCCTTGTCCATCATCTTCGGAACCTCTTTAAGGACTGGAGATGTCCCGGAGGACTGGAAAAGAGCAAACGTTATTCCGATCTTCAAAAAAGGGAGGAAGGATGACCCAGGAAACTACAGACCAGTGAGTCTGACCTCTGTTGTGGGGAAGATAATGGAGCAGATATTAAAGGGAGCGATCTGCAAACATCTGGAGGACAATTTGGTGATCCAAGGAAGTCAGCATGGATTTGTCTCCAACAGGTCCTGCCAGACCAACCTAGTTTCCTTTTTTGACCAAGTAACAGGTTTGCTGGATCGGTTGATGTCATTTACTTGGATTTTAGTAAAGCTTTTGACAAGGTTCCCCATGATGTTCTGATGGATAAGTTGAAGGACTGTAAACTGGATTTTCAGATAGTTAGGTGGATAGGGAATTGGTTAGAGAACAGCGCTCAAAGAGTTGTTGTCAATGGTGTTTCATCAGACTGGAGAGAGGTGAGTAGCGGGGTACCTCATACCTCATAAACATATTTATTAATTATCTAGATGAGGGGGTGGAGGGACTATTCATCAAGTTTGCAGATGACACCAAATTGGGAGGACTGGCAAATACTCCGGAAGATAGAGACAGAGTTCAACGAGATCTGAACACAATGGAAAAATGGGCAAATACGAACAAGATGCAATTTAATAAAGATAAGTGTAAAGTTCTGAATCTGGGTCAGAAAAATGAAAAGCATGCCTACTGGATGGGGGATACGCTTCTAGGTAGTACTGTGTGTGAACGAGACCTTGGGGTACTTGTGGATTGTAAACTAAAAATGAGCAGGCAGTGTGATGCAGCGGTAAAAAAGGCAAATGCCATTTTGGGCTGTATCAACAGGGGCATCACATCAAAATCACAAGATGTCATAGTCCCATTGTATACGGCACTGGTCAGACCACACCTGGAGTACTGTGTGCAGTTCTGGAGGCCTCACTTCAAGAAGGACGTCGATAAAATTGAAAGGGTACAGAGGAGAGCGACGAAAATGATCTGGGGCCAAGGGACCAAGCCCTATGAAGATAGGTTGAGGGACTTGGGAATGTTCAGCCTGGAGAAAAGGAGGTTGAGAGGGGACATGATAGCCCTCTTTAGGTATTTGAAAGGTTGTCACTTGGAGGAGGGCAGGATGCTGTTTCTGCTGGCTGCAGAGGAGAGGACACGCAGTAATGGGTTTAAACCAAGTACAACAATATAGGCTAGATATCAGGAAAAAGTTTTTCACAGTCAGAGTAGTTCAGCAGTGGAATAGGCTGCCTAAGGAGGTGGTGAGCTCCCCCTCACTGGAAGTCTTCAAGCAAAGGTTGGATACACACTTTTCTTGGATGCTTTAGGATGCTTAGGGCTAATCCTGTATTGAGCAGGGGGTTGGACTAGATGGCCTGTATGGCCACTTCCAACTCTATGATTCTATGATTCTATGACATGAACATAATCTATTTACAGAACAATAGTCATATCCCCATTAAAATACC
Organism: Paroedura picta; assembly: GCF_049243985.1. Classification (NCBI taxonomy): domain Eukaryota; kingdom Metazoa; phylum Chordata; class Lepidosauria; order Squamata; family Gekkonidae; genus Paroedura; species Paroedura picta. The sequence goes on along the minus strand of NC_135385.1, from coordinate 6,115,244 downwards.
CTTTAAAAGACTTTAAAAACAATCCCACCATGGCAGAAGCTCTCATTATTCCTATCCCCTGCTATCCGAGCGGCAGGGAGGGTTTAGCAAGAGATGGACTTCTGATCCATCATTCATTTCCCCACTAGCATCAGTATGGGCACAAAGTACTCACCTGTGAATTGTCTCCAAATGCCCTCAGGTGCCACTGCATAAAATACTCCTCTCAGGCCAGCAGACTGAATAACAAACATTGATTAGAGATGGTATCTACAAACACCACGCCCCATCCTGCAGCCTCTTAGGTGAACCTTCCAAACAGCCAAAACTCTTAACCCTTAATTCCTGAACCAGTGGAACTCTATAAAGACTGAAGGAAAATACTAAGCTAAACACTAGTCTAGGAGGCGGGGCAGCTATACAGTTTTGTTTCATCCTTTCTCCATGGTGTTGTTGCAGATAGGAGGTTTAATATGAAGGGATACTGGAACAAACAATGAAGTTCCATTCTTCCTTGTGGCCACAGTAAATCCTGGGAATGGTTGCTGATCACAGCAACTTCTGGAGGAAGGGTCAAGAAGAAAACTCTTTTGGGGGGGGGGTAGTGAGCACCTCTTAGTTTTGGGATTTAATCCCACAAATGAGAAACATACATACTGGGTAACATGTAAGCCAAAAACATAGCAAAATGCACCCATGACCAAAAGGTTTAGCCAAAAAAAAGTTACTGGCAAAATCTCAAACAAGGAGACAGAAATAAAGACACATCAGCCTGGAACACAAAAAAACTAATCCTCCCTCTATTTATTACTGAATGGTGCCTAGAGATACCCAAACACATGAAAGTGTCCGAATCTTCTTATCAACACTTCCCTCCATTTCAGAAATGATGGTTCTGCACTCAGGAGAATGAGATCCAGGCGTGGCGAGATGTCTTCCATCCACTAAGAATGAATCTCCATAGGAAATTCCAATGTTCCTTTTTCTCTCAGAGGAGGAAGACATCCAGGAAATCGGTGACAAGCAACAGTGAGGATTTGGCTGAATGGAAGAGGTGCCCAGCTTCTAAACGTCATTCTGCAGAACTTCCTTCCTACCAAACACTTTCCCCAAAAGCAAACCTGTTGATTTTGCACATAAACGACCCAAGTAAGCACCAGGGCTCCCCTGAATATTTCCTCAAGAGGGGCACTTTAGAATAGCACAGCAGACGGAGAGCCAACTTCTCTGGCTGCCAGAAGTCACAACCAGAAGTCTGAACTGGGCCCAGAACCACACAGGTGACTAGTGCAGTTGACAATGTTATACATTCTGAGCTTCACTGCTAACACCACCACAGAGCTGGCATATGTGTGTGTATGTTTCTACACACACAAACATGCACACATGCTCCTGTTCACAATGAGATTTCCTCCACCTATATGCTAGTTTTCTTCAAAACTGTTTAGCACCCTCATCTTCCCAGGCAACATGTGCTTGTATAGACTGCACCAGGTGGGAAACGATGTCTAGAAATAATCATGTCAACCTCCTGAAAGTATCTTAAATATTCAACTAGGGGTTATAGGACTACAACTAGTCACATTATTTGGAAATTTCCAAAGCACTCTCAAGAATCCTTGGAATGTGATCAAAATGGGTGAAACATATCAATAAGCCCACACACGTGTGTTACAAGTCACTGTGATTATTCTTGTTCTTATTATTATTAAAGTTATTAACTGCCACTCCCAAGAGGCTTGTGGCGGTTTACAAAATTCGACTAAAAATCCCATTAAAACCCCAATTAAAATGGACAATCACAACATCAAAAAACATGTTCAGACCATGACAAGCAAATAACTAAAAGTTCCCTCATTGTCCCATCTGACCTTGAATCAGAACAGATATCCACCTGCCATGGAACTGGGTGACCAGATGTCTTGATCCAGCCCCACAACTGCCATGGGAGCCACAAAGTCCACTTATGGAGGCCATGGAATAGATTGTCTTTGATGACTGTGAGACTCCAAAACCTTGCCACTAAGTCTGAGCTCCCTTGAGGAACTCAAGCAGGGAAGCTGCTGGGCAGGGGAGGATTTATTAAAATACTTCTATCCCTATTCCTAGCATAAACACAAAGGACAATACAAATCCCAATAGCGCCTTCCCATTAAAGGATGCTTGCAGCTGATGTCCTAAATGAGGAACAGCCAGAAAGTGGCATGCTGTAATTGGCACACTCAAGCAACATGGGAAGGGAATATCCTTTAAAGTAGGCAGCACAACATAAATGCCCTGCTCTGTCAGTCACCCAACATAAATGCAATCTAAACGGGAACTCCATCTGCATCTTGGTGGTGGGGAGGTTTGGCCCTTCCATAGACCAGCAATCGGGTACTAGAAATGTGAACAGAAATAGTGTGGGGAAAATGCCAGGGCTCCCAAGGACATTTTTTTTTGGGGGGGTCACTTTTTTCCCTCTATAAATCAGACATGGACAACTCTCAAATCTGCTTGCTTTAAATTCCTATATCTTTCTACAGAATGGAAAAGAAAAAAGCCCATCTTTGTTAAGTATGTGAAACAATCAAGTAAGAAAACAGCAGGCAAAACACGCTACCTCTTGAAATCTATGAGGGTGAAAGGGAAGTTCTGGAGGTAGACACTGTGTTGCCGTGCTGTGAGAAGGGCGATGAATGGAATGAAGGCCTGCCTGCCTGCCTGCCTGCCTGCTGCTGAGGCAAGAGTCACTAAGAAGGAAGGCTGCAGTCTGGGCAAGTGGTGCCTCCAGAGGCATCTCCAGTCAATTCTGCTCTGTGGCCTGCCTCCTGCTGGCCTGACGGACTCATCACCTACCTTGTGGAACGACACCCGAGACAATGTGAAGATGCCATCAGAATTTCATACATTACTAAAGTAATATGTGACGAAACCACAAGGAAGATGCTTTTGTCCCGCCAAAACCAAAATACCAGGAAGTTCTGAAGAGCCTTGCCCTCCATGAGGGCTTATCCGGAGTCCCTCTAATTCTGACGTTCAGCTACTCAAGCTTCACGGGGTGAGACGCCCATCACCTACCGAGCAAGGTAACCAACACAGGGCAGACTTTCTGATGCAGCAACAACCTATTTGTACCTTGACAGGCCTTTCCAGCTTGACAATGCGTCATGTGATTGAGAACATTCTTCATCGTCCGACAGTGGGGGAGAGCACATGCTCGCACCTCTCCGTTTGCTTGCTCTCGCCTTTGACATTTGTGAGCATGAAGTAGCAGAACCAGTTGCTGCTGAATAAGTTTGCGCTTTTCAGGATCAGCTGTGGGTCCTGTTGCCATTGCTTGTGCAGGTACAATTCCCACCTGCTGCACCTGGGTTTGCATTTGAGGCTGAAAACAAAATATGTTTGTATTACAAGAAAAACAATAATTATAAAGAAAAAGAAGATTTATTCTCGATTCTACACAAGGCACAGCATCTTATATGGTAATCTCGTCAACTCTGAGTGGCTTGAGCACCAACTTAAATTAATTTGTTGAGGTCAGTTGCTCATCAAATGGCAACATACAGACAACTTCTAAACATTTTCACTTTATTTTACATGATGATGATGATGATGAATTTTGCCAGGGTCAATTCTGCCCTTCCCCAAATAAAGCCCGCTGGGTGGCCTTGCGCTTGCCACAGCACTGAAAAAGCTGTTCTGACCGAGCAGTGATATCAGGGTTCTCTCAGCCCCACCTACCTCACAGGGTGTCTGTTGTGGGGAGAGGAAAGAAAAGGCTACTGTAAGAGAAAAGCGGCATATAAGAATCAACTCTTCCTCTTCTACTATAACTGCAGACTGAGAAACCTACTGTGCCTATTCAGAGCTGTTTGGTACCCAAGGAAACAGTTTACACAGTAAACCTGTGCAGCTCTTCAGAACAATCTGGCTCTGTCTCAAACTAGGAAGAAGCACCTACTGGCTGAAGCATGTCACAAGTTGAATGGAAACAACAAACAGAATTATCCACTGCAAAACAAAAACTGTTGCCTTCCAAGAAGAACTGCTGGACAGTCCTATGGGATTTTATGGAGAAGTGAGCCACAATGAGCTCCAACGAGCATGTACAGGCATGAAATAGTTGTTGTATGGGCTCAGTTGAACTTATGAGTAAATATTTATTTATGTATATTTATATTCTGGCATTCCAAGCACAGCTAGCTCACGGTGGATCACAACATATCATAAAAACCAATAAAACAATTAAAAAACCCTCCTACCCTCCCCCGTTCCCACAGCACCCCCCACCACTCAACCATATACCCAGGAAGATGACAACTCGGCATTCCGGAGGGGGGGGGTCTAGCTCTTATTTCGCTTAGCCCCAGCCGGTCTCAACCAAAGGCCTGGCAGAAGAGCTCCGTCTTATGGCTCTGTGGAACTCTGTCAGCTCCTGGAGTATTCCACCACGGAAAATGGCATTATGAAGGCGTAGCAAACTCTGAACTGCAGGTCCCCTGTTCATTCAACTCCTCCCCTGCTATTCCGGAATATGCACCCTCCCCCCAATTCCAAACTGTGCTAAGTGAAAGCCTCTGAGAGTTCTCTCTTTGCTTCCCTTATCTGGAACCCCTCTCCACCTGTCCAACACGCACACAGGTACATGTCACAAATATAAATGGACTTAAACTTGTATAATTAGCATAACTATACAGTGTCATCTGGCCCAAGGGATTCATTTACTGTTAGCCTATGAACAAATGGCTTTGCCTTTAAAATATTAAGACTGTTTATGAATCAGCAAGTTTCCCTAAGGGTAGAAAGCCAGCAACACAGCAAATAACTTTAATAGTGAGTTACTTTACTTCAACCATATGAGAGAACCAGGATCTTTTTACTTGATCAAATAACTTTCCCTTAAACTCATTTAGAAAATAAAAATAGAGTCCAGTAGGACCTTTAAGACCAACAAAGATTTATTCAGGGCATGTATGACAAAGGGTGCTTGCACTCAAAAGTTCACGCTCTGAATAAATCTTTGTTGGGCTTAAAGGTGCTCCTGGACTCTGATTTTATTGTGCTACTTCAGACCAACACAGCTACCCATTTGAATCAATTTAGAAAATGTCTGTCAACTTAAAGATTGCAACATAAATAATAAATAATAATAATAATGGCAAAAAAAAAAAACAAAGTGAGCTACAGGTAACTCACCATATTTGGCACACTGGTAACCGAGACACTCTTGATGTCTGTAGGAAAGGGAGACACGCTATTGCCAATGCCTGGCTTAACTGGCAGCTGAGGGTTCACTCCTGCTGTTCCCATTTGCTGCCCTCCAGACTGACTAAATTGTTGCCCGAAGGGACTTGTGTTACTGGTTATTCCCATCTAGAATGAAAGTAAGATTATTACTGTTAGTATTTTCCATTCATCTATCTGTATATGCAGACAATAAAGGTTGCCTAACTTATTCAGTATGCAATCTTGCATAATGACTGAACTGATAATCTGCTCATGCGTTTGGAGTCATATAAACTTGCTACAAATTTATGATATTTTATCATCATATTTTATACTCCCAGTACCAAAGTACTTTTTCCACTATATAGCTAAGTTGCAGAACAGCTGCACAGCCTTGCAGAAATGAAAGCAGAAGGTTCGTTTTACTTGTACCTGGAACTTGAAGGGCATTGTGTAGAATCATAGAGGTGAAAGTGACCTCCAGGGTCATCTAGTCCAACCCCCTGCACAATGCAGGAATTCACAACTGGCAGCTTACCTGCTGACGTCTGATTTTGCCACTGTGATTCATGAAACTGTCACCTGCAGGCAAGACTACTGTAACTCCTTCTATACAGGGCTGCCCTTGAAGTTGCTCCATAAACACCAACCAGTTCAGAATGTTGCAGCTGAGATCCTTACTTGGACCCGATAGAGAACACACATTTGACCTGTGCTTTCCCCGGTGGATTGGCTCCAGTCTGAAGACCAAATCAGGTACAAAGATCTGGTACTTACCTTGAGAGCCCTAATTGGTTTGGGTCCCTTGTAACTATGGAACCATCTCTTCTACTACATCCCTCAATGAACGTTGAGATCCAGCGATCAAAACACCTTCAGGATCCCCAACTCTAAGGAGGTAAAACTGGCCTAAATCTTTCCCATCCAGCATTGCCGTTCCTTTTGCCTTTGAAGGCAAAAGGAAAAAAAGAATAGAGTCACTCAGTAAAAACATTGTTTACAGTACACATTTGCAATGGGCAATGCAATGATTGGCTGGCTGGAGCAGGCTTTTATTTCAATTACCATATATACCCACGTATAAGCCGAGGAGGGCCTTTTTTGTGTGATATGGTGCTGAAAACTAGGCTTATACATGAGTATATACGGTATTATTTAGATTTTATTGAGGTTTGCCCTGAGCCATCAGGGAAGGGCAGTATCCAAGTAGAAATATAAATTAATTAATTAATTAAACCTGCATGCCTGCTCAGCATTTTAAAAAGGATGCTGCCAAGACTAGGCCTAAGATTTTGGCCTCAGGCATGTGCTCCCTAGGAACTAGCTGGACACCATGTCAGACAGGATGCTGGACTGGATGGACCACTGGTCTAATCCAGCACGGCTCTTCTGAATTTCTTATCGGGACAGACCTCTGCCTCTATGCCCTGTTGTTGACCCTCCAGAGGAACTAGTTGCCCACTGGTTGAGACAAGATACTGGTCTAAATGACAACTGGTCTGATCCCACAGGCCCTTGTGTGAGACAGGATGCAGGACTAGATGGGCCCTGACTGGTTTTAGCCATAAATGCTCTTCTTACATTCTTATATTACACATACAGACACACTGTCTGATGAAAAGTTCTAGAAAATTCAAAAGCATGCACACTGTTCTGCGGCACTGTGGGTGAGCCTAATACCTATTTCATACACACACAAAAATAAAGTGGCATCTGTTCCTGTTTTTGGATTTCGTTTTAGGCCAACATGGCTGTGTGAAATGACTCCAGACTGAAAGAGATTGGGCATATTCTTTATAAAGAAAAGCAAAATAGATTTTTGTTTTTTAGTTTAAGAATAAGAGCAGTGCATGAAAATAACTTTTAAAAAATAATGCAAGGTATGGTGAGAAAGAGCCAGATAAAACTTTTTCACCTCCTTCCTATAATGGGCAGTACATTCAGAACAGACAGTATGTGTATTTACTGAATGCACAATCAACAGGGATTTCACTGCTACTACCTTACATGCACTAGGACAAAGTTGGAGTCCTGTGGCATCTTTAAGCCCAACACAGCTCCATTCCAGGTATAAGCTTGCATGCATACAAAAGCTTACACCTTGAATAAAACTGTGTGGGTCTTAAAAGTGGCACTGGACTCATTCGTTGTTCTGCTGCTTCAGACCAACATGGCTACCCACCTGAATCTAACTTAGATGAACTAAACAAACTCAGAGTGTACAGGGCTGCAATCCTATGCATGCTTACCTAGGAAGAAATAAAATGGATCTGTTTCTGAAAAGAAACACCTAGGACTGAACCACAAGCATCTCATCAACCATGGTATCGCAAAGAAATTCCCCATGTTCAGAGGCACTGAATCTCTCGGCACCAATGGCTAGAGAAAACAGAGAAAAGGGCTAGATTTTCATGGGCTGCCTGTGGACTTCCTAGGAGGCATCAGGCTGGCTACTATTTATATAGGTAAATCCACACTCCACATTTCAGCCCATTAAAAACTTCCAACATTAAAAAAAACCTTATTTCAATTAAAATCCATGTCACTAAAACAGATCATGCTGTGGGGAATACTGGAATACGTCAATCTTTGATATGGTCTATCAGGACTTTTTCTATGTTGCAGTCTCCCTCCTTTTGCGCATCTGTTCGCCTAGCCACACTCAACACATGACAAATGGGAGTAAAGAGGCAGGCCAGTTATGCTAGCAGGTGGCTGACCCATCGCACAATCCAAGTAGCCTGTCAACAACAGTAGCTCCTGATTGAAAACGACCACAATGCAAATAACCCAAACACACCACATGAGAAGTAGAATTCAGCAGAGCATCATGCAGAGATGGGTTAGCATGCAGTCTCCCCAAGAAAAGGCAAACTCTCAGCTTTCTCCTATGCATTTTTCCTTGCTGGGACAGGCTCAGCTGCTTTTGAGAAGTTTCATTTTAAACACAATCCATGTGACTATGAAGTGCAGAGTATCGTTCCCTTGCTCATCTAAAGCGGAGACATATCTAACACTTGCTACCTGCTTTGTAAAGCTTTTCTTAACTCCATTACCCCTTAATCTGTAATGCATGAGCAAACATGAAGCAGCCTTATGCTGAATCAGACCCCTGGCATACCAAGGTCAGTGCTGACTACCCAGAAAGACAGTGGCTCTCTAGAGTTTTAGGCAGAGATCTTTTGCTGGAGATGCCGGGGATTGAACCTGAGGCCTTCTGCATGCCAAGCAGAGGCTCTTCCACTGAGCCACAGCCTCTCCTCTCCAAACAGGCAGTTAGCTACAAGTACACACATCTCAGTACTTCTTTTGGGATGGATGTGCCGCAAAGACTGCCCTGTCCCACTCAGTCCACCAATTTTTCAAACTGCTCAACATCCAATTCCACCTGTGTCATGTGCAATGACATCAAGCAGCATTTTCATTTATAGGGACTGAGGTGGCAAGGGCTACTCACATCATGTATAATCACAACCTGCCAAAGATTATGAAGGAGTACAGGTCACAGATAAATCAATTTATCAGATACCAAGAAATGTCACAGAAACCACTGCAACTGGCAACAACAGAAATTTGGGGAAGAAAATGGCTTCAGGTAGGTAGCCATGTTGGTCTGAAGCAACAGATAAAGGTTTGAGCTCAGTGGCACCTTTAATACCCACAAAGCTTAATTAATTTAGTTGGATCTTAAAGGTGCCACTGGACTCAAACTTTGTTCTGTGGAAATACGGCACAAAAAAAGCACATCAAGTTTTAAAGCAAATTTTTTACTAAATATGATAGAACTAAACAGTGATTACAATAAATGACTCCCCCAATCTCCCTGCTGTAGAAAAATGCAATTAGCGCACTTGCTACAGAAAAGAGTATTAATAAAAGCATTAAATACACCAGATAGCAAATGATTCCCATCACTCATCTTCAGCATTCAACAAGATTTCCCCTCTTAAAATGGTGAAGATACTGCCACATACTTTTGTCATAGCTCCTGCCTGGGTTGGATTCAGCACTGTGTGACTGGCGATTTGGGGAGACACTTGCGTTGAGGTGTCTGCTAGCATGCTGCCTGTGCTCCCCTGCATGGTGGGTGCTGTACACTGTATCCCAGTACCTCTTCCTCTTCCAGCTGCCCCAAGGGATCCATTCATGACCTGTCCTTGTTGGATCTGATTAATTAAACCGTGTCCGGAATTAGTACTGAGGAGACCCGGATGGGCCTGGCTGAAACCACTGTTTATACATATCCCAGATCCCGTCTGAGAAGTTGCTGAGCTGCTTGTCACCATCCCAACTTGCTTTTGTGCCTGAGCGCTGAGGGCTTGAGTAGCTGGTGTACTTGCTGTCTGCTTGACCAGACTTGATGCAGCAGTTTCTCCCTGGTTTAGAGGATTCTTGCCCATGGCACTCAAGTTGCCAATGTTCACACTGTTTGGCTGCCCCTGGACTTGGGTGTTGACTCCTTGTGGGACCTGGTTATTGGAGCTCACATTTACAATTCCTGGGTTTAAAGAAGAGCCGCTTCCTCCTCTCAGAAGATCAGAAAGTTGTTTGTGTTTAGAAGCTGCATCTGGAACAAGGTTCCCACCGGTGTTTAAAATATTCAGCTCTCCATTAGGGATCAACTCATCTGGAAGATCGTTTTCCAATTCAAACAGAGATCTGAAATCTGCAATAGTATCAGAGTTTGGTATAAGACATACATCATTAACATTCACAATACTCCTTGCAGCTACTCATGATCTATAAGCACAAAATAAGAAATGTGCCATCATTTAAATGCTCTCACTCTAACGAATACAAATTGAGACAGTTGTGAGACAGTTAAACCTTTCTTAAGCAGTCACATACATGTCCAGTTAGTTTATGGTATAATACTACTTAATTTCAGGATATAACAGAAGCAGGCAGCTCACAAGAACTGTGCATGGAAGAACAAAAGACAACAGACAGGTAAAGATAAACAAAAACCTTGATTAAATAGCTGTTGGCCAACATGATCCTTGGCTGTGTCAAAGGCTTTGAATTCATATACAAATAAAGCTAACATATTTTCCCACAATTACTTCAGAATGTTAGTCAATCCTGAACATGGATATTAACTATGTTTACATTTCGCTGATGCAAAGTTATAATAGATAAAGAAAAGATATGTTTTGCTTCCTACATCAAAAAGCCATGCAACAACTGTGCCACAACAAAAATATAAAAGAGCTTAAGCAAGTTATACTATACTATATATCATAACCATGTTCATACCAGAATTACCTGCCACTAAACTCAAGTATTAATCCTATAAGTCCTGTGCTCCATGTGCATCAGCAGTGAGCTCTACCGAGCCATCCACAGGCATGAGTTACATTTCCTGCATTTGTCATACGAGGAACACATATATGAAAACCCCAGCCATGCTCTTGATGAAACCTGCACTATGCAAACTCCATCCACAGCAACAGAACATTAGAAAAAATTCAACAAGGTGAAACACTGAGACAAAATCCCACCTTCAACAAAAGGCAGAAAAGAGAACTCTTGAACCATGAAGGGAAGGGAGCAATGTTCCCTAGGATTCTGTACTACTCAAGTTGGGAAAGTGTGTATCTCCCATCATCCTGTTCTTCATCCCAGTTCAGAAGGTATATACAGTTGCACCCCCCCCCTTTCACCATAATCTCACAACCAACCTACGAGGCAGACTAATAAGTGTGTGGCTGGTCTTAGGTCTCCCCAGGTCCCAGTCCAACTGCCACAACATCCTGGAGCTCTGCAACACAGTTAACACCACTGCAGAACCCCTCTCCTTTCCAATATGCTCAGGCTGAGGGAAGCCAGAATCGTTGACTCCAAAGCAACAGGACAAAGCAGCTATGTTCAGTTTTAATTGGGGATCATCACAGGCACCCACCCAGCCTGCAGGTCTCAATATGCAAATAAAATTACGCTTCGGAGTAGCTTTTCTGCCCCTTCCTCACTTGAATCTAAAAGTGCAACACATCCCCCCTCCACAGAAGTACTGTGACAGCAAGCCCGGTTCAAGCCTTAACTTCAATATAAATGACCCCCAAAACAGCTCACATACGACCCCATATCCACACTTTAGCCAATGTTTGATGCTCATACAGCACACAGTAGGAATCAAATGGCAGGTGTATAGGGGTGATGCTTCAAAATTCACAGCAGGAGGAACACTCAACATGCCCACAGTTCAAGCATCACATCCCCCATGCATGTTTGTACTCCTATAGCTACCTTTACAAGAGCACACAAACTGCATCCAAAGTGTTTAAGGGTTTAAGCATGAGAAATATTATATGTAAAACAGTCCACTGTATACCACCCTGTGTCACAAAACTGAAGCAGACTATGTATTTGCATTAGATGAAGAGTTGGTTCTTATATGCTGCTTTCCTCTACCCGAAGGAGACTCAAAGCGGCTTACAGTCGCCTTCCCATTCCTCTCCCCACAACAGACACACTGTGAAGTGGGTGAGGCTGAGAGAGCCCTGATATTCCTGCAGGGTCAGAACAGCTTTATCAGTGCCGTGGCCAGCCCAAGGTCACCCAGCTGGCTGCATGTGGAGGAGTGCAGAATCCAACCCGGCTCGCCAGATTAGAAGTCCACACTCCTAACCACTACGCCAAACTGGATCCAAACTGAACGGTACTTTCCTCCACCTCCTCACTGATCCCTGCAAAATGGTGCCCTGGGGGACAGGAGACCCTGATATATGACAAGAGTGGGGACTGGAGCTCAAAGGAGAATCGGGAAGAAATGGTCAACTGAGTCTGAGTTTCAATACAAGCAACACTTGCCACTAGTTGTGCAGTGTGGATGGTCACAGCTCTTTGTCTCGGGTTTCTTTATCAGAAAAGCCAGTATAAGTCTGTACTAACAAAATCAAGGGGGGGTGTGGAGTGTGAAAAGGCCATGCAAACTCTTCTCCTGAGCAGAAACAGAGGCTAAAAGAAAAGATGTGCTGTGAGTCCATGGAGCTGACAGCAAAACACAGAAGCGCAGCAGGAGAAGAGCTGAAGCCAAGTCCAGTGGACCCCCGCCCCATCCCCAGATCAATTCTTTGTGACTGTCTCGGGCTCATTTGGATAGAAACTGTCTCCATTACCTTCAGCACGCTGCAACTGACACTCATTGCTTGCAAGGAATGTAGACAAGAAGAACACAGCTGTTTCTTTTGAGACCGGCTTCCCAATGCTTACCCACTGGGCAACACGGGGCAGGTTTTCATACAAAAGCAACAGAAGCGAGCGCCAGGGGTGATCCTTCCGAAGTTCTGGACTTCGCGTCCCTAACACCGGGGTGCAGCTGGCCAAGAGGCTCACGGACGAGCCGCTGAAGGCGTCCCGGGCTCGGTGTGCCCGCCACCTCCTCCTGCGGCCCGGAGCCGCCAGGCCCTGAGACACACACGCGGGGCGGCTGACGGACCCAGGCCCGGCCCGGCCCGGCCCGGCCGCGGCTCTTCCTCCTCCCTCCCTCCCCTCCTCCCTCCCTCGCCCGCCCCGCGCAGCCAGGCCTCCCTGCTCCGGTGCTTCACCTGCGGGGTCGGAGGCGGGGAAGCCCGGGGAGTTGAGCTTGGCCCGCTTGGCGTTGGGCGGCCCGTCCAGCAAGTTCTCCGCCATGGTCTCGGCGCGGCGTCGGGCGCTCCAGCGTCAGCCGGGCGGGCAGGGCCGCTCAGCGCCCCGCAGGCAGCGCCGGCAGGCCCCGCGGCTCCCCCATGCCCGGCGGGACGGAGGGACGGAGGGAGGCGCGGGCAGGGCAGGGCAGGGCCAGGCCGGCCGGGGTGAGGCCTGCCTGCCTGCCTGCCTGCTCCGGCGCGGTCGCCCAGGTGCCGGCGGCGGCGGCGGCGGCGGCCCTCCCCCTGGCGGCGGCCAAGCCTCGCTCCCGCCTCCGCCCGCCCGCCCGCCGGTCCGTCAGCGGGCCATGGCGCCCCCGCTCGGCCGCCCCTCCCGCCGCGCGGCCTACCCGCTCGCCCCGGAGCGCGCCGCCCGCCCAGCGGGGCCGGGGGCCGAGGGGAGGGGAGGGGAGGGGCGGGCGGGCCAAGGCAGCGGCCGCGCTCACTCAGTCCGTCGGCCGCTCGGGCCCGCGGGGGGTGCCGGTCGGGCCCTGGTGCTCGTGGCGGCGCCCGCGAGAGCGCCGCTGCGGCTCCGGGTGGGCCCCGCTCCCGCCCGCGACGCGCTCCGGCTCCGCGACAAAATGGCGGCTGTTGATTCCTCAATTAAAAAAAAAAAGTTTTTTTCCTCTTCTCTTTTCCCGAGATGGACGGGAGGGGCCTGGGCGGAGCGTGCGCGCTGGCGTCACCGCGTTACGGGCTTCGCCGCCGGAAAGGGCCGAGCGCTGCCGGAACATGCCGAGGCTGGACGGAGAGAGGGAAAAGGCCTGCGCCTGCGCGCTCGCCCCGTCTCTCTCGGGCAGGAGGCCGTGAGTGGCACGAGCGAAGGCGACGGCCGCGTGGCTGCCTTCGTGGTTGCCAACCAGCCGGTGTAGAGAAACCGGACTCGGAGCTACAGTCCACGGGAGAGAACGGGAGATTGGCATGCTCCGGCCCGACCGCTCCCAAACCTCCAGGTACTGGGGGAGTGGGTAAGATGCGGAACTGAAATGAAGCAAAACCCTCGTGGTCCTGCGGGGCCATGTCTTAGGTCTCCCCTGCGGGGGGAAAGTAAAAGTTGGGTTTTCGTGGATCCTCAGCTTTTTAACAGAGAGCTTCACCAAATCCACTGTCAAGTCACGTGTGGAAGCCTAGACAGGACCACAGAAACATGGACGCAATACTTTGTGTCACTGCCGCAGAACAGAAAAATGGATCCGAGGCATGGATCCTCGTGAATTCATATGAGTTTTATATCAAACCAAGAGAACACCACGATCATCCTGTAGACCAGGTCTTAATCCACAAGACATCCACACATCCACTGCTTCCTGGACTGCAGTGACATAAATACATAGTTACAATCTACAGTTCCCCACGGATGCTTGGAACCCTGAACTCACCATCAGATCATGTACTGTGTCACTAACCATAAATTCCAGCGACAACAATCCACATACGGATTTGTGCCAACATGATGGTGCAAAAATATTGCTGAAAACCGCCATCATCATCTGGCAACATTACTTCCATCTTACGTGTAGGGAATGATTCAAATGGGTAGCCATGTTGGTCTGGAAGAGGGCTTGCCCTCGAAGGCTCACACTTTGAATAAATCCTTGTGAGTCTTAACAGTGCTGCTGGACTCTGATTTTAACATGTAGGGAATGTGAGGGAAGCTTGCCATGTGCTTAGCCATTGTGCGAAGTGGGATTTGAACCCAGATCCATGCAGCTTCATTTCCCTCGAAATGCTGTCCCCTTCTCCTTGCCGCAAACACTGTGTTCTGAGGGCTGAGTTAAACAGTGTTGGTGTGGCAGAAGAGCCTTCATTGCTACGGGGAAACCAGAAGCTACTGGGAGGTGCAGGTTCCCGTCTTCCCCCACCCTTCCATATCCTGCAGGCTGGAGGTGGCCAGGTAGTGCTGCCTCTTTGCAGGCAGGATGGGCTGCAGTGCAAAGCTCCCAGAATCCTCCTTTCAGACAATAAGGAAAAGCTGAGACATTGCTTGTCCCCCACGGGGAAGGGGAGGCAGCTCTCTGCCTGGGCTAGAAAAGGGAGCCTCTGATGCGGGGAACTCTCTGTGACCCACACAAGCCAGCACATTCCTCCCTCCTGGGCCATGCAAGTGTCCCTGCCAGGTCTGGCCTTCTGGAACTGGGGTAGGGGAGACTCCTTGGGGTTCATGGCAAATGCCTGCTGGCCCCAGACAGAGACTCCTCATTGGCCGAGAGCAGGAGACAACTCATTGGCCGAGAGCAGAAGACAGGTGGGAAAGGGGAGGGGTGAAAGGCAGGCAGGGAGGCAGGGCCCCCTCCCTCCCTCCCTCCCTCCCTCCCTCCTTCCTTCCCGCCAATTTTCCCTGACGATAAGCCTCTGAGGGGAGCCTGATAGACAGGCAACCCCCACCCCCATTTCCTCTCAGTTTGCGCCTATGAGTGAAACCTGCTTTCCAGTATCTCCATTAGGGAATGCATGACCCCTAATGGGGGGTCTGTATTCTCTCAGAATTAATCTATGAGGGAAGCTGAATTTCTAGGTGGTCTGTTGAGGCATATAGTCCTACCTCATTTCCTCTCAGAATTAATCTCTGAGTGAAGCCCCCTATCTATCCATATTGGGGGATACATTGCTGCTCCTTTGGGATATATAGGTCCCCATTTCCTCTCAGAATTAATCTCTGAGTGAAGCCCCCCCCCTTCTATCCATATTGGGGGATACATTGTTGCTCCTTTGGGATATATAGGTCCCAATTTCCTCTCAGAATTAATCTCTGAGTGAAGCCCCCCCCTTCTATCCATATTGGGGGATACATTGTTGCTCCTTTGGGATATATAGGTCCCAATTTCCTCTCAGAATTAATCTCTGAGTGAAGCCCCCCCCCCCTTCTATCCATATTGGGGGATACATTGTTGCTCCTTTGGGATATATAGGTCCCAATTTCCTCTCAGAATTAATCTCTGAGTGAAGCCCCCCCCCTTCTATCCATATTGGGGGATACATTGTTGCTCTTTTGGGATATATAGGTCCCAATTTCCTCTCAGAATTAATCTCTGAGTGAAGCCCCCCCCTTCTATCCATATTGGGGGATACATTGTTGCTCCTTTGGGATATATAGGTCCCAATTTCCTCTCAGAATTAATCTCTGAGTGAAGCCCCCCCCCCTTCTATCCATATTGGGGGATACATTGTTGCTCCTTTGGGATATATAGGTCCCAATTTCCTCTCAGAATTAATCTCTGAGTGAAGCCCCCCCTTCTATCCATATTGGGGGATACATTGCTGCTCCTTTGCGATATATAGCTCCCCGTTTCCTCTCAGAATTAATCTCTGATTGAAACCCCCCCACCTTCTATCCATATTGGGGGATACATTGTTGCTCCTTTGGGATATATAGGTCCCAATTTCCTCTCAGAATTAATCTCTGAGTGAAGCCCCCCCTTCTATCCATATTGGGGGATACATTGTTGCTCCTTTGGGATATATAGGTCCCAATTTCCTCTCAGAATTAATCTCTGAGTGAAGCCCCCCTTCTATCCATATTGGGGGATACATTGTTGCTCCTTTGGGATATATAGGTCCCAATTTCCTCTCAGAATTAATCTCTGAGTGAAGCCCCCCCCTTCTATCCATATTGCGGGATACATTGTTGCTCCTTTGGGATATATAGGTCCCAATTTCCTCTCAGAATTAATCTCTGAGTGAAGCCCACCCCTTCTATCCATATTGGGGGATACATTGTTGCTCCTTTGGGATATATAGGTCCCAATTTCCTCTCAGAATTAATCTCTGAGTGAAGCCCCCCCCTTCTATCCATATTGGGGGATACATTGTTGCTCCTTTGGGATATATAGGTCCCAATTTCCTCTCAGAATTAATCTCTGAGTGAAGCCCCCTTTCTATCCATATTGGGGGATACATTGTTGCTCCTTTGGGATATATAGGTCCCTATTTCCTCTCAGAATTAATCTCTGAGTGAAGCCCCCCGTTCTATCCATATTGGGGGATACATTGTTGCTCCTTTGGGATATATAGGTCCCTATTTCCTCTCAGAATTAATCTCTGAGTGAAGCCCCCCGTTCTATCCATATTGGGGGATACATTGTTGCTCCTTTGGGATATATAGCTCCCCATTTCCTCTCAGAATTAATCTCTGAGTGAAGCCCCCCCTTCTATCCATATTGGGGGATACATTGTTGCTCCTTTGGGATATATAGGTCCCAATTTCCTCTCAGAATTAATCTCTGAGTGAAGCCCCCCCCCTTCTATCCATATTGGGGGATACATTGTTGCTCCTTTGGGATATATAGGTCCCAATTTCCTCTCAGAATTAATCTCTGAGTGAAGCCTCCCCCCCTTCTATCCATATTGGGGGATACATTGTTGCTCATTTAGAGTATATGGGCCCTCATTGTGCTACAGAGTGGCATGTCAGGTATTTTCTAAGGTTTTTACCATGTTATTTAGTTTTTGCTCTAGCATTGCTCTTGGAGAACACGTTCTCAGTGGGTCAGTCTAGATGTTCTTACTAGATCCCAAGCTAAGGTGGCTGGTTACTAGGAACCTTTCCAGGGAACCCTTGGATTGAGGGATTTTCCCAGGATTTTCCTAGGAAGGGATTTCCCCCCCTCCCTGGTTTCATAATTCTAGCAAAGGATTGTTCAGGGTTTTCTGTGTTTTTATGTTAAACGTTCATATTCCACTGTTCTGGTGACATAGTGACGTAAGTATACCAGATCTGTTTGAGGTAGGTCAGTAGCATTATATAATGTTTGTATCCTTTAGTTCCTCTCTGGAGATCAGGTTGATATGTAGATGTCACTGTCAACCACCCAGTTTCCCCCTCCGATAAACTTTTAAAAATCACCTTGATGTCAGGGTTATTTA